>NW_012144966.1:3165266-3178585 GCF_000956105.1 Propithecus coquereli | reverse complement strand
AAATTTAAGATGACCAATACCGGCACTCGTCAGTAGCAAATTAAAGCCTTTGGCCAAATTCAATGTGCTGCCTGTTTCCATAAATAAAGCTTTATTGGAACACAGCCATACTCGTTTGTTTGTATACTGTCTACGGCTGCTTTTTTACACTGTAACATCAGAGCAGAGTAATTCCAATACAGACAACATGGCCCACAAAGCCCAAAATATTTCCTATCTGGTCCTTTTATAGAAAAGGTTTGCCAATCCTGGTCCTGATCCTAGTTGAACACAGCTGCGCAGCTACATTACCCCGTTTCTTGAGAGCAATGAAAGGCAACAGTAGAGGCCCAAGGACAACTGGTGTAGCCACCACCCAATAAGGAAAGATACAAAACTACAAAAGCCAGGTCCTGTTACAGGCTGTTTAATACAAACTACTGTACAAAGTCTTTTTAAAGATTTTAAAAAGCAAGTCAACACCAGGGTAACAGGTAAAATTTTCTTCAATTCCACTGTATTTCTACTTCTCTTTGAAAAATTAGCAATATTTGCATTAATTGTAAAATGAATTTTTGCTATGTATGTTTCAAAATATGCTCAACAAACTGTTATAAAAGAAGCTTAAAATAACAAACCAGAGGGAAAAACTCACTTTAAACAGTTGGAACACCAGTGGCACTGTTAACTGCTTTCTGGGCAGCCTCTTTAGCTTGGTGGGCTTGTAGTACAGCTACAGCTTCATCAACCTAAAAAAAGAAGAACAAGTTGGCTCAGAAGAGTAGTAACCGGAAATAGAGTTTCAAAAATTGATATATATATAAATTCCCAACAAAGACAAACTCCTTTCCTCAAATGAAAGTGGAAAGAACTGTAATTTTAAAAATCCCAAAGCATTTCAACTATATCCATGCCCTTTGGGGCCCATTACACCACTATCCTAGAATTATGAAATCCCCTAACAGTTCTTATTCTCCCCGTCAAAAACAAAAAAAAGCTGACAAGTATCAGCACTGACTGGATCTCAATCCAATTCTCCCACTTACTAACTGTATATAAGCGCTGGGCAAATTATTCAACCTGTTTGTTTATCTATCCATAAAATGGAGTAATAGTGCCATGTTATTATGCAGATTTACAATTAATATTTATAAAGCTCTTAATGTACATGGTATGTATAAAGCACTATGTAAATATTCTATAGACGTAAGTTCCTATAAAAAACCTTAAATATACAGTATAAGAGGCAACTAGGTAAATGATAAATTTAAATCACCTTAGAACGCAGAGACTCTGGAGACTCAAGCATATGAAGAAGTTCTGAATTATCAATCTCCAACAACATGCCAGTGATTTTGCCAGCAAGAGTAGGGTGCATGGCTTGAATAAGAGGAAACAGCCGTTCACCTAGAACAAAAACATTCAAAAACTCCTTCCATTAAGAAAATTTTAATGGCACTCATTAAACTGGAGTTTAAAAATCTTACGTATATAGCATATTATGTGCTAATCCATAATCCACTATTTCCTATGTCGTTCAGAAGAACAGTACAATCCACCACAAGGCTGTCAATTCTTGGCATTATCGGTTTGCCAATTAAACTATATTACCATTAGGTTGTTAAATCTATGCTTGGGCAAAGTTCAAAGTTGTCTTTTTATATGGTTCAAATTTCTTCTCCCAAAAATGGAGTAGGGTCCATGGTAAGTAATGCCCCAATACCCTATCCATTACTAACACCACCCCTTCTATATTAGCTTTCCAGTATTTTAACACATTAACTGCCATGTGAGTTGTATTTAACTCACACTACTTTTGAGCTCAGGGCCTTGTAAAAGCAAATGTAACTTGCATGTCTCTTCCCCTTGGGAGCTGTGAGAACTATTTCAAGTTGCATATAATTCGTGCACAGAAAAATAAAAAATAACATTTTTCATTAAATTAGAAATGATCGTTTTGTTTTTGAAGTTTTCATAATAAAACACTGTGGCCCCGAGAAAAAAATTTTTCTTTTCTAGTGTGGCAGTCAATGTGTTAATTAGTTAGGCAGACCCAATGTGCCATCATAATCATTCATGTGAATTCGGATAAATTCCACTGCCCTGTCATTTTTAGGTGCAAAGTGTGTCTAAGTGATCTTTATATTTTCTAGTCTCTTTGTAACTAACTAGGCAGGAGGACAAAGGTACTTACCCAACATTTGCTTTTGCTCTTGAGGAGGGGCAGATGCCAACATGGAAGCAGTCAAAGGTTCCTGACCTTGTACATGAACAGCAGGCTAGATATAAAATAGGAAAACTCTTAAGTTTAAAGTACAGAAGTAAAGGCAAGGCTGGGTGTGGTGGCTCACGCCTATAATCCTAGCAACTCTGGGAGGCCGAAGCAGGTGGATCGCTCAAGGTCAGGAGTTCGAGACCAGCCTGAGCAAGAGTGAGACCCCTCTACTAAAAAATAGAAAGAAATGATCTGGACAACTAAAAATATATATACAGAAAAAATTAGCTGGGCATAGTGGCACATGCCTGTAGTCCCAGCTACTCGGGAGGCAGAGGCAGGAGGATCGCTTGAGCCCAGGAGTGGAGGTTGCTGTGAGCTAGGCTGACAGCCACAGGACTCTAGCCCGGGCAACAGAATGAGACTCTGTCTCAAAAAAAGAAAAAAAAAAAGAAGTAAAGGCAAATACAAATAGTCATCAATGGACAATCATTGAAGTGATAAAGACTGCCATTTACACATAATTAAGAGAAGCTTAGTGAGTTAGAAATACAGGCTAAGGTAGTTATTAACACCTATACGCTCAAATATGTACAATCACATTTGATCTAATTTCATTTTATTTTTACCATGACTCTTTGGAATCATGTTTATTTTATCATCAGTTCTGATTCCAGGGTCAGCAAAAAAGCCCAATCATGTAGTCAAACTAAACTTTCCTTCATCATTTCTTCCTTACGACTAACTACGTCAAACAAAACTCTCGAAACCACCCAAGTAATTGAGGATGGGGACTGCTGGTTGCTTGTCTAATTCCTATAAGACACAAGAAATTTTTATATATTATTAGTTAACAAAATGTTCCAGATAGCTTAAGCTTTCCTATCATGCAGTTGCCACAAATTTTTGATTCAACCAAAGATTGTCATTTTTGTAAAGAAATCATTAAATCCACACCTGTTGCATGGTAACTTGTGGCTGTGCATTAAGATGTTGCTGAGGATTACGAACTCCCGCAGCATATTTGTACTGTGGAACGGTGCGGACAGCAGGAGTAGCTGCAGCAGCAGCAGCTGCAGGACGTGGACCCATTGTCTGTGTTGATGTGTTAGCTAAAGAATAAAAACACGGTTTTGTATTTTTATCTTGTTATTTCAAATTAGAGATCAATTCTTTACAGAAAGGGTTAAAACTCACCAACACGCTGTGTTGACATGACTCGTGGAACCTGGGAAGAAGCTGGTCTCATAGTACTAAATGGTGGTCTAGGAGCGGCTGGGCGGATAGCACCGGGCATATTTTGGAATGCTGCATTTAAAGATACGGACACACTGAGTCAAAGTGTACATGCTACTTTTTTAGAGCTGAAGTTTGTACAAAAGGCTGAAAGTGACCAAATATAAACCCACTTGCTATTTTCCCAGACTTATCAGACCAGAGCCATCAGTAAATGAAAATATTAATTCATATAATATCAGAAAGATGATACATGATAAAATTCCAGGTGCTTCTGGGACACAGCACTGTTTCATAGGGCAAGACTTAAAATGCCAGGACCCCACGCTCTTACATCATTAGAAAGAACAAGATCTTCACCTATTATGAAATTAAGAGTTATATCATTCCCAAAATTTTTACAAAGGGAAAAACCAGTGTAGATATCACTATCTCACTAAGACAGGAATGGTGAAACATTGGTTTTTTTTTAACGTTAGATTCCACAACCGTAAGTTATGAAAAGCAACAGTTAATATATCATGGAACTTGAACAGCTAACTTGCCTCGTATGTATTTTCAACCAATCCTGATCTTAATTAAGAGATGGGGGGGGGGGGGAAGGGCTTACGATGAGGTCTGGCACCCTGAGCAGTCCAGCGAGGACTTGGTCTTAGTTGAGCAATTTGGCTAGGAGGATAGTATGCAGCACGGTTCTGAGTCTATAGAAAAGAAGGAAGTGAATTGATCAGGTGAAAAAAGAAAACAAATAATGTTAACTAGTAATATGTCCTCAAAACATTTCCAGGCCCTCACGTTCAAGCATTTTTTCCAATTCAGTCATAATTCATGTGTCTCCTAACAATGTTTTCATCTTGAAGCTCCATTATTTTGGGGAGGTGAGGGGACAAAACACACTAGAAATGACCAAATATGAAAACCTTTATAAAGTTCTCATTCCCTCCTGAAACCTACCTGTGGGATAGCTGCCATGAAGTAACCTGAAGGAGGTGCTGGCTGGTAGGGGTTGATTACGGGGTTGGGCACAGCTCGTACACTTGCCATTCTCTGCATATACTGGTTAGTGAGGTGAGCCTGGCGCTCTTCTTTGCGCTGAGCTAAAGCTACATACAACGGCTTGGTGGCCACAATTCTACCATTCATTTCTGTAACTGCTTTAGTGGCTTCTTCTGGTGAGGAGAAACATACAAAACCAAATCCTTTGCTGCGACCACCCTCCATCATAACCTATGAAGAGGAAAAAAAAAAAAAGTTAATGCAATGGTAGAATGAAGTACAAAAAAGAGTACTGCCAATCAGAGTTAATTATAGTTATTGAACCAAATAAACTCTGTTAATGCTGTAATCATCTTTTATTTACCCTGAATTCACAATTTTTCCTTAATACCAAATATTAAGGGCAAGCTACACATGCACATTATCTGAGCCAACCAAGAGAGCTAAAAGAGGTGGAGGTACACAACAGCAATCTTTTAAGATTTTAGATATTTGATGTTAGATTTTTAATATTAAAATTTAATTACCTAAATAAATATATCCCAGTCCTAATAAATGGACTTTCTGGCACCATTAAAAACATCCCCAATGAAATTTTGATTATTCTAGCAATTCAATGCCACAAGATGTTTTACCACTCTTTTGAGAAAAAAGTAGTTGAACCTTACAATATCCACATTTTAAAATAAAAGTTTCACATTCAAGTGCAAAGGGGCCATAAATATTATGGTATAAACAACACTCAAGAGGAAGCTTCTAACACTGACTGCAAAGATCTTTTAAATGATCAATGAAGACATACAAAGAACCCCTCACTAGCCCAGCAATATACATAAGCATGCTATAAAACTAAACAGTACGCTGATGGCATAGCAACTAAAAACAGCCTATAAAACAGAATCCAGAAACATATCCATCCAATTATGGGAACTTAGTACATTAAGTTAACATTTTAAAATAGTGGAAAAAGGATGGACTTTACACTACTCAGTACAAGGCACACTGGGACAAATGAAAAAAAAACTAAGCTAGAGCTCCTTCATAACACACTGAAAAGTCATTAAGTGCCAGGGAGAGTCCGAGTCTGAACACAAATGCAAAAATAGAGAAAATCTTTCTAAAATGATATAAAACTCTAAGTGAAAGACCATGAAAAAATATTTGCAATGTAAAACAAATGCTCCCTAAATCAATAAAGACAAACCAGATATAAAAATATACAAAGAAAAGCTGAAACTAGTAAACACTTGAAAGCACATCACTAAGTCAAAAAAAATACATTTGAGGGGCCAAGCACAGTGGCTCACATCTGTAATTCCAGCACTTAGGGAAGCATGGGTGAGCCCAGGAGTTTGAGACCATACTATGCAAAACAGTGAGACCCCACTACTAAAAAAATTAAAAAATAAAAAATCTGAAAAGATGAGATACCACTTTCTACTAAATTAACAAATCTGTTAAGACCAGTAGAAAATTGTTTAGCCTTTTTTGGACAATTTGGTTATCTCAATGTTAAATACATTACCACTAACTAACAATTCCAATCCTAGAAATTTAGATGCAAGAATGTTTAGTAGAGCAATGGTTCCAACAGTGGAAACATACAAAGCAATCCAAATGTTTATCAATACAACTACTATATGAATGTCCGGCACTTTTTAGAAAAAAAAAAAAAAATACCCGAAATAAATGTGGTCTAGATCTACTATTAAGTGGAAAGGCAAATGGTGTATAGTATGACCCTATTTCCTAAAAAACTGTTTATACACATATAAAAGGTGTTTGAACAGTATGCAAAATAAGCCAGAAGGATACCCAAACTGCAACGGTTTCTTTCCTTTTTTTTTTTAACTATTCCAACAGCATCTTTTACAGACTGAAAATGGGGTAATGAAGGGGTCACTTTTCACCCTTCTATCTTATTTGATAAATCTGTTTTTTTAGCAATTATTAAATTAACATAATGACCTCCTCCTCCAGAATAAATTATTGCCAACCTTTCCACCTACCTGCAAACAGTGAGTGATATTACAATTCGCAAAGGACTTTTAAAATAGACACTTAAGATTCTCCTCTGAAAAACATGCCTGCTTCATACACTGACAAACTGACAAACATTCAATTTAAACAACTTTTAGTGAACACACTGAGGATAGAGACACTGAGATAAACTCTATCATACTTCCAAGAACTCTTAGAAAAGCACAGGCTGAAACACAAGGAAACCATCGCACCTGCATTTTTACTTGTATTCATCTACCTTGCCCCCTAACATTTCTTCATTCTCATAGAAGCTCCCTTGGAGTGGTCAGGAAAAGCTGAGTAGAAAGACCAGCTACAGGGTCATTCCAGATGAGTGAGTTATAATTTTTCCTGTGCACTCTTCCCCCACACAAGCAAAATTACATACGTACAAAACTTTGCATACAGAGGGATTCTTAGACCATGGACACTAGCCAAAGACACCGAGAGCAGGTTCTTAAATCAAAATTTCAGAATTTGGACTGTAATCCATCCTATATGTTGTGTTTCTTAATCTCTGATTTCAAGTAAAAGGAAATATGATCTCTTATCTTTACTTTCGTGGGTGGGTCGGTGGGGGAGGAGTTGGGATTTAACTACTCAGAATGAATTGTGTAAATAAACAGATTCACTTTCTTTAACCAGTAAAATAACTAATTTAACAGAGTATGGAACAGTGTATATCATGTGAGGATCAATTACTAATTATGGTCATCAAATGCAGCATTCCTTGAGAAAGAGTTCAGAAATCGTCATCTGCGCAAGTATACTACCAATAGGCTACATCATCTATTTCAAATGTGAATTTGAGTAATGAAGCAAAACCTTGATTTCTTACCAAAAAAAAAAAAAAAAAAAAACCCTCATGTTTTTCTGGAAGAAAACTATTTGCCTATTTGTTTACAAAGGAGGCAAACACTCTAGTGGGTATATTAATGTGAAATTTATGTTACACATTTTATATACACATATCTATAATGCACGGATTTTTCCAGTCTCAAAAAAATGCACCATATGCTTTTACCTTTGCACTAGTGATTGTACCAAATGGAGAAAACTCTTTCCGGAGACGTTCATCATCAATACCATCATCAAGATTTTTCACATAAAGGTTAACACCCTAAAAAGAAAAAAACTATTAGAAAAGGGAAACCATAGTGGTACTTACACACACCTACTATTTTATCCCATGTTTCTTTGCCTATTCCCCTTCTTAAATCCCACAATTACTTGGCAGTAACTGAAATGAATGTAAAATAGGTTTCCTTATTCCTGTTTTATTTTGCTTGTTCAATTAAAAATGAACCTGGTATCTGGTGATCCTATCTTGCTTCATCTGTTCAAATTTGCGCTTAAGTTCCGTCTGCCGTTCCACTTTTTTCTGAGCTCGACCAACGTATATTTGTTTTCCATTGAGCTCCTTTCCATTCATCTCATCCACAGCCTTACCAAAAAAAAAAAAAAAAAAAAATCACAAAACTTATCAGTAACTTGTAATATAGAAGTTCATTTCTTCTTATAACTTTTTTTTTTTTGAGAAGGGGTGGGGAGGTATAGAGGGGTGCTATTTTGTTGTTTTTTTTTTTTTTGAGACAGAGTCTCGCTCTGTTGCCCCTGGTAGAGTGCAATCACAACATTGTAGCTCACTGCAACCTCCAACTCCTGGGCTCTAAGTGATCCTTCTGCCTCAGCCTCCTGAGTAGCTGGGAGTATAGGCGCACACCACAAGGCCTGACAGATTTTTTTTTTTCTTTTTAGTAGTAACGGGGTCTAACTCTTGCTCAGGATAGTCTGGAACTCCTCAGCTCAACCAATCCTCCCGCTTAGGCCTCCCAGAGTGCTAGGATTATAGGAGTGGTGAGCCACCATGCATGGCCCATTTCTTTAACAGTAAATTTTTAAATTACAAAAGCTAAACATAGATCCATCCCAAAATCTTGAGGTTTTGGGATAATATGGGTTCTTAATTTATATTTTCCAAACTAATGCATGAAATGCAAATAATTTAAAATAATACAAGAACATATATATAAAAAGCCATTGGTATGCATATAAATTTCAACGCAGGATCAACTCAATATCCCTTCTTCCTATTGAATAAAGAAAGACCATACTGCATTTAATTAGTAGATTTAAGTCTTACTTTCTGTGCATCTTCATGCCTTTCAAAGCTTACAAATCCAAATCCTTTGGATTTTCCACTTTCATCAGTCATTACTTTCACACTTAAGGCAGGGCCTAAAAAAATTTTTTAAATAATTCAGAGATATTCCATACAACATTTAGTTCATACATGTCAAATTTCAACATACAAAAAGAAAGCCATGTAAAAAATGGGATAAAAAAATTCTAAGACTCCAGAAATTGATTCCTCCTCCAAGCCTTCCATATCCCAGGCACCTATTTTTCTAAGACCATTCATTACTGCAAAGTAAATACTTAGTATTCCTTAAAAGATACTTTCTTCTTCTATGTAAAAAGGTATGTTTTAAAAAGTTGTAGAAGTTTTCTTCTAAGCTCTACTCCAAAACAGAGTTGCATTTTTTTACCCAGTAATTTTAATTTATGACAATTAAGAAACAAGAATTTAAGCCTTGGCCCATCTGATTTTCCATAGGGAGGGGAGGAATAATACATGGTTGGATCCTTTGGTAAGACACAGCTGAATCACCCTATAGGAGGAGGCATGTTACTGAAGACATGTCTTCTCCCATATCCCTCAAGTGGAAGAGATACTTAACTGAGGTAGGTGGTATCTCAGGCAAGTGGGGGCATAAAAGGTTAAAAATCACATTTGATTACAGAGAATTTGGAAGATGTACAGGCACAGATAAAATGTTTCTTTTGAATGTGCCTCTGTCCTAAGGCCATACTTCAAATCTCTGCCATGCAAAACAAGTCAAAAAAATAAGACATATTTACGTATTAGTGGCCAACTCACATAGTCCATTTGGGGTAAGTGGCTAACAACAACCAACTTGTTCAAAGGTCTGGAGGTTTCAATGTGGCATGTCAGCCTGGCAATAAAGTATTAGATTTCCTAATTCTTTATTAGGACATATTTGACATACTAAAAAAAAAAAGAAAAAAGCTACCTCTAAGTTCAACAAAAGGAAAGCAAATGGTAGGGTCAAGCAAATCACCTGTAATATACACTTTCTGATCTGATACACCTACCTAAAGGCAGGCTGGTTTACATTTCATTGGTATCATGTTTTATGAAGTTACTTTGAAATGCAAGGAAAAACTCTTTTAAGATCCTATGAATCCAGAAGGTTATCCCAAGGAGGTATCACTGGAAAATCTGGATTTTTGGCTTCATCTTTGAAAGTCATTGTTTTAAACTGCTCGAACATGTTACTAAGACTGGCTAGGCTAAAAAGCTGGCCAGCTATACTGTCCTGTAACTAGAAACTGCATTCCATGTAAGCTGGCTGTGTTAAATGTATACTTGATGAGATGGGATCTATAAGTACATAAATCCTACATCTTAATGTAGCAAAACCTTTTAAAATCTGTTCTAATTACTCAGTCATATCTTACTGTGATAATCCAATGCTATTAACCTTTAAACTGCATTAGCTGTGTACCAGGTATGACAAAAACAAAAAAACTTATCATGAACTGCACAAGTTTCTATCTATATGCTGCTACGTATATAATGACCAGTAGCTTAATTCAAATAAATACCAATATTAATAAGCACTATGTAAGTCTCATCTCATTTACTTTTTTAGTGTAAAGAATTAGCCAAAACTAATGTCGAGCAAATACTCAGAACTTTGAGTGTAAAAATTTAATTCAGACACATTACCAAACTTGCCAAAGAGATCCTTAAGGCGCTCATCATCCATGTCTTCTCCAAAATTCTTGATGTAAACATTGGTGAACTCTTTTGCCCTAGCTCCGAGTTCTGCTTCTCTTTCTTTACGAGACTTAAATCGTCCAACAAATCTAATAAAATATGTAAGGACTATAACATTAGATTCTATTTTATAAAGTTCAGATTAATTAAGGCTGATGGTTGTTTCCTTAATTGTTACCAAAAATTTTCAGAATCTAATAAAAAACACACTACAAAATAGAAATAGGGCCTTAGTTGGAGATATGAAAACATGAAATATATGAATAATAAATCTCTTAACTACAACCACAAAAAAGGACCACTTCTTTCTGCTCTCTAGCTAACCCAAGGTTAAAGGTAGGTATCACTTCTATAAATACAAATGAATGGAAGTGTGTATACCACACCGATGAAAAGACCTAAAGAAAAGTTTTCATCTTTGCTGTGCCCTTGCACTTTCTTTGGCACCGCCTAAAATAAAAATCTAAACTTCCCAATCCTGTACTCTAACATACAACAGCCTGGTATAACTTTAGCATTTTCAAAAAAATTAAAAATGTAATTTTCCCTTAATATAAAAGTAGTAAACATGTTATAGAATATTGTAATACACGGTAAAGTAAAAGAAAAAAACCATCTCCCATAATCCCACCTAGTATCAGTTTTAGCATAAATTCTCTATCTGTTCAAAAATATTAATTAGTGAAGATACCTATGGTTTTATTTCCTTATCCTCCCTAAAACATGGTGGGGCTTCTATATTCCATAGTTTTTAATGGAATAATAGTACCTCACTGTGGACATTACAACTTTCTGCTTTTGTAAATAATGCTGTAACTTTTTTTTTTTTTAAGAGATGTTGTCTATTAATATTTTCCTCAGGCTGGAGTATAGTGCCTATTAACAGGCATGATCCGATTGCATTATAGTCTTAAACTCCCGAGCTCAATCGATCCTTCTGGCCTTAGTATATAGCTGGGACTACAGGCACTAGAAATGCTGCAACCCCTATGTGTTCTCAGGACAGTTATAAAAATCACAGTAGTTCAAAGGGAAAACAAATGCTCTTGAGATTATTTATACAGTCAAACCATTTGCCAAGAGGGCTGTATCATTTTTATACTCAAAACAGAAATATATCACTTCTGAATCCCGTTAGTGTTGGCATTATTTTTCCTAAAGTGCTACTTACTGAAAGGCATTTGTGAGTACTAATGATGCTGAATATTTCTCCCATTTAAAGATGAGAAAAAAGACTTCTAAGAATTAGCCTTGGTAAACATGGTTCCTTATTGAGGAGTTGTATATTACGAAGTCTTTCCTTAATCATGGAATTGACATAGACCATACATTTGATGCAGTAATTTATGCATCAACCAGACCTTCAAGAGTGAAGTAGTTGTCTTGAAACCAAAATCCAACTTGCATGCCATCAGTGCAGTTTACACAGCAACAAGAACATATATCATCTATAATAAGACCTTATCAGCTGAATTTTCCCAGATTAAGTGAAATCCACTGACATTGAGGACAAAAAATTTTAAGATTTGTTATTTCTTTGAGAAATCATAAAATCAAATCTGCACCTCAAACTGTAGAAGAAATGGCCTTGTAGAATGGGTTTTATCAGTGCCAGTAATTAAAAGTTTGCAACTCTTAAAAATAAGTATACTTCAAGAAAAATCAAGTATATTTCAGGACAGATTAATCATGAAAACTTGATTTAATTCTGCTTCATTTTTATACCACAAATCAATAAATGCAGCAATATTAGCAGTATGGCCACATATAAAGAGTGGGCTGTGAGTTCAGGCCATTGGGTATGTATCAGCTGTCAGTCTGTCATACCAGTATATAAAAGCAGATTATTTTAGCCTCAGTTTCCTCAACTATAAAATGAGCTAACTTAATTAGTACATAAGGAATTACATTCAGTTTGACTGAATTCCTGATTTTTCAACAATGCACTTATCACTTTAAGAAAGCTTTATATCCCTGTTTACCTACCTTCTCCTGTTTTTCTTTTGGTTAGAATGTTGGTCAATTATATAAAACCCACTGTTACTTGTATGTTACAGTCAATGTGGAGAAAACACAATTATAAAATCAAGATGTAGTTTATTAATTTTCCCTCCAATGTCTGTTAAGAGTACAAATATTAACTTTTAAAACGAAGGATATGCAACTATTAAAAACAGATCTGAAATAGGATTAATGAGATAGTCATACTCACACTTTGCGATCATTTAGAAGCATCCCATTCATTTTTTCAATAGCTCTTTCAGCTGCTTCCTGTGTCTCAAAGTGTACAAACCCATAGCCCTTGGAACCATTTTCATCACAAACCACCTAGGAAAAAACGTATACCCATTTCTCATTATTTGCTATTGACTTAATATTTTCAGGGTTCAGAGATTACCTGTTAGCCACCTAACCTGGGTATTTGTGAAATAAAGATATCCATTAACAACACAGTATTAAAGCACTAAACTAAAAGTAGCTAAACACTGTAAACATGTTTACCTGTCATATTTTTGCTTACCTTACATGAAAGGATGTTACCAAAAGCAGAAAATGTATCATACAGTGCTTTATTATCAATGGATTTGTCCAAATTTTTAATGAATATGTTGCCTACTCCACTTTTGCGAAGTGATGGATCACGCTGAGACCACATGATGCGTACTGGCTTGCCCTTTATAACATCAAAATTCATGGTGTCCAAAGCACGCTCCGCTGCAGGAAAGACATTTTCAGAGTGAATATTACTTCAGAATTCTTACTGGCCACTTACAATTATATAAGCTATGGTGGGAGGGAATGGGTGGGTACATGGGTCTGACAGCTGACTCTTCCCCTTAAAACTTCAACATGTTGGGCCTTTTCAATTACACATCTGTCTATATTTAAATTGTATAATGCAAAAAGAAAAGACAAATATCAGAAGCCCCAAATTTCCTATACATGAAAGGATGGCATATTGCTAATAACTAATGAATTTCTGAAAGAATCTCTTCCCTTAATTGC
>NW_012144966.1:3162742-3165076 GCF_000956105.1 Propithecus coquereli | reverse complement strand
TTCCTATTACCACGTAAAAAAAAATGAAAGTCTAGAGCAAGATTTGAATCATGCTCTCAAAAACTAAGTTGGACATACTTTGTTGCATAATATTCCAGAATTCTTAAAAATACCAGATCTGCAATACTTGCAATTCACTTTTAATGCTTTCTTGACACATAAAATCAATTTTATCTTTGATTGCTGATTTACTTAACTGATGATTTAATCAAGTTATTCTGGACAGTGCTTAAAAATTTCAAAATTCACCCTATAATTAATTTCAGGGTCTATGAAGGACTGAATTATGTATACTTATACCATTAAAGAAACACTTATTAAACAAGTTAAGGTTCTAAATGGAAAAATATATCCTTAAGTAAAAAGACTAGTCCCTAAAAAGGGGAGAAACAGTTCATTTGAAGTCCTGAAACAATTTCCACAAACTCTATGCTCATGTAACTGTAAAGTTATTGACAGGACAAATTTTCCAGCCGGTTCCAGTTTCTAGAATATAGTGATAATCAGCTGTCAGCTCATTATCAATTGACCACACCTACTCAGTTCCCCTAGCCTTTTTTTTTTTTTTTAGCTGACTTTGCTTGAGCTTCTTTTCAGTGAGTCACCTCTTCCTATTAAATTTCATACTGGTCATTTTCAGAAGCTATTCCACAAGTCCATCAATATAGCAATAAATAAAAAAAGAAAAAGAAATCCACTAAAAAAAAACTATTTGGAAAGATGTTAAGTTGTACATATAGAAGACAAATAAATGGAAGATGGAAAAATGCTATCTTCTTTTGAGCCGTTTCGGAACTGGTCTAACATGTAGACACCGATAATACTTATACAGTGTACTGTAACCATGGCAACCTTAAGTTCAACTTTTCAAATCCCAAGAAATTTTTAAAAATTGTTTTTTTGATCTAAAAATGTTAAATTTAGAAAGAATAACACTTTCAAGTTACCATTTTATGGTCTCCAGAATCCATTCTAGTTTTCTCTACCAACTCTTTATATTGTCACTACCAACCCCAAAGTTATCCTCCCTAATCTGACATCCAGGGATACACCTTGCCTAGAGTTGAGGACTGTTATGAAATGGTATTTGGTGTTACTGCTTACAGAGCAGAAGGGCAGGAAAACTCCAGTACAGTTTTACAACTTTTGGCTCCATGTTGCTCGATATTCTGCTCACCCAAAATCTCCTATCAACTTTACCTAGTAAAAAGATGATCATTAACCTAACTTCTACTGAATGAATTTAATGAAATTGAAGTTTAAATTCCATCCCTAAGGCCTTTTCTACTACAATAAAAATTAATCCCCTTTACTTTAAAATACTTGATATATATTCAAGCAGCCCATTTAAAAAAAAAAGCGAAATTGGGCCATATAATGGAGTGAAGTTGACTTTTGGAAGTCAACTGATCCAGATTAAAGAAAAATCCTAGCAACTCATCAGGCCATAGAGCTTTATTTGTTTGCCAAATTTTGTTTTTGTGAATTAACTTCAAAATAAAAATACAAGGTTAGCTGCATTTCCCCCCCATAGATTTCAAGCTCAATTTAGTCTCAGTTAGTTTGTACTCAATCTTCCCCAAGATTTATAGATATTCTGGACCACTTTTAAAAAGGAGAAACTCTAACTACTTGAATGCTACAGATAAGAACGGTCTGGCTGAGATTACACTAACGAGTAACATTTTACAGCCAAAATTGATGAATATGTTTTTAAGAAAAACCCCCAAAACCACAGGAGCTATTTCAGAAGGGCACAAATAACATACTAAACAAATTGCCAGTATTGTGAAACTAAGGTCTAATGGATTAAAATGATCTAAGTTCCCTAAGAAAACTGGCCTTCAAAGTAGTCATCTTCCACATCCCCTCCTCCCATCCTGCTGTTAATGGAAGAGAAATGCTTGATCTCAGGGAAAACCCCCAATGCACGTCTCATTGGTCAATCGCATTTCTAGATTCATCAGTCACTGATGAGTTATTAGTGGAATCACAAGCCTGAGGACCACCACCACACATCACCATATTAACTTTATTCTAAGGCCTTGTGGCTCCCCCAGGCGATTGGGCCAGCAGCAGGACCAGGCCTCGGGCCTGTGAGGTTACAGGGTTCAACACGTGGTATTTTTCGAACACTGAATCGCACTTCCTCCCGAGGCTGGAGCGCCGGCAAGAGACCGGGCTGGCGAGAACGCCTCCACCTCTCACCCGGGAAGGGGATCGGCACTCGAAGCCCCGGAATCCCGTCGCTACCGGCGGGAGTACCGTGGAAGAACCGAATCTCACCCACCCTCCCATCGCGTCATCACCCTAAAGTTTGAGAGCTTCTGAGAC
>NW_012144966.1:3151636-3161432 GCF_000956105.1 Propithecus coquereli | reverse complement strand
GGAGGACCGGCCCGCGGGCGGTCCTCCGAGGAGTCGGCTGGGACGGCCCCTCCTGGCACACACCCCGCCCCCACCTCCACCCGGAGGAACGTTAACCCGTCACCGCGGCGGTGGGCGGCGCTTCCGGGTTCCTCCGCACTAACCACCCTTCACGTGCTCAGCCGCCGGGGGCCTGTTCCCGCCGCTGCCCGCCCGGCTCTGCTAGCACCCGCTTCCGGGGATGCCGGGCACGAGTGGGCTGGCGTGATCCCCTCCAGGCCCGGTTTCCGAAATGTGCATGGAAGGAGCCAGGGGCGGTTCCTCCTTTCTCCTACCCGGACCGCACTACGAGTCCCAGCGGGCAGCGCCGCCACGCGCGTCGGCCGCCGGAGCGGTGCCTGCTGGGAGCTGGAGTCCCCAACGGCCGCGTCGCTCGGTGACCCCAACTGGCCGCGGGTCCCGGCCGCCCGCTCCGCGACCACAACCGTCCTGGGCGCCAGGCCCCTTTGCGGTCCCGCGGAGCTTCCAACGGAGGGAGGGGTTTTGGGTTCCTTGTCAACTGGTTTTCGTGCCCAACTCTGCTCGGCGTCTCCACTAGATGCTGCGTTGGTCAAAGTGGCTTTAATTTGGGGTAGCTGTGTTGGAGGGCTTTGATCACTTACTATCATAAAGTGCCAGGTTGGGATCATTGATTTGTGCTGTTTCTGCCAGACATTTCTTCGCGTTATGAAACAGAACTCGAGAAAAATGAATGTTTTTCTTTACAGTGTGAGTGACAACACAATCACTAGCATATGGCACCACAGCCTTGCAACCAGACAAATTAGGTAGAGTCTAAACAGCATAATTTTAAATAAATACTTTGCACATTAGTTGTGGGCTTTAATAGTAATGCTGAATTTAATGAATTGATAGCTGTAAAAAATACTGGCTGTAGAAATGACATCACCTCAACATACCAATTCCACTTGAAAGTAGTAATGTGCTTTTACAGTTTTAAAGCACTTGCATAAACATACTATCATTTGTTCCTGAGTGCAATCTTGTGTGGGAGGTGGAGCAAATAGTAGTAATAACTTTATTTTACTGTTAAGGGAACAGTATCAAAGAAGTTAAATGATTGCCCAATTCATTCTTAAATTCAATAAACTTTAATGCATTGCCAACTGTATTGCCAGGTGTGGACTGGGTACTTTATATCTGTTCGCATTTAATTAGAATTAAAACCAATAGAATCCCACATAAATGGTATTTTACCCATGTTAGGAAGAGGATAATATTTTTGAAAAGCATGTTGCATTGTGTGCTTTATTAGGCAAAAAGTAAAACATAGGCTTGTGCTTTAGGAAGACATGTCTTACTAAATTATAAATCACCAATCATTGGATCTCGTAGAACGCTGTGGCTAAAATCAATCCATCAATATTTTCACTGAATGCCTACCAAGTGGAGAATACTGTATCTGTAAGTAAGGAAGATAGATGGCAGACAACAAATTCCCATCCCCAAGAGGTTTATGATGAGCTCTCTGGTAATCATATAAATACAAGCATTAAAATCAGTGCAATAAACATGAATCCTAGCATTTTATCAGGCTGTCACAATTTTCTATTAGATTCTAAATTCGTTTTCTTAAAAATAAGGGTGAAAATTCCATTACTGTAGTTTAAAAGAAAACATGGCTTCATCTTAATATTTTCATTAAATTACTGAACGGAGGCAATATGAAAAACCAAACAGCCACAATAGGAAGGATGTACACAGTAAAAAATGGTGAAGGAAGAGCACCTCTGGTAATTTGGAATTTAGATTACACCAAGAGTTATAACTACCAAAAACTACACACAATTATTAAAATTATTAAAATTTTCATATACTTACGGTAGAGGAAGGTGAACGTACATTTTCTGGTGAACTTCATTAAACATAATTGTAAATAACAAAAGTGAAAATAATGGTCTGTTTCGCATCTAGAAAATTTCATCAGAGAGCAAGAGTTTGGCAAGCACTGTCCAGGGTGGGTTGAGTACTCCAGTCACTAGGTAAATCTTACCCCTTAGGTTTCAGCAGAGCCTGGATCGATAATTCTCAAAAGACTTCCCTTTGTTATAAATCCATTTTCAACAAACAACCTTTCAATTGATAAGTCCAATAAATAGTTCAGCCACCAGGGCAGCTTGACACAGGGAATGATGTCTACCATCAAGAGGACCTGGATGGTACACAGAAGCCTTCTCGTCACTAGAAAGGTATATAAACTCTTTGTAGATTAGTAAATAGTTCAGGAAGAGCGCTGGTCACCAGGACTTCTATGAAGCTGTGGTTCTTGACAGTGGCTATCATTGTCATATTTTAGGGAGGTACAGTTGAGTGTGTGCAAAGGAAACTAGAAACAAAGTCCATCCCTGAGGAAAGGGGGCAGTAGAATCAGAAGAGTTGCAGTCCAACCCAGGACCAAACAGGGATGGGAGATGGAACTGGAACCAAGAACCTGCTCCCTCGATCCAACAGTCACCGCTTTTCTCTTCGTTTGCCACCAGCTCCTTTCTTTCAACTTAGAAACCTGTCTTTCTGATTAAAAAAGAAAACAAACAAGCCTTCCCTTAGTGACATATTCCTCTCTCATTTGCTTCCTTTTCACAGCCAAGCTTTTTATTTCTACTTTATCTCCCTTAATTCCTTAACACGCTACAATATGGCTTCTTCCACTTCCACTTGGACTTCCCTGTCAACAGTCACCAATCATCCCTCTTCTATTTGACAAATCCAATAGACTTTTTTCAGATCCATTTGACTGGACATCTACAGAATTTGACTTATTTTCCTCCCTCTCTCTTTAAGCACACTCTCTTGGTTTCTGGGATGCTCTCTCCTGACTCTGCCTAACTCTCAGACTATTCCTCCTCTTCTCCAGTAACCTTTTGCTGACCACCAGATCGGACTGGCTACCCTTCCTCTGGGATTTATCCCAACCGCTCCTCTGCCATTACATTTACCACATTATATTAAAATAGTCCGTTTATGAGCTGTCTCCCAAAATAAGTTGTAAGATCCAAAAGAGAGTTTATGTCATATTTATCTATACCACTTAGCACGAAGCCTGGAACATTGAAGGTGTTTTTGTTTTTTAAAAACCTAACCTCAGAGAGGAAGCCAGCCAAGCCTTGTAGACTAACCACATAGGATGAGGTCTCATAGTGAGGCCCCAACCTGATGTTCACATGTGCACCTAGGACCGTCTTCACCTCCAGACTGCTGGGCCTGCTACAGCACACTATTTCTTAACTCCACTAGCTATTATTATAGGGATTTATTTCCTAATATAGTGGTGGGGCTCTCATTTTTCATTTCTAGTGCAGAGCTTGAAGGTAGTGGACTTTTAGCACGCAAAGTCAGGCAAGAGGGACAAGCAAGGACTACTGGACAAAAGGAGTTTCTGGAGAAAGCTGAGAACGACAGTGGTACTCCCACTAATGTTCTGACACCCTTCAGGGGCAATCAGACAACCTCCTTCTTTGACTATAGAAGTATGATTGCTTTTTTTTTTTTTTTTTAAAGAAATGGAGTCTCGTTCTGTTGCCCCGGCTCAAGGGCAGTGGCACAATCACAGCTCACTGCAGCCTGGAACTCCCGGGCTCAAGCAATCCTCCCACCTCAGCCTCCTGAGTAGCTAGGACTACAGGCATGCCACCATGCCCGGCAAATTTTTATTTTTTTGTAGAGATAGGATCTCACTGTGTTGTCCAGGCTTGACTGTTTCTGACAGAGGTAATTAAGACTACAAGTAAAAGGCAGAAGATAGAATATTTGTTGAGTCCCTTTGGCTTTTTAATTCACTACTCTCATTTTTCTCTCCCATCATTTCATTTTTGTCCTAAAAAAATGTGCTATCTATGTTTATCTGGCTTGCCTGTGTTTATCTAATTTTAGATTGCAAGCTGTGGGACAGAATGTTGTCTTTTTATGTGCAGCATCTCACTGTGGGTGTCTAAGAATATCTAATAACATTAACATCATTCAATTAACCTGCCTTTATTTAATGACTATATTGTAAAGTTCTCCAGAGAACTTGTTCACTTGAACTTCAGTAGAGATTTATAAATCATTTCTGGGCTATATCCAGGATATATTCAGAATATATCCAGAATAATTTATAATATCCTGTATAATGTTAAGACAAATTAAAGTTGAATGGCCTTATAATATCTTCAGGTGATACTGAGAGATGTATTTGAGATGAATACTCCTGAGCTCAAATGATCTGCCCACCTTGGCCTCCCAGAGTGCTAGATGTTTATCTAATTTTAGATTGCAAGCTGTGGGACAGAATGTTGTCTTTTTATGTGCAGCATCTCACTGTGGGTGTCTAAGAATATCTAATAACATTAACATCATTCAATTAACCTGCCTTTATTTAATGACTATATTGTAAAGTTCTCCAGAGAACTTGTTCACTTGAACTTCAGTAGAGATTTATAAATCATTTCTGGGCTATATCCAGGATATATTCAGAATATATCCAGAATAATTTATAATATCCTGTATAATGTTAAGACAAATTAAAGTTGAATGGCCTTATAATATCTTCAGGTGATACTGAGAGATGTATTTGAGATGAATAGTAAGTGAATATAACAGCCCCCTCCCAATTTGAAGGGGTATGCTTTTTGTAGATCCTTGAAATAGAAAAATATTATATGATGTCTATGATGACACAAACTATGCAGTGTTTCAGAAGATTAGTTACCTGTTTCATTGGTTTGCTGGGTTGGTGAGGAACATAACACCTGCTCAGATTTGTAAATTGTAATGCAGGAGCAGAGTCTCATTTAGATTTTATGTTTTCTTCCATACAAATTACATGTTTTTCTCATACCAACCCAGAGCAGAGAAAGGAATTTATAAGAGTTTGAAATTGGGTCCTGGGGTCCCGTCCCTAGATTTTGTGTCCGATGTTGTAACCTGACATTAGTTCTAAGACATTGACTGCCAAGAAGGAAAACATAAAGCATGAAACAGAGACCCACATAAGGTCATAACCACCAACTCATAAACACAGAAACAATATTGGGAGAAAAGGGTAATTAATAGTTTTGTTGTAGAAGAGAATAAGAAACTCAGAAATCTCAGAATACTAAGGTGTCTTACAAAGTGCTCTTTTAATGGCCTAACCACCTGTGTTAAACCAGTATACTTGTCATAATGATTGTTTAATATAACAGGGATACTACCACCTACCTAATAAGATTACTCTATGACTTGCGTAAACTATTGTATGTAAACTTAAATGGCATGATGTACAGTGCTACCATTTATTGAATACCTCCTATTCCTCTAAGTATAGCCACACATCAATTGATTTGGCAGACACCAAATTCAAATTTATGGCAGAAATATTGAACAGAGACATACACATACAGACACACAAAAGATACAACTGTTACTGTCCTAAACTAATTTAGAGAACAGGAAAATGGAATGACCACGTTGAGACAGTATTAAATATTATATGCATGACAAAGACAACTTTAATTGCCTATTATGTGGAGAGGGGTTCATGTGAGAATACTCTGAGATGGATTATATTCTCGGACCACTGTTCTTAAGACATAAATAACTTAAGTACATAGGTTAAGATATGAATAACAACAGAAATACATGTCAGGTAAATATAAGAAATTTTATTACTACTAGGAGCTAATATTTACCAAGCATGGATACTTATTGAACATGGGTAATTGAATATTTGTTGAACATGGGTAATTTTATTGCCTCCCCACAACCCTATCAGGCAGCAAACTACAGAATTACCTACCAGTGAGGAAACCGAGGCCTAAGAAGTAGAACAACTTGGATTCAATCACAGGCACTGCAAGTTCCAAGGGATGAGGTCTTTGATCTGGGAGCTAAAGGGGAACCAGTACTTGGAAAAAACAAGACAAAAGGGCATTGTAGGTGGAGGAAGTAACATCAGGAATGTCATAGAGGTGGGAATAAGCAGCATGTGTTGAGGGGATGACAAAATCCCATGGCTGAAATAAGACAGACAGGAGGGTTTTAAAGGTCGGTGGGGATCGAGGGGGGACAAGTACAATAAAAAATAGATCAGGGCTTGAATATTGGAAAAATAGTTGAGGCTTGAATGGAAAGAGAACACAGGATCTAATCTCTTGGCCTCCAGGTTTTTTCCATAAGGTAGCTGTGGAGGCAGTTACTGGATTTGGAAGATGAGACACAAAGAAAGACCAATTAAGATATTCTTGGAATGGTCTCACTTTGCTCTTCCTGGAAGTGAAGTCAAAGAAAACAAGTTCTTACTGTCTAATGAAAAGAAGCACCCCGGTTTTATTCAGGAAGAGTAACTTTTTTCCCTGTAGCAAATCTTTAAAAGAATTTATTGTGTAGCTCTTTACATAAAGGACATTGAATTATATAATTAATTTGCTGTAAATCAAATATTTATTTAAGCCTACAGTGTGTGCTGTTTAAGGCACTGCATATAAAATAATAAAACCACTAAAGTCTCTGCCCTCATGGAGCATACTTTCTAGAGAACTGGGCAATTGTCTTAAATAGTGATTTTTTTTTAAATGAAAGAACAATTTTCACGCAGATTTTTTTCTTTTGTCAGCTCTTAATAATGCCTAATTATAATCCAGTAAAGGCATTTCGGTTGAGAGCTGAATTTGACATAAAGCTTACCAAATCTACAGAAACTAATTGTGGTACAGACTTTAGGCAACATATATTAAATATCAGTGGTTCCATTGGGCTTTTTAAGAAAGCTGGATTGAAGTCTAGTTTTTGAAAGACCTTTCAAACTGAGGTCTCTAGTAGGTGACTAAAGGACAAATATTCTGGGTTAGGATTAAAAAGAGATATGAGTAAAGTATACTTTACTCATTCAATATATATTTACTGAGTGACGTTAAGCACCTTCAAACACTGGAGATACTGAACTAGACAAGGAATTAATAACAAGAATGTATAAGGAACTCAACCCAATAGCAGAAAGAAAAAACAACACACACACACAAAAACTCAACCAAATAATTCAATTAAAAACTGGGCAAAAGACCTGAATAGACATTTCAAAACAACAATGAGATAGCATCTCACCCCAGTTAGAATGGTTACTATAAAAAAGACAAAAAATAACAAATGCTGTAGAGGATGCAGAGAAAAGGGAACACTATACACTGTTGGTGGGAATGTGAAGTAGTACAGTCATAAAGGAAAACAGCATCAAGGTTCCTCAAAAAACTAAAAATAGAACTACCATATGATTCAGCAATCCCAGTGCTGGGCATATATCCAAAAGAAAGGAAATCAGTACATTGAACAGGTATCTACAATCCCATGTTTATTGCAGCACTATTCATAATAGCCAAGATATAGAATCAACCTGTGCTCATGAACAGATGAATGGATAAAGAAAATATGGTACCTATACACAATGAAATATTATTCAGCCATAAAAAAGAATGAAATCCTGTCATTTGCAGCAACATGGATGGAACTGGAGATCATTACGTTAAGTGAAATAAGCCAGACACAGAAAGACAAATATCACATGTTGTCACTCACACGTGGGAGCTAAAAAGGTGGATCTCATGGAGGTAGAGAGTAGATTGGTGGTTACCAGAGTCTGGGAAGGGAAGGGGGAAGGGCACAGATAAAGTTAGTTAATGGGTACAAAATTATAGTTAGATAGAAGGAATAAGTTGTAGTGGTCAATAGTACAGTAGGAAAATTACAGTTAAAAATAATTCATTGTGTATTTCAAAATAGCTAGAAGAGAAGAAATGTAATATTCTCAACACGAAGAAAAGATAAATGTTTGAGGTAATGGATATCCTAATTACCCTGACTTGATCATTATACATTGCATCAAATTTTTTGTATCAATACAAAAAATACATTAAAAAAGAAATGGACAAGAGAATCCCTACTTTGAAGAATCTATAATGACATCAACACCATAGAATTCCCCTTGTTTTTTTTTTAATCTTAGTAAATGGATTGCAAGTTCTCTAGACAATTTGACTACTTTCCTAGAGATTTATGAAGAATATCCAAGCTACTGCTCTCTAGGATACATCTAGAATAACTTACATCTCATTACATGAGATAAGTCATTGTTGACTGGTTTCACTAAGTATTTAAGTGTAACATTAAAAGGCCTGGCTCGGTGCGATAAAATTAGCCAGGCATGGTGGCACCTATAGTCCCAGCTACTTGGGAGGCTAAGGTGGGAGGTGGCTTGAGCCCAGGAGTTTGAGTTTGCTGTGAGCTGTGATGGTGCCACTGCACTCTACCCAGGACACAGAGTGAAACTCTGTCTCAAAAAAAAAAAAAAGTAAAGTATTCATGAACCCATAGTTTACAAATTACCACTACCAATCTTTTGGTTTATTTATTTCTAACCATCTCTCTCTCTCTCTCTCTCTATCTCTCTCTCTCTCTGCATTCTAGCCCAGGAGACAGAGTGAGAGAGCGAGACCTTATCTCAAAAAAAAAAGAAAAGGCCTGTTTGCTGTGAGTAATGAAAGCAACTCCCAACAGAAGAGATATACTTCTTTCTGGAGACCTCTATAACAGTAAAATATTGTATTAAGGAAGTCATAGTCTAATTGGGTGACAGACATGATTGCCAACAATTATGATGCAATTCAATAAATGGTGTAAGTAGCAGGGTGAGCACAGGGTGTTCTGGCTGCACAAGCTGGTGCACTGAAATCAGCTTTGGGAGTTTGGGGCTGGGAGCCTAAGAGGAGAAATCAGTTTCTTTAATGTAATAGCCACCATTTAATGAGCCCTTTCACTCAAAACAGCTCAAGGGAGCAAAGTGAGGCCCAGAGGCAAGCACACAGCTAGACCCCAGGTCCAGGCCCACCAGCCATGTACTCAGCGACAGGGCCGCGGCTCTGGGTGAGGCCCTGATAGAGCACTGAGGCAGCTCTGCAAGTCACAAGTGACCTGCCTGTCAGAGGAAATGAAGAAATCAGTTCCGGCTTTGTGTTACTAATCATTAGACAGCTCCTGTAACTATGGTTCATTGGTTTATTTAGTTTTTTCTTCTAGGAAACCAACCAGATATGGACAACACTTCCTTCTACAAATCTTTCTTGCGGCTCATTCATAGGCTGAGCAAGAAAATATATTTATGCTAAATGTGGATAATGGCATATGTCCTCACAAGTATATGTCAAATGATTGTAGTGACAGAATTATGTGTATAGGTACCTGTCCAGTGTGTCTCTGTCTTGGAAATCTATAGTTGCATAGTCTGGATTTCATTTATTTATTTTTAAAGACAAGGTCTCTCTTTGTGGCCCAGGCTGGAGTTCGGTGGCAAGATCATAGCTCACTGTAGCTTTGAACTCCTGGGTTCAAGTGATCCTCTCACCTCAGTCTCCCGAGTAGCTGGGACTATAGGTGCATGCTAAGTTTTTTATATTTTTGTAGAGACCGAGTCTCCTTATGTTGCCCAGGCTGGTCTCGAACTTCTGTCGTCAGGCAATCCTCCCACCTTGGCTTCCCAAAATGCTGGGATTACAGGTATGAGCAACCATGCCCAGCCTAGTCTGGAGTTTAAACCTACTTTTCAGATTACCCGGGTTATACCATTTCCTTTTCAATAATAATTTTGGAGTATCGTTTATTTCTTTTCATATAAAAATTTGTTTTTAAAAGATAATGTGGGCCGGGCGCGGTGGCTCACGCCTATAATCCTAGCTCTCTGGGAGGCCGAGGCGGGCGGATTGTTTGAGCTCAGGAGTTTGAGACCAGCCTGAGCAAGAGCGAGACCCCCTCT
>NW_012144966.1:3119874-3151586 GCF_000956105.1 Propithecus coquereli | reverse complement strand
AAGTGTAGGAAGAGATGTTTAACAGGATTTGGAAAGAAAGGAAGAAACTAGATTTGAAGAATCAGAAACAAGACGGGTAAGAGCCTTCCAGACACAGGAAAGGCTATGCAAAGATATGTGTTAGGCAGTGTCATTGGAGATTGTGGGCAGAAAATTAACTTAAGAAAAATAGGGGGGTCCCATCGGGAAATAACGAAAGATGAGAATGCTAAGATTAGGAGTGCCCCTATTGGTGAGAGACCTTGGATGTCAAGGGGAGCTTGGGTTTTATTTGACAGGTGTTAGGGAGTTGGTAAGTGCTCATATGAATAAAATATTAGGAAAACAAAGTTTGGTGACTTTTGTGGCAACTCCATATAGAATGAACTGTAGCAGGAGAGAGTGGCGGAGGACTACTGCAGCAATCCTGGTGTGAGATGAGGCAGTCATCCACTAAGTGGAAAGTGAGGGAATCCGAAGAAAGCAGACCTGGCATAGAAAGCTCATCCCGATTGGAGGGCGGAGTCAGAACGGAGGAGCACAGGAAAGAGTGAAGAATGACCTCGAGGTTTCCAGCCTGCTGAATTGGACTGATTGTGGTGCAATAAATACGTGATTTACAAAGAGAAGCCTTTTGGCTGAGGTGGCCAAGGACAGGGAGATGGGGATAAGGAGGAGCCGAGTTTTTGAAATGCAAAGCTGAAGGTGGTGTGAGGGTGTTGAGTCTCAGGCCTATAGGAAACTGGAGAAACAAGTCTGAAAAGAAGGTGAGAAGTCAAGAGTTTACATTTTGTCATCTTGATTAACCTCTGACTGTCTTTCCCAACTCTGCACACTTGCTTCCCAGCCTCAAATGCACTTTTCTTGGGAATTCACTATTGGGAAGAATTCACGTTTTAGATCTGGCTATTTCCCTGTGAACTTTCTCTCTGGTAGCATAAAAAAAGAAAAGGAAAAGGAAAAGATTTAAAAATCCCATGAAGGGCCAGTCATGGAGGCTCATGCCTGTAATCCTAGCACTCTGGGAGGCAGAGGCCGAAGATGGCTTGAGCTCAGGAATTCGAGATCAGCCTGAGCAAGAGCGAGACCCTGTCTCTACTAAAAATAGAAAGAAATTAGCCGGCAACTAAAAATAGAAAAAATTGGCTGGGCATGGTGGTGCGTGCCTGTAGTCCCAGCTACTCAGGAGGCTGAGGCCGGAGGATCGCTTGAGCCCAGGAGGTTGAGGCTGCAGTGAGCTAAGATGATGTCACAGCACTCTAGCCTGGGTGACAAAAAAGATAATGGGAAGATAGCCTATCTGCCATTAAATAAGCATTAAATGAGCGTGCAAAATGAAGACTTATAGTGAGGGGTAAATACTTGGTCTGGTCATCTTCAGATGCATTTTGGGAGAAAAGCAAAGAAAATTTGCAATGTTATTCAATAGTTTTACTGTTAGTATTAATATTTGTGTTACTGTTTTATACTTTTTTGTATTGTCAAGCAAAAGAAATAAGTGATTATGCTAAATTTTTTTTTTCATGGCCCCAGTATTCTCATGATTATGCTAACTTAGTTAAGAATCCAACGTTTTTATTTAAAGTGATAACTGGATGTTTCATTGAAGTAGAGAGAAAGGGAAATATAATTATAATTTGGAAGAAGAATAAAAAAATTGAAGTAGGTATGAAGTAATGTGAGAATGAAGTTGGAAATATTCATATAAACTAATAACATTTAACAAAATGTTATGTAATCTCTAATGAATCATCTTAGCTTTGTTCCATGAAATGGTCAAGGAACAATACTATTCTACCACGAAGCTGATGGTGTGCACTCCTACTGTCTAAACTTGGGAGTCTAACACTGTTTTTCACGTAACAGAAGCCACCATGCCTTAGAAAAATGGCTGATTCCACGTCTGGTAATGGAAAGGCACAGGTAAGTCCTGCAACATTTTGTTGGGCCAGAAAGCAAGGATGCTCTTTAAAAATAATAATGTTGCATGGAAGAATACAGAAGCCAGTTTAATGAAACACCCATTAGACTAAATTCTGTCAATTTGTATATCGAAAGGAAAATGATGACTGTGGTTAGTTGAAATGCCTTAAGGAGTGAAAAGCCCATAATGATAGCAAAAATGGGAAAAGTTGACAAATTGTGCTAAAGAAGTTGAATATAATCAAATCTTGTTACTCACCCTGTTATCATGTTAGTACTATTGACTCATTTATTGAATCAGTGCAGAATACTAAATTCAGTAAATACCAAGTATGTTAGTTTTAACTTTACACTGAGAAAAGTAATTCTTCAACTCTTGGGCCATAACTGCTTTCCTGTGTCTATACTAGTATGAACTGATTTTTTGTAGGGACAAAATTATTTGTATGTGCAGGCACCTGTGCAGCATATCCCTGCCTGCCTTAGGAATCTAATACTGGGAGTTTTGATTACAGCTCAAAATGCCATTTTAGTGAGTCATCTTAGGAAAATTAGAGATGGGATATATTTGAATTATCGTACTCTTGAGTTTTTATGTATTGATCAGCTAAGTTTTAAAAGCTAGTTCATAACCCTGGTGGTATTTTGCGTAAGTCTATAGCAGGCTGTCCAACAGAACTTTCCATGATGATGAAAATGCTCTGTATCTACGCTGACCAATATAGTAGCCATTAGTCACATGTAGCTAATGGTTATTGAGCACTTGAAATGTGGCAAGTGTGACGAAGGAACTGAATTTTTAATTTAATTTAAATCAATTTAAATTTAAAGTAAAGTAGACACACATGGCTAGTGACTACTGTATTGGACAGTATAGATGTAGATTTTAAGCCTCCTTTTAATTAGAAAGAATAGCTTTAGGTTTACCGAGTGATGCAAATTCCTTCTCACCAGTTTTGGAATATTGACCATTTCCTTTTCATTTTCTTTTTTCTTTTTCCCCCACATCCACAGCCCCAAAGATGAAGATCTATATTGAAAAACTTTACGATTTTAATTTATTGTTTGAATGGTTAATATATTCATAGCATTTTAAAACATTAAAATAACAAAAAGGTTTACAGTAAGAATTCTTTCCCACCCTAAGCCCCAGCTACCCAGGTATCTTCACTATGGGTGACGTTAGTTTTTTATGTTGCCCAGAGATACTTTATGCGTATACAATAATGTCAGCACATCAGCATTGTACACAAGGCTTTTTTTTTCTGTTAACATACTTCAGGGATCACTCCATATCAGTTATCAACAGCGTTCTTGCTATGACTGTAGTGTTAATTTAAGAATCTATTTGAAAGGACACCTGAAGGTGGCTTGTCTGCCATCTTGACAAATGACGAGATAGCTTACATGTGAAATGTTAAGAATCCTAATTGCACAAATAGGTAACAATAGCAGGAGGTAGAGCCTATGGCAACACCTACTCAGTGCACCCTGCCCCTATGGCGGAGGCCCACATTTCAAAATGCCTAGTCCTTTTTTTTTATCATTTGTTTGAGGTGGGAGTCTCACTATGTTGCCCACACTGGTCTTGAACTCCTGGCCTCAAACAATTCTCTGTTCTCAGCTGAGTAGCTGGGATTACAGGTGCATGCCACTGCACCTGGCTTCCTTTTTCTTTTAAACTTATATTTTAGACTCAAATCTAACTACCTTTTGTGAAGTGACCCTAGATATTAAATATTATATTATTAATATAATAACACTAAATACGACTTTTTTTTAAAAAAAGCACAATTTTCAATAATATGTGATATGGTTTGGATGTTTGGCCCCTCCAAATCTCATGTTGAAATCTGATCCCGGACGTTGGAGGTGGGGCCTGGTGGGAGGTGTTTGGATCGTGGGGGGCAGATCCCTCATGAATGGCTTGGTGCCCTACCCAGGATAATGAGTGAGTTCTGACTTTATTAGTTCATATGAGAGCTGGTTGTTTAAAAGAGGCTGGCATCACCTCCTCCCTCTCTTACTCCTGCTCTCACCATGTGACATGCCTGTTCCCCCTTCACCTTCCTCCTTGATTGGAAGCTCCCTGAAGCCCTCCCCAGGAGCAGATGCTGGTGATGTACTTCTTATATAGTCTGCAGAACTGTGAGCCAAATAAACCTCTTTTCTGTATAAATTACCCAGTGTCAGGTATTCCTTTATAGCAGCATATAATGGACTAACACAGTATGTGAGCCCCTTTAGTAGGTTTCCATTGCACAAAGAATAAAATTCAAACTCCTCACCAAGGCCCACCAGGCTTTGCATGACCTGGCTCCAGACTTCTCCCTAGTCACTAGGCTCCAGCCACATAGGCCTCTTATCACAGCCAGTGCTTCCTGCCCCAGGGGCTGTGCACTCTTCCTTCTCTCAGTCTGGCATGCTCCTTCCTGGGCTCTTCCCGTGTGGCTCTCTACTTCATCCTCCAACCTCAGCTTAAATGTCACCTCCTCATGGATGTCTTCCCTGAGTATGCCCTCTAGGGTGCTCCTCTACCCAGTCCCCACACTGCCACTTCATTCATAGCATTCACTATAATCTGCAATTATTTTACTTACATGTTCTCTGTCTCCCACTGAAATCTAAGACCCCTGAGAATAGGAACTTGAACTGTCTTCACTGGTGTATCCCCAGGGTCTAAGCCAGTGCTTGGCATATACGTGGTGTACAACTAGTGTCTGCTAAAACAAAAACTGTTGAATAAGCAAATATTGAATGCATTTCAAATATAGAGCCCAGAACTTGGGAGAATTTGGATAAATGCCATGCCTTTCAAATAGTCCCTCATAAATGAGTAAACATAGTGAATTACTTTCATAAAAACACTGTTTTTATCTGAGGTTTTTGATTTCATTAACATCTATCTGGAGTCCTATTTACTTTTGTAAGTCAGAGACATTCAGTGTGTTTGAATCACGGGAGCTGTTTGCCTCTGCTACGCTCTGCCATTTAGGAAGTGATGCTGCTTATACCATGATGGTATGTGCTCTTCATCTCACAATCTTTTTGAGTCACTAAGTTGACACATATTGGTTTCTGGGTCAACAATTATTAGTCAAATGCTTACTTCGTCATTACTGAGAAATATACATTTGTTGGTGCTTTAAAATTTGTAAAAAAATTTTATTGATATCAATTTATTTGATCTTCCCAACCCCCCTACTGTAAAGCATCTTATGGCCATTTTATTGGTGAGGTTACTGGAGCTCAGGAGAGATTAAATTTTGCTGATAAAATTCTTCTCTAAAAAATTTATAGAGCCTTTTAAGGAAACAATACACTTGCAAAACCAAAGACATTGTTACAGAGTAATATAAACACATATAAACCGATGCCAAGAAGATAGTGAATTGTATATAGCCTAATGGGATCTACTATGAAGTGTAGGAAGAGATGTTTAACAGGATTTGGAAAGAAAGGAAGAAACTAGATTTGAAGAATCAGAAACAAGACGGGTAAGAGCCTTCCAGACACAGGAAAGGCTATGCAAAGATATGTGTTAGGCAGTGTCATTGGAGATTGTGGGCAGAAAATTAACTTAAGAAAAATAGGGGGGTCCCATCGGGAAATAACGAAAGATGAGAATGCTAAGATTAGGAGTGCCCCTATTGGTGAGAGACCTTGGATGTCAAGGGGAGCTTGGGTTTTATTTGACAGGTGTTAGGGAGTTGGTAAGTGCTCATATGAATAAAATATTAGGAAAACAAAGTTTGGTGACTTTTGTGGCAACTCCATATAGAATGAACTGTAGCAGGAGAGAGTGGCGGAGGACTACTGCAGCAATCCTGGTGTGAGATGAGGCAGTCATCCACTAAGTGGAAAGTGAGGGAATCCGAAGAAAGCAGACCTGGCATAGAAAGCTCATCCCGATTGGAGGGCGGAGTCAGAACGGAGGAGCACAGGAAAGAGTGAAGAATGACCTCGAGGTTTCCAGCCTGCTGAATTGGACTGATTGTGGTGCAATAAATACGTGATTTACAAAGAGAAGCCTTTTGGCTGAGGTGGCCAAGGACAGGGAGATGGGGATAAGGAGGAGCCGAGTTTTTGAAATGCAAAGCTGAAGGTGGTGTGAGGGTGTTGAGTCTCAGGCCTATAGGAAACTGGAGAAACAAGTCTGAAAAGAAGGTGAGAAGTCAAGAGTTTACATTTTGTCATCTTGATTAACCTCTGACTGTCTTTCCCAACTCTGCACACTTGCTTCCCAGCCTCAAATGCACTTTTCTTGGGAATTCACTATTGGGAAGAATTCACGTTTTAGATCTGGCTATTTCCCTGTGAACTTTCTCTCTGGTAGCATAAAAAAAGAAAAGGAAAAGGAAAAGATTTAAAAATCCCATGAAGGGCCAGTCATGGAGGCTCATGCCTGTAATCCTAGCACTCTGGGAGGCAGAGGCCGAAGATGGCTTGAGCTCAGGAATTCGAGATCAGCCTGAGCAAGAGCGAGACCCTGTCTCTACTAAAAATAGAAAGAAATTAGCCGGCAACTAAAAATAGAAAAAATTGGCTGGGCATGGTGGTGCGTGCCTGTAGTCCCAGCTACTCAGGAGGCTGAGGCCGGAGGATCTCTTGAGCCCAGGAGTTTGAGGTTGCTGTGAGCTAGGCTGATGCCGCAGCACTCTAGCCGGGGCAACAGAGCAAGACTCTGTCTCTAAAAAAAACACAAAAACAACAACAAAAAAAACAAACCCACGACTGCTGTTTTTCACCCTGAAATGATTATTTAGAAGTTACTTTGGCTTTTAAAAGTTAATATTCATTACTTTCAAATCTAAAATCCTAAGCTCTGACATTAAACATATCCATTTTATTATTCTATTTATAAATCTAACAAATCAGTGTCTGATCCATTTGGTTAATCATTTTAAACTGCATTTATTATTAATAATTTTCTAATTAATAAACTTTCCAAATTCTTAAGTCATTCTCACTAATAATAATAAAATTAAATGAATATATATTGTGAGCTATAATTTCTCTTAAAAGTTCCAAAATAGTGTATAAACTTTTAAAAGATTTTTAAATCAAAATCAAACGTCTAAATCAGTTATACACTTTAAATCAGCATTGCAGCCAGGAGTGGTGGTGGCTCACGCCTGTAATCCCAGCACTTTGAAAGGCCGAGGTGGGAGGATCGCTTGAGGCCAGGAGTTCAAGACCAGCCTGAGCAACAAAGTGAGACCCCGTCTGTAAAAAGAAAAATAAATTAGCCATGTGTTGTGGCACATGCCTGTAATCCTAGCTACTTAGGAGGCTGAGGCAGGAGGATTGTTTGAGCCAATAAAGTTGAAGGCTGCAGTGAGCTCTGATTGTACCACTGAACTCCAGCCTGGGCAGTGGAGCAAGACTCTTGTCTCAAAACAAAACAAACAAACAAAAAGATCAGCATTGCAAGGTTAATTTTTAGATACTTTATTAAATATTTTAGACATAAAAGTATGTCTAAGAAATACTATTAAACATTAGAAGTATTTAAAATATCAAATATTGGAGGCATTTCGAATGTCAAATATATAGATTCCTTAATACAAAAAAAAAAAACAAACCATGAGGTTTGATTTCCTTCATTATCTCAAGCAAATTTCCGAAGATCTTCTCTAGAAATGTTTGGGTTTACCTTCTTGTCTAGAAGGTTTCTCTATGGTCAGAGGGTGCCTTGGCCTCTACGTCTCGGACTTGTCTTCTCTCTACTGGCATCCCAGAGGAAAGGGGTGCAACTCTCTCTATGCAAGTTCTGCACCTTCTTTCCCGCCACCCCCTTGAGGCTGGTTCCTTCCCTTGCTCAGATCCCAAGCAGCTCAGGAGGCCTCTGGAGGGCCTAACCTCCCACCCAGGGACCTGTCCTAGGCCAGGTCTACTTGGCAATCCACTGCAGCCTGAACCCCTTCCAGCCTTCATCAACCTGGGGAGAAAAGCTATAAGATTAAAATCAGTCAACAGAACTTCTCTTAGGAGAAAGAACTATCTTTAGCTGAAGAACTGGACTTAGCAAAGCAACTTTATGGGCCATTTTGATTGTCAAAAGCCAGTCCTGAGGGGACAGCAGGAGTAGGGGACAGTTAGGAGTCAAATGGCTTAACACAATGAAGAACAGATTTCCATTCCCAGAGGGCAATCTGAGAGGGAAGCGGAGAAAAATTACAGTCAATGGGAGGGAGGGTTGCTAGGCTCTTAGGGTAAGGTAGGTGGATGAGCTCTACCGGAGGGACACCTACCTGTCTCTGGTGACACGCATGTTGCATGCCCATTCCAATTTGTTCTGCGTTGTGTCCCGTCTGTCATGGCCGTAGTGGTGTCCGATGAAAATTAATGAGAGTGAGGTGCTGTGGCTGATCAGAGCCAGGGGAGACCTGAGGTAAAGAGAACAGTTGGGAGCCACTCACAATGGATCAGCAATGAAGACTTCGCTGTGGCGTGAACTAGAATGGCACGGAGACGACGGATGGAAGAGAGCGGCAGGGACATCAGCTAGAGTAGGACCTGGAGCCACTGTGACAGAGAATGACAGGACCATTCCCAGGAGGAAGGAAGTCAGAAACTCGGAGTGAGCAGGCAGGAGGAACGAGGGGGCAGAGAACATGGGTAGCCACCTTGCAGACCACATGCTGGGACCCTCGGGTGGAATTGTAGCTGGAAGTTACTCCACAGCAGTGATGTCTGGGACAGTGTGAACCGGGTAAGTTTCTGAGGGACTGAATTTGGAGAGAAAAGAGTGGACTGCACACAACAGGATGGATTGAGAGCTCTGATCATCAGAATTTGGGAGATGGGGAAGGGGGAAAGGGACCCTGAGGAAAACTGAAAGAAATGGTGTGAAAGAGAGAACTTGAATATTCCCGAATTGTAGAGACCTAAGGAACAGAATAAGTTAATTTATCCCGAACATATATAAAATATGCAATTCAGTTTAGTTCATTAGTGTAACAGAAGAAATGGCTTGGGAAAAAAAATGGCAAAAATGCCCATTCCTTTTGGAGAACTAGGACCTGCACCCCTGCCTCAGGCCAGTGGTCAGGAAGGGCAGGGGAATGTCTTTTGTTCTTTGTGCCACAGGAGATGGCTCAAGGCAATTGTCACCCTGAGGGTTTGTCAAAACACGGATTACTGGGCCCCACTCCTGGAGTTTCTGATTCAGCGGGTGGGGGCGGGGGGAGGGCAGGGCCTGAGACTGTGCATTTCTAACAATTCCCTTTGTAATGCTGGTGGTTTGAGCCAGAGGCTGCCCTTGGGAGCCACTGCCCTGGCCGATGGCTGGTCGGGTGAGGGTGGGACTGCGGTGTGGAGGCACAGAACAAACAGTGCTGTCCTTCCCCTTCCTTCTCTGCAGTCCTCAGGGCCTCATCACTGAAGCTCCATTGCTTCCTCTGTGGTCTTTTCACTGCAATTTAACAACTGCCGTGGCACCTTCCAGCCCTAAAAATTTGTTAAAAGGGCTGCGGCTTCTGGAAATTGTGCTGGAGTGGAGGTAGAGGGGGAAACACGCACGGCCCAAACTCCCCCACTGCCCCCATTCCCTCACCCCACCTCGCCTGCGCAGCCCCCACCCTGTGCTTCTGATAATAACAGATAAATGTTAAAGTTTCTAGTTTCTATTTGGCTGCTACAGAGAGGCCTCCAGCAAGAATTTGGAAATAAGGCTCAGCTCTTAAACTATGAAATTCACACTTAAAGGATCAAAGCAGAGGCTGAAAGGATGGCCTCTGCTAACAGGCCTCTTCTGTAAATTCATTAAAGGATTAATGAGTGAGAAGCACCCAGGTCAGGGTGGGGAGGGACATTGGGTTGGCCAGGGGAGTAAACAGGGAATCCCAGAGGCTAGCGTTGGTGGTGACTTTCCAGACTTTAGCTAGGGAAGAGGGAACATGAATGAACAGTCTTCTAGTGCCATGAGCCCATTGGCAGGCCCATTCTTGATGTGCAGAGACATCAAATTTTTTTATCCTGATTCCACTAGCTGTTTGGTTTATTTAGCTTCCATTGTTCTGATTTTCACTCATCTCCGTGGATAGGTCTGTTTGCAGGGAAAGAATACACTAGTCTCTGACACTCCAGTATTACAGTCTTAGGAAAGTTATGGTTCTTACTGAAATTAATCTGTTCATAGTCTGACTTTATACATTTTTCAAGAAGATAGTTAATTTGAGTCTGCCACTAAGAGATGGATCTGTTCTTAACATGTTGATGAAGTGGGTTTCAGGTCCAGGTTGAGTACCAGGCTCTGGACTAGCAAATTCACCCAGGGACCGTCTTAGGAAGACTGACTGCTAGTCTGCCCGATTATTCCCTGGGACATGTAAGCACAGGGTAGGAGGACTGGCTGCTGTAATCCACCTTGAGGGTTCAGAGGAGAATTCTTGGAGATAATAGCATCTGACTTTTATCTTAGAGGGTGAATAAGAGTTTGCAGGTAAAGAGAGATGGGCAGGGCATTCCCAGCATAACCCAGGGCACAGAGAAGAGGATTAGCATGGCAAGTTGTGAGGGGGTGGCTGAGACATAACATGGGGGTCAAATCAAGGAAAGCCAAGAGTCTCATGGGTGAGAGGGAGTCATTCAAGTTTTTTAAGCAGGAGAGTGACAGGGAAGATTTGGATTTATCACTCCACCTCTAGGATGGAATATGGTTTGAAGAAGGAGCTGGTCCAGAGGCAGTTGGGTTATGGTACAGAAGAAAGATGGTGAGCGCTGAACTCTTAAAGTGGAGAAGAAACATCACATTTAGGAAGCAAACCTCAGCAGGATTTGGTGTTTGGGCACAAAATGTTAACAGGAAGGGTAAGGAAGACAGGAGTCTAAGAGGACACCCAGGTGCTGGTCTGGATGTCTGAGTGGATGGCAGGGCCATGAACTCACATGTGGAGTACACGGTGAGTATCCCAGGGTTTGTTCTGTAGTATCTGGGGGGTGGGGTTAAGTAGAGTGAAAATAATGAGGTTAGTTTAAAAAATGTTAATTTTGAAGTATCTGTGGGATTTCCAAGTGGAGATGTTCAGCATTCAGTTATATAAGGTTGCTCGGAGCGGAAGTCAGTGCTAGACATGAAGACTTGTAAGTGACCCACACAGAGGAGTTAGTTAACAATCTGAGACTGGACAAGGTTGCCCAGGTAGGACAGGGAAGGCCAATGGTCCAAGGAAAAATCCCTGGGCAACAACTTTTAGGGGGTAAGCAGAGGACAAACCCACGAAGAGACACGCAAGTCCCGATACTGGAGAGGGAGCAGCAGAATTGAAGAGTTGCATGAGCCAAGGAACAGTTTCCAGAAGGAAGGGGCAACAACTCCAGGAAAATAGGACTTTAAAGCGTCCATTGGATTCTGCACAAACGGAGTCTTCAGTAACACTGGTGATGGTTGTCCCAGGGCTTGATGGGAAGCGATGGACTGAGCAGTGGATGGGAGCAGGGGAAGAGAAGGAGCTGAGTGTGGATCATTCTTTCACAGAGCTGGCTGAGACGGTGATCTATCCTGACATGCTGGTGTAGACAGTCATTTCTGTGGGCCTCCCTTTCTCTCTGCCTTCCCTCTTGCCTGGGAGCTAAGCAATTAGGAACAAGAACCCTAAGGTAGGCAGGAAGAACCCCTGAGGCCAATGCTGGTAAAGGAGCCCGAGGTGCAGCCTCTTCCCAACATCACTCCACTTCTACTGGACACCTCTGACCTTCTCCATCTTTGGCTTCCCTCCACTGGTGGATGGTGGATGTCAGTCCTCAATTCCAACAAAGGTCCCTCCTCATAGGGGACCAACAACTCAGGGGGCTTCTCGTGAGTGTTTATAGCTCTCAGTGATGCAGTCTGGCTCGGAAGAAGAGAACGACCATCTGCCCACCCTTGAACTCAGCGTGCTTTCCTGAGCCCCTTCCCCTTCCTTTAGAGATGGAAAGTAAAGGTGGTGCCTCTGCTCTGATTTCCTCATATCTTGTCTAGTCTCCCGGGATCTAGGGTCTGGAAAGCCAGCGTTTTATGGAGTGTGAGATTTCCCATCATTCCCAAGGGGCCCCGGCTTGCTCTTGCTTGGCCCCACCGGACACTGCCTCTCTGAAGGAGAGATGGAAGGTGAAGCTTGGGACTCATTCAAAGAGCAGTCCTCAAACGTCTGAGTGAAGGAAAGTCCCAGGGCTTCTTTCCCACCCAAGTCAAGCTTGAGCTCAATTAAAATGGTGTGTACAATTCTTCTGAAGGAAGGCTGGTCTTTCACCTAGAATCTCCCCAGGCTCTTAGGAGCAGAGAAGAATGAGGAGAAATCAGGCCCCCTCCCTTCACCACTGTTGGGTCCTTCCCACCCTGCTCCAGGCCTCAGCCAACGTCCAAAGGCCTCCTCACCCACAGGAAGCCGGCTCTGTACAGAGGAGGGCATCTGCTAAGCCTATAGTCATGAGCTGACCCTGGAAGTTCTGTCCAGACTGAGTGGTCTTATCAGTTATCCAGGCTCTTTTTAAGTTCACTTATTAAAACTTTTCATATTTTAAAAAAATCTTGTTAGGAGAGAAGGCAAAAGAGTGGGAGGTCATAGAGGACACACAGATGCATCGATGGATTTTTTCGTTTTGAATATGAAAGATTTGAGCAAGCCTGCAAGAAAAGAGTCAATGGACAAAGAGAGCTTCAAGACAGAGGAGAGAAAAATTTAACAATGGGAGCAGATCCTGGAGGAGACAGGAGGACTACAGCGGTCATCACCCTCAGAGAGGCTGGCTCCAACTGGCAGAGAAAGATTCATCCCTGGAGACCAGTGGATGCTGCTGCTACACAGAGTCAAGTGGAGTCAGTCATGGAAGACACTCTTGGGGAGGTCATCTGAATTTTATTTTTATTTTGTTTTTTTTTTATTTTTTGAGACAGGGTATTGCTCTGTTGCCTAGGCTGGAATGCAGTGGTGTCATCATAGCTCACAGCAACCTCAGACTCCAGGACTCAAGCAATCCTGTCTCACCCTCCTGATTAGCTAGGACTATAGGCATATATATACCACCATGCTTGGCTAATTTTTAACATTTTTTTGTAGATACAGGGTCTTGGACTCGTGGCCTCCCAAAGTGCTAGGATTACAGGCATGAGCCACTGCACCCGGCTGTCATCTGAATGTTAAATGGATCCAAAGTCATTTAACAAACCATGGAATACTACTTGGTGAGAGGCATTCACACCTATCATTAATTTAATCTTTACAGCAACCCTATGAGGTAGATATTGCTCTGATTTTGTACTAGGGAAAAGAGCTCAAAGAAGTTAAGCAACATGTCCTGAGTCACACGGTTTACAAGAAGCAGACCTGGGGTTTGAATCCAGGCCTGTGTAGCACATGTTGTTTGCATGACCCCATGTTACACCATGCCGCCTGAGAGCAAAGGAGACGGAGTTGTGCCTGTCTTGGAAAGCCCATGTGGGTGATATTAGGAGGCAGTGAATCTTTTAATCTCTGAAATCACCACAGGGTATTATCTGTCTAGGTGTCTCACTTGTCCTAAATTCCAGGTTTTCCAGTTTGTCTAGAAATCTGTCCAACTGCAGCAACAGTGTAGGCCCACCTATGGCCTCACAGGGTTAGGCAATAACCTGATAAGAATTTGAATTAAAATGGGTAAACTCATCTTCTGATTATTTATCTTATACTCATTGTACAGTGCCTTTGTGATAGTTGGAAATATGGGAAGGGCTGGAGAAAATAATTGCAGCCTAAAGATTCTGATCCAGTAACACTGACTGAATCCCATGAATGAAATGATCATCTATCAAATTGGTAATGATGGTTGCCTCTAGTGGGAGGGACCTAGGGGGTCATGCAGGGGGTATTGGCGTATGTACATGTTATTGAGTCAAATACATTTAAAATCCTATCTCTACATGATGGTATAAACTTATTTTTTTTTTTTAAAACTTCCTTATTAAATGCAAAGTCCTCAGGTGACACAACCAAAAAAATAGGACTTTTGCCCACAGTTCTTCCCATTGAGGACAATAATTGGAAGAGTCATCAGACACCATGTGCTCTGTGCTCTACAGCTCAAAGTGTATGAAGTCTTGGATGGATTGACGTTCAGAGATCCCCATGGTACGTACACCTGGCCTAAACATCTCTCTCCCATTAAGTCAGCACTTCCTGCATGGAGCAGGAGGGAAAGGTGGCGCAAAGAAGAAACCAAAGCTTTTTTCTTGGAACCCTGAGTGTTCTAGGAATTTGTGTCCAAGGAGGAAAGCAGTTTCCTAGGCTTTTGAAGTGGTTATATGGGTCTCTCCTGAAGTTTGGACTGGAGAGCATGTGATTAAAAGGTTGAGGACAGAGGGAAGGAGGAATTTAGAGATAAGAAAGAGTAAGGAGGCCCAGTATACCACGGGGAAGGCTTTTGAAAAAGTGTCTGGAAATATTGGGAAAGATGGCTAAAAAAGTAGATTGTAGCCAATTTGGGAGAATTGTAAACCTCTTGAATCTCTTACCTTTCCCGTGAAGTCTCTCAGAATTGGCCAGAGAGGGGGAAGGATTTTACTTTCCTTTGTCTTGGGATTCTATCAGTCACCTTTCCTCTAACCTCAAATTTGTTTAAAAAAATCAGGCACTTTCTATGTGCTGGGCTCTTTTCTGGGTTTTAGGAATATCAGGGGCAAATAAGTAGGACAAGGCGGCTTTACTTTGTGATGCAAACTGAAAATAGAAAATATCAAGGGTTATAAGAAATGAAATTAAAATCAGAGTGCCGAGCTAGAGAGGGTGGGCAGGCCCCTTCAGATGGCCAGCAAAGGCCTCTCTGCGGGGGTGGCGCTGGAGTGGAGACCCGAGTGAGAAGGAACAGACAGCTGAAGATTGTGGGATGAGGATTCTAAGACGGAGGGAACTGCAACAGCAAGCTCTCCCTAAGGTGCGAAAAAGCTTGGCGTGTTTGAGAAACAGAAGGGACAGTGTGGCTGGAGTTAAGCAGTGAGGCGGAGAGATGTCAGAGAGGAGGGAGAGATGTCAGAGAGGAGGTTCGATGGGCTCTGGCTGGGATGAGGACTTTGGGTTTTATTGTAAGGGCAATTGGGAGCCATTGGAGGTTCCTAGGCAGGGGACCAATGTGGTCTTGTTTCTGTGGGGAAAGCTCTCTGGCTACGACGTGGAGAAGAGGTTGTGTAGGGCAGAGAATGGAATCAGCTCAGCTGGGGGTTATTGCAGTGGAGTCCGGGTGATGAGCGACAACCAGGGTGGCGGTGGAGGAAAAGGAGAAACCGTGAGATTCTGGATGCATTTTGGAGATAGAGTTAACAGAGCTTGCTTATAAGTGGGGTGCAGGAGGTAAAAGAGGAAGGAATCAGGATCATTTCTAGATTTAGAACTGGGTGACTAAGGACTTTCTCTTATTTTCTACTGCTATTATGTCCCTTATGAAAACTTAATTGTTTTTACTGTAAAAGCAATATATATTGGCGTAGACCATCTTGAACATACAAAAAGCATAAGTAATGTGAAATATTCATGAGTGCATAATTCATAAATTACTACTACTAATCTTTTGGTTCATTTACGTCTAACCATCTCTCTCTCTCTGTCTCTCTGTCTCTCTCTCTCTCTAAGAGATAGTGTCTTTCTAAGTTGCCCAGTCAGGCCTCATACTTTTGGCCTCAAGCGATCCTCCCACCTTGGCCTCCCCAGTAGCTGGGATTACAGGCACATGTGGCTGTGCCGCCTTTTCTCCTTTTTTTAGGGAAAAAATTTTTCCCAGGTAATAAAATTATTAGGAAAATTTCAGAAAAAAATAAACATAGAAATTTGAATCACCCAGCTATAACCAGAATTCGTATTTTTGTTAATGATATGTACATATATATTGTAGGGGATCCAAAAGACCAAGGAAAACTTCCCCTTCGCCCTCTGAAGTTTTTTTTTTTTTTTGAGACAGAGTCTCACTCTGTTGCCCAGGCTAGAGTGCCATGGCATCAGCCTAGCTCACAGCAACCTCAAACTCCTGGGCTCAAGCGATCCTACTGCCTCAGCCTCCTGAGTAGCCACCATGCCCAGCTAATTTTTTCTATATATTTTTAGTTGTCTGATTAATTTCTTTCTATATTTAGTAGAGACGGGGTCTTGCTCTTGCTCAAGCTGGTCTCGAACTCTGAGCTCAAACAATCTGTGCGCCTCAGCCTCCCGGAGTGCTAGGATTACAGGCGTGAGCCACCGCACCCGGCCTGCCCTCTGAATTTTTGCTGAAAAGTCAACTCACAAAAGGCAGATTAATTGTAGAAAAGGTATACAAATTTATTTAGCATGTATGAGGAGAATCACAGAGCGATTACCCACCCTTCGACAAGGTTTGTATACTACCCTTGCAAAACAGTTTATGGGAAGGGGAAGAAGGGGAATTTTGTTGAGGGGCAATAAAGGATTACTAGGGAGAATGAATGAATGAGGAACAGAGATTAACTTGTAAATAGTTCTCTTAGACAGTGAAACAGTCTGTTCAGGTGTGGCTACATTCTTGGTCTTACTGGGAGGGGAACTAAAAACGATTGTTCTTGGTGGGTCTAGATCTAAGGCAGATTAAGGAACTGCAAATTGGTGGCTCACCCCTGTAATCCTAGCACTCTGGCAGGTTGAGGTGGGAGGATCGCTTGAGGTCAGGAGTTCAAGACCAGCTTGAGCAGGAGTGAGACCCTGTCTCTACTAAAAATAGAAAATAGTCCCAGCTACTGGGGGAGCTGAGACAGGAGGATCACTTGAGCCCAGGAGTTCGAGGTTGCTGTGAGCTAGGCTGACGCCACGGCACTCTAGCCCGGGCAACAGAGGGGGCTTAGGGGGAGGTCAGCAAGACTTTGAGGCTTCTTCTGTTCAGTATGTCAAAGTGCTATATTTTGGGGTATCGTTTCTTGAGTCCCAACAATATTCAACTCTTTTGGATATTCTTAATATAAGGCTTTGTATTCTGCCTTCTTAAAAAAATTGTCATGAACATTACCATTACATTATCATAAAAATTATTTTAAAACATGATTTCATTGGCTTGTTCTTGGTCTACACAAATTCTCATGTCTGACACATTTTGTTTAAGGTGCCCAGGTTGCTGGAGTCCAGGACCTTTGCCTTCACATTGACCTTCTTCTCCCCTGACAGTCTCCACTTAATCAGGAAGAGCTGACTTGGAATTTTACACTTGCCCAGAGACACCCAAGCATTATGCAGGGTCTTCTCATGGCTCGTCCTCACAGTCCAAGGGTTCTCCTGGGCCAACAGGAATCTCTTCCCTTCACCCCAGGCCCTCATGCCAGCACCACCCATCACCACCGTGGAGAAGAGGGCAAGCCCTGCAGAGCCCTTTGGTTTTGCCTGCCTGCCATCATCTTCTGCAAAGCAAAAGGAAAACACATGAATGACCCTCAGTTGTAAACCTTTTGTCACCTGAACCTCGCAGGAATGAGTTCCAGGTAGCTACTTAGAGGGGCATGTCCTCCCACCACTCCTGGGGAGCATCTGCTAATGGCACAGCCAAGGCCTTGCCCACTCGCCATACAATGCTAAGGGTAGAGTGTTCATGAACAATGATGGCGTCCAGCTTTGCAAAGTACCCTTAAGCCACTTGGATCACCCCCACCCAAGGCCCAGGACCCACCTCAATGAGGCACATGAGTGTTTACTCCTGTTCTGCAGCTGGTGCTGGACTTTACAAACTGCTCTCACTTTTACTTGCTTCTGACACTGCCTTGCCCCCTTTATCTCCCACTTTCCTCTTGGCCTTGCCTTGCAGATTTGACTCTGAACTGGCAATTCTGCCTTCCCAGGTCATGGCCACCTCTCTGGACTATATTTTGCCCTGGAAACTTCGGACTCCGGAGCTGCCCCTGTTGGTGGGGCTTTCACCAGGACCATCTAAATCACAGAGAGAACCAGACCAAATGATAAACTAGATACCAAATGAGAAGCTTCCGTGTGGAGTCTAAAAGTCCCTGTTCTCCTTGGGGGTGTGCATATTGGCACAGAAATCTCCACTCTGGGAAGAGGGTAGAGGGAGAGGAAGAGGATGGGGTGGAGATGGTGGTGCTGGTGGCTATGGTGGCAGCTGGATTCAAGCAGCCCCCTGCTGGGTCTCCCATTCCCAGGGAATGTGACCATCAGTAATCCTTCCGTCATCTCCAGCTCAGTAGCTGGGACATTCTCCCCATGGTCTGTCTTCTCTGTTGCCCCCTTCTGCCCTCTGTCTTCTCAGCACTGCAGGATGCACACAAGTCACATGACTGGTTCATGGGAGAAGATGGTAACTTCCGGTCTCAGTGCCATGTGAAAAATTCTAAGGGCCCTACGGTCGGAAGTCAATCAGCGGTACATTAACTTCAGGATGGGGAACAGACCTGTAGCCCGAAGGCAAGGAGGGCCAGGGCAGGAGCTACCCACACATGCTTAGTGCCCCAGGCTTTCTTATGGTTGTAAGGGGACCTCCTTAGGTTAGTCAAAACTTTTAACACGCCCGTTTTTATAGTTTATTATTATATTATTATCTATTAATAATCATTACCAATTATTGAGGACTTTTAATTCCCTTACATGTATTTCCTCAAATCCTTACAATAACTGTTCAAAGTAGATGCTATTGTCCACCCTTTTATAAATAAGGAAACTGAGACTGAGAGGGTCAAGGGCTTTATACAAGGTCACACAACTAGTGTGATGCAGCTTGGACTTGCAGGTGGGCCTGTCAGACCCCATGCCTACTGGCAGTACAGTGCACTGCTTAGCAACAGGTGCCCGAGCCAGTTGCCGGGTGCACATCCTGGTTCTACCACCTACCAGCTATGCGAATGTGACAAGTTTAAAACTTCTGTGCATCTCCTATAGAATGAGGATAATAATAGTACTGACCTCATAGGATTATTGTGTGAGCACTATGTTAACTCTTGCTATTATCCCTTTTGTTTATAAGCTGTGAATTCTTTTCTAGGTACTTTTTTTTTTTTTTTTACGGGTTTGCAATCTGTCCACACATATTTATTTGCACTGGTACATCTTGCTTATACTGTAAACTACAGAGGGCAGGTCCAGGATTATGTCATCCTTTTGTGTGGCTTTTTTTATAGTCCCACTTTGATGAAGACAATGATGAACATGTTGCTAAAAAAGAAAACTTTGATTCTGGCATTCAGCCAGTTTCTTTTTCAGTCCAAACACCAGCCTGCCAGCCTGCTGACTGTGCAGAGGTCCCTTTTTGGGGAGGAGAGGCTCTCTTCCAGTTAGGGTGAACTCAGCGGCCTCTTTGAATTTGTGGACAACCAATAGGGATTTACAAGCATGGAAGAATTTGCAAAACACCCTGCTGCTACTTGAATTGCTACTTTTACTTTGGAATGGTTTGTGTATACGTTTGCACAATTAATCAAAAAGTAATCTTTGTTTGCATACTTTTTTTTTTTTTTGACACAGGGTCTCACTCTTTCACCGAGGCTGGAGTGCAGTGGCATCATCATAGTTCACTGCAGCCATGAACTCCTGGGCTCAAGGGATCCTCCTGCCCCAACCTCCCAAGTAGCTGGGACTACAGGTGTGTGCTACCACACACAGCTTATATTTTTCCGTTTTTTGTAGAGATATGTTGCCCAGTCTGTCTCAGACTCCAACAATTCTCCCTCCTCGGTCTCCCAAAGTGCTAGGATTACAGACGTGATCCATTGTGCCTGGCCTGGTAAAATAAATTTACTTCTTAGCCCTGGGCTACTAGACACTACAATTTGGTGGACTATACCAGATTTTTATCTCTTGTGACTAATGCAGAACTGATGGTTGATTCCGTCTTAATCTCTCAGGTTCTAGTAGAAACTGAATGGTCTTGGATTATACTGGTTTACATTACATAACCAGAGGATTTGCTCCAGTTATGAGCAGTTTTGAGAAGACTGGAAGAGTCAGAAAGACCAGGCAACAAGAAAAGGTGGGAAAAATGATAGTTAGGGACCAATGTCACCAGGATGAGGGCAACTGAGAAAAGAGCTCAAAGTATCTCTGAGCTGACGGGGTGCCCAACCTCTACCCCTAACCCTGATTCATTTTCTAGCTTCCTCTGCCCTGCTCTGTGCCTGGAAGGTTGATGTCTCTGGGGTGTACCATGTGGGCTCCCTTGCTGGGTGTCATCTGGTCAGGTTGAGCCAATGCGAGGCACTAGTGGGTGATCAGAGGCTGGGTGTAGAGAAAGGTCAGAGTATGTATTCCTCCCTTTCTCTCCTTAGGATTCTCCATTATTTATTGTGGTGATTATGTCCCTATATGGTCACAGCTTTCATGGGATAGCCACTTTTCCGTGCTCCAGATTTTACCCAAGCTCTGATAATAGCATTTTTCTCCCTGACTCTAGGCATCAGAGTGGTGATATCTCAAGCTGTTGCTGGCCCCTAGTGCCTCCCCAGCCCTCACTAGCCTACATTTAGTCATTTTAACCCTGCCCACTTTCAGTAAGTCATCCTTTCATTAAAAATCTCTTTATATCCCAGCTGAGTGGGCCATCTGCCTCCTACCATGTCTGCAACTTACAAGACCCACGTGAATCCAGAAGGCATAGCCGGCGTCAGGCTGGGTGAGAAGAACACTTTTTGCCTTGCTCTATTATACATTTGTGATATTTCTCTTTCCTTCCCCCGATCTCTGATGTCTCATTGAATGTTATACCCTTCAAATAGGCAGGAGATGGGGAGACCGATATCGCTTGCTCATTTGGGGAAGGCAGATAAGCAAATGTCTTTTGTGAGCCCGGTGCCACCTAGAGAGAAGATGCCTGCTTCCTGATTGATTGAATGATTGGCTATTGATTGGAAGATACATCCTTTTCATTGAAATCATTATAATTACTTTCTTATCTTAGGCAAAGAGTGCCATAGTTGTTACCCTGGGGAGGATTTGGTTTATTTTTAAACTATAAATGAATCTGAGTTTTTAAAACCACAGAGTGTGAGCAACTGCCACAAGTAAACATGCTTCAGCTGCTTATATCTGAGCTGCCGCCGAGCGGAAAGCTGATGGACAAATACTTGATATTTGTACAAAACGTGTTTCCACACTCTCTCTTCCAAATTATCGCATTTGCTCGTTACAACAACTTGTGGAGACAAGTGGAGTTGGTATTTTGATTTCCATTTTATAGGCTTAGTTCATCAAACATTTATTGATCCTCTTTTACATACCCGGTCCTGTGCTGGGCACTGGTGACACTGAGAAGTCAGTAGAGAGTCTATCCTCAATACAGTCTAGTGGGAGATACGGACATAGCAGCTAAGTGAAGTGTAATGTGTGAGCATTATGCAAGTGGCGTGAGCAAAATGTTACCGCTGCCGGGAGGAAGAAGTATCGACAGGGGTGGGGAGAAGTACGTGTCACCGAATGCCCACCAAGTGCCAGGTGCTGGGCCAGGGCCTTGCGACTCCATGTGTGGTCCACAGATCACCAGCAGCTGCATCACCTCGGAGCGTGTTAGAAATTCACAATCTTAGGCCCCATCCCAGATTCACTGATTCAGAATCTGCATCCTAACAAGATGTTCAGGACATGTCTATACACATTAAAGACTGAGAAGCACTGGGCTAGGTGATTTACAGAGTTTATGTAATTCACAACCCAGTGAGGTAGTCGTTATCCCCATGTAGGACAGGAGAGGGAGTTGGACAGTTCTACTCATGTCACATAGCTCTGTCATGGAGCTAGAATTTGCACTCAGGCCTGGCAGCTCCATTCTCTCCTCCATGCTGCTCCTCACTCTCTGGGGGCCTCGGGGAAGCTTCACAAAGGAGATGGTGCATGAGCTAGACTTGAAAGGACCTTGTTGGGAGGCGGGAGGGCATTCTGGTCAAAATGCCATGTGAGCACATGCTTGGTGTGGCTACGGAATAGGGCCTGTCGTGGGGAGTGGTAGGAAATAAGGTGAGCAAAGAAGACAGGAATCAACTTATAAAGGGCCTTGAATGTCGTGCTAAGGAACTTGCATTCACCTGATTTCACAACTTCCGTGGAATTGCGATTATGGGTAGATGGCTGTATTTGAGGCCCGGCCATGCCACTGACAGGTGGTGTTGCAGGTTGGGTTCTCTGGAAGCAGACTCTGAGACAGACTTTGGAATGCGAGGTGTTTATTAGGAATCTAGGCCTATGAAGGGAAGAAGGAGGAAGTGGGTTGGGCAGAGGAAGATGGCAAACAGCAGGTCCGACCAAATCTTGGCCAACCTTATGGGAAGTGCTAGAGCGAGCATGGCCTGTCAGGGTTGACCCACGTCAGGCTGAAATGGCCAGGCCTTTGCACCCCGCCTTGCTCAGTCACCAGGTACAGGCTGCCCTGGCAGGGCCCGGCCTCCGTGACAAGATGTGGCTCTCTGCAGCTGGGGCACACCCTGAAGGAGGAAGCTGTCCTCCTATCTGCGCTCCTCCTATCTGGGCGCTGAGTCCTCCCTTGGACAGGGCTCTGGGCAGCATATACTGTGTCTACCACAGGCAGTTTACTTGCCTCTGTGTCTCTGCCTCTTCAGTGGCAAGTGGACATATTAGTAGGTTCCTCACAGGGCAATTGGCGATTATGTGCCTGGCCTAGAACCCACGGATACTAGTTATTACTGTTATCTGCCTGCTGAGGAATTCACTATATACTTTCTCCCTTGGGAACACTCAGATTTTGAGACTCCCCCACTGTGGCCCAAGGTACAGAAGAGGGTCACGCCCAATTCCCAGCCTGCCACCTGGAATTCTTTCCCTTTCACACAATGTTCCAAGTCTCATTGTTTGTCAGGACATCTTGGTGGAGTCAAGCTGTGCTAGGCAATAGGAAAGATTTGAAGAATTGAAAGAGGAGAATGATGTGTCAAATTAGGCTTTAAAAAGATGGTGTAAGTTGAGCTGGGCGTCATGGCAGGTGCCTGTATTCCCAGCTGCTCGGGAGGCTGAGGCAGGAGGATTGCTTGAGCCCAGGAGTGTGAGGGTGTAGTGACCTATGATCACACGTGTGAATGGCCACTGCACTCCAGCCTGGGCAACATAGTGAGACCCTGTCTCTAAGAAAAACAAAAACAAAAGACAGTGTAAGTTGACTCATGAAGGATGAACTGGGGGTGTATTATCTGTGTATAGGCTAAGCTTCTGGAACAGAGAGACTCAAAATAAGACACAACGAGAGTCCCATATAACCGTCTTAAAATGAGTGGTCAGGAGCCACAGAAGAGGCACCCCTCTGTGAGGCCCCCCAGGGCCCAGGGTCCTTTTGCCTTGGTGCCCTACCGTCCCTTCAGGCAGCGGTCCTCAAAGTGCAGCACTGCAGCAGCGTTCGAATCATCTGGGAACGAACTGGAGATGCAGCGTTCAGGCCCTGCCCTAGCCCTACCAAACCAGAAACTCCCGGGCTGGGGCCCAGCACTCTGGGTTTCAACAGCCCCTCTAGGAGATTCTGGTGCACACACAGCCTTGAGAAACACTGACCTAGGATTCTTGTCCTCATCTTTGAGGTCAGTACTGTGGGACCAGGAAGGCAGAAGGAAAGGAAGAAGAGGAAAAACCATTTCCTTTTTAAAGAAAATGCCCGGCAGTATCACTTCTGCTGACCTCCTGCTGGTTAGAACCTAGTCATGTGGCCACGTGGTCCCGGGGCTTGTCTCGCAGTAAGGAACCCCAGGAAATGTGATCGTTAGCTGGGAAGCCTTGTATGTAGCTAAAACTTGATAAAAACTGAGACCCAGATAGCTCGAGGGATGTGCCCGAGGTTCATGGCTAGTCGGTGGCAGAGCCGGGACTAGCCCTGACTCTGGCTCTAGTCTTCCCGTTAGAAGCTGCCAAGGTGGCCACGGCTGCTCTTCTCGTTATCGCTGTGCTTGTGCGGGTGTCCTTCGCTGTCCCACACTGGCTGGAGTATACGAACTGCTTTCTGGTTACTGTCTGTCTGTCTGTCTGTAGGACTTGTTTCCAAAATTACCACGCTTCTCTCTTCCTACTATTTGCTTGAGTGGACCCACCTCGAATCTAATTGTGACATACCAGATTGGTTTATGGGCTTCCCTTTCCTCCCAGGCATTCCGCAGTCACGCTGCCTTTTGTCCCTGTGGCACGTCTTGCCCAGCAGCCCAGCTCCAGAGCCACGTAAGTAGTTGCTGTCATACCCGTCTACCCACCAGGTGCTGGGAAGAGCAACAGCATGACTAAAAGGTGTGATTCATGTTCAAGTCCATGGCACTCCTGATCCTACCTTTGTGCATATTGAAGTGCAGACAGCTGGATATTGCTAAAGATGACCCAGGGGTCAAGGGCAAATCCCACCAATATGACCTTATTCTCAAGGCTGCCTTTTTGGTCTAGAGATTGATCTTGGACTTGGCGCCATATAAGGTTGCTTATCTTCAAAGTACTCAGTTTGGTTTTTTATTCTCTATTCCTAAATCTTTGACAATTGTGCCCCAAGGACCTTTCAAGGTAGCTGAATTCCAAGGCAGCTTTCAGCCCTCTGCTACTGGTGAATGTTTTTGCCTGTTGGAAGGACTTTGCAGCTACAGGCAGACTCCCACCACATCCGCCAATGGGCATATTGTCAATCCACAGTCGTGTGCTGACTGCAGAGTGGCCGAGCGTTTTGCATATCTTGTGAGATCACTATGGGAACACAGTCATTATGATATAGCAGTTCCTGTCTGGAGTACTTTGGGGAGTTTCATTTTTTATGGTTTCTTTTCTTATTAATACAAAAGAGACTCTTGATAACCGAAAATAAATACATCCACAAATTTCAGGTTCCTTGTTTCGTATGTGGACATGACTTCGTAATCTAAATTGAATAAGCCCAGATCTGTTAGGCGACTGTGTACTCTCGTAAGAAGTGAGTCACACAGTGTTCCTTCCATCAACTCTGTCGTGTTGACGACCTTAAGAATTTAGTGATTACCTATGACGTAGGACAAACAAGTTGGTAGCTGCCAGCAGAAACCAGGCATAAATACTACTAGTAAATACTACGACTGCTTCTAAATATATACTGAATCAGCTCACACCTCACTTTCTACTGCTACCACCCAAATCCAAGCCACTGGGACATTATCACTAACCTGGACTATTAGCCAGTCTCTCGGCTTTCATTCTTACCCCTTCCATGCATTTTCACACTGAAGCCAGTGTCATAAGGAAATCAGGCTGGGCGTGGTGGCGCACATCTGTAGTCCCAGCTACTCAGGAGGCTGAGGTGGGAGGATCGCTTGAACCCAAGAGTTGGAGGTTGCAGTGAGCTATATGATAAGGCCACTGCACTCTAGCCAGGGTGACAGAGCATGACCCTGTCCTAAAATAAACAAATAACAAATAAAACAAGGATCCATGGATGATTTCCCTTGCACTGTATGTTTAGGCAGAATATTTAATCAACTTAAAAGGTTTTTTGTTTCTCTTTAATGAGGTTCTCATTTTTCTATAAACTTGTCTTGAAGGCAATGACAGGCCTCGTAAGCCGAGGAGAACTTTGGTGTACAAAGATCAAAAAGGACCCATCACAACATCATCAATTTAAAAAGGGTACTATGGTTGGATTTTTTTCTAATAAAAAACAGTGGTGTTTTTGTGGGACTAGGGGTTTCATGTGTATTAATGAACTCAATTGTATTTTAAAGTTTAGTAGAAATTGCACAGTTAATAATTGGCTAGCTTCAGCTTTATCCTGGGCTGGGAAAATGAACGAATGAAAGAAAGAAAGAAAGGGGAGGAGGGAGGGAGGGAGAATTTTTTAAAAAGCAAAATTAAAAAAGAAACCAAGAAATTTGTTTTTGGTAAACTAAAACAAAATTATTTAAGTATAATTTCATCCTTTGTTGTTTTCGGCACATTGTGAAATTTTTAATTTAAAATACAGTTAGTTCAAAATGCATTCACAGCTTTCATTCATAAGACATTTATAAATATTGGATTATGCTGTTCCACATATGGTATTTGACTCAGAAAAAAAGGATACACATACAGCTTCTTTAAATATGAAATCTTCTCATTTAGATACGTGTTTCTCTCCTACTCCTAGGAATCCAATACTCTCAGTGTAAACAACAACAAGAGAGGCAAAAAGTTCAAGGCTCTGTGACAGCGAGATTAGGCCAGCACCACCCCGCCAGCCTCCTCAGGCTGGGAGATGCCGTCTGGGGGCTCAGATAGGGTTTCTGTAGTGAATGACTCTGGGGTTAGTGCCAGGAGCTCAGCAGTTGTAAAAATGCGAACATCCTGAAAGCGCTGGTAACCAACCAAGGAAGAAAACACATTTCTGCCCCTATTTTTGCTAATTTTGTAAGCAACCACTACAAAAAGGAAGAAGAAGAAAGAAACAGGCCAAAGAATGATATGCATTTATGTACATCTGTGTAACGTAAAGAACGAAAGCAAAAGCTAAAGATCCAAAAGGTACGTCACTAAAGAGGTCTAGTGCTAGACGCATTGGGGAAATAAGCCAGCCCCGACTTCCTGACTTCTCACCCCACTTGCTGTTTGAAAAGGAGCTGGTAGACTCATTTATCTTAAGTTATAAATGACTAACAAGATTTAATCAATTATCTTCTACAGGAGAGTTTGCTTAGAGCAGATCAAAAAATCTTTGACAAAGAGCTCAAAGTTTTAGTGGTAGAAGTTCTGCAGAGCTCAAAAATCAACCACAGGCAAATTATTCTATCTTGAGGAAATGGTCTATAGTTGCTGGTTCCTTTTCATCTGCTCCCATTCTCTATTTTCCCTTCCCTTCCCTCCCCTTCCCTCCCCTCCCCTTCCCTCCCCTTCCCTTCCCTTCCCTTTCCCCCCCACCTCTACTTTTTGCTTTGGAATGATTTCTGATTTGCAGAAAAGTTGCAAAGAGAATTCTGAGAACTCCCATATACTACTCACCGAGTTTCTCCTAATGTTAACATTTTGTATTACTATGGCACATTTGTCAACACCAAGAAACTCACATTGGAACATTACTATTCACTACACTCCAGACTTCATTCTGATTTTACCAGTTTTTCCACTAGTGTACTTTTTCTGCTTGATGCAATCTGGGATAATGCATTGCTTTTAGCCCATTCTCTTCTAAACCCAGTCTAAGCAGGCTTTCAGCCCCAGAGCTCTGCAAAAACAGCTCCTGTCAAAGTCACCAATGACCATCATGCTGCCAAGCCTACGGTCTTTTCCATTAAGGTAGGGTGACCAATTCCTCCAGGTTTTCCAGGGACTCTCCCTGTTTGAAAACTGAAAAAAAGCCCTTTATCCTGTCACCCTTGCATGGAGTGAGGGTGTGCGTAGGGGGGTTTGCAAACATTTAATATGGAGGTCAGAGAAAACCCAAAAGAGACATTTGGCCAAAAGCTTGACAGAGGTGAGGGATTGAGTCTGCCACTCCTTAATGTTGAATGATTCCTTGGGGTCCTGTCTAGAGAAGCCACCAAGCATGGACAAAGGACTCTCCAATGGTTATCTAAAAATACATTTTCAGACATTGTTTTTAATAATCAAACTCTCAGATTTTAAGAGGTCTGCAAGAATACTAGTCAAGGAGACTTTGGGGCCAGGCAGATTTGTAGTCTTAGCTCAGCTGTCTGACCTGGGCCAAGTTATTCAATTTCTCAAAGTCTGAATTTTCTCACTTGTAAAATAGAGATTATAAAACCTCAAGGGTTATCAAAAAGATTAAAAGAGATACTGTACATAAAGTGTTTAGAACCATTCTGGCACATAGTAAACACTCAATTATTTATTATTATTATTATCATTTTCTCACCAGGTTTTTGGTGGAGCGTTGGTACAACTCAGCGTACGTGCTGTTGTCTGTAGGATACCAGGGATAACACAGACCTGTGGGAAGGGAGTCAGGGAGGAAGAAGGCCACAGAAAAGGAGGCCATGAAAAATATGAGTTAATTTAGGTACTTATTTTAATTTTTTTTTAAATTTTGAGATAATTGTACATTTGCATGCAGTTATAAGAAATAATATACAGAGATTTCATATGCCACTCACCCAGCAGTCCTCAATGGTAGCATCACAACTAGGATATGGATCTTGGTGTGATCTGTAGTAGGTACTTAACATTTTGATATTGAAACCATGACTGTCATCTTCATGGGACTGAATGACCAGTAACACCACCTTGCGGAGGGGTGGGGGTGGTGGCCAGGGGCCAAAGAGCATAGGTCAATCGCCAGTCATCACTTTGATGCTGGACTGTGGCGGTGGGTACCGCCCCTTGCTCTCCCTACTCCAATGCACGGTGTACCACACACTGCGCTTCTAATAGGATCCATCCTAAGCGGTGTTCTCTTTTACCTTCAGCATAATCAAAGCTACCGCTTATTGAATGTTTACTATGACCGAGGGCTCGGTGCTAAATACTTTTCAGGCATTGCCTTAATCTTTACAATGGCCCTTTAGGGTAGGTAATAGTACTGGCCCCATTTTATAGATGATGAAACTGAGGTCTAGTAAGGTTAAGCAACTTTCCCAGGTCATATATCTAGCAGGCGAGAGAGCTGGGATTAAAACCCAGGACTGCTCGATTCCAAAGCTATTCCTGACCACCCACCCACGTCCTCCTCACACTCACAGCACAGCGGAAAGGCATGGACTGAATGAGGCCTGTGCCAGGTGTTTTCTATCCTTCCTCAATGGGTTTACAGTTGAGTTGAGGAGGCAGAATATAAAATCATAAGGGACAATACAAAGAAGTGTGTACAAAGTGTGTACCAATCCATGGTGCCCTGGGAACCTAGGGGTAGAGAAGCTGAGAGAGGCTTTCTGTGGGAGGCAGCTAAAGGGAGATGGGGCCAGGCCTGGAATTACAGCTATGAAAAGCCCCTGTGTGGCAGATGTCATCCAGTCACGACCCTTATGTCACATTTCAGCTGGCCTTCCCACATCTTCCTTCTCCCCTTCAACCAAACGGATCTGTGGTAGACTTTCTTCACAACACATAATGACCCCAATAGCGAACACTTGTGGAGTACACATACTGTGCTGGTCGCTATCCTAAGCACTTTACATACGGTAACCTAATCCTCACAATGGCCCCATAGGCTAATAGGTTCTACTATTAGCCCCATTTTACAGATGAGGGTACTGAGGCACAGAGAGGTTAAGTAACTTGCCTGAGGTCACACACTTAGTATGTGGAAAGCCAGAATCTGAGCCCAGGTGGGTTGGGTGTAGACTCCCTGCTTTCAAGCTCTGGCCTGGATTACGTTTCCAGTATAACTTTTGCTTTCCTGCATCTCAGTCTCTGGAGTGGCCCTGCCCTCTGTCTCACAAGTCCTTTTTCGACATCTCTATAAAATCCCGCCCAGTCAAAATGCAAGTGAAATAACCCACAGCAACCACTGTAAGGGGAACAAACACTTTTCGAACATCAGACTCCTGTGACTGGCCCTTGGCCAGGTGGGTCACATTTAATTTTCACAACAATCTTATAAGGTTTGTATAAATGAGGAAATTTGAGTCTCAGAGACATTTAGTAACTTGCTCAAGGGCTGCGATGCCCACCCAAAACCCAAGCCTTCCCCTGAGTAGCCTGGTCTCAAATCCCTCCTCCTGCCTGGAGCCTTCCTCCCCACCCCTAACAACCACGGGTCAGTCAGTGCCTGCGCAGCGCTGACCACATTCACTCCTCGCCTGTTTAGAAATCTGCACGCACGGTTGTGCCAGAGTAGACAGAATCGTGACTGTAAAATACGTGAATATAAGAGTCTTTTGAACTTCCTTTGTCATGAGACAGGGTGGATCCCAAAGTTTGGATGGGGTTGGACCTGCAAGTTGAGCATAAATACTGCATTTTATCAATTCTTAGATACATAACTTTCTACCTTCAACATCTCTGAAATCAGGATGCCTCTTCTGATCAAGGGTGTCATATAATTGCTGTTGGCCAGATGACAGGCATGATGAGAATCTTGCTGCCTGGAAACACTCTGTTGACATTTCTGAAAAGATCAAGAAAGGGCGGGCACGGTGGCTCACGCCTATAATCCTAGCACTCTGGGAGGCTGAGGTGGGAGGATCACTTGAGGTCAGGAGTTCAAGACCAGCCTCAGCGAGACCCTGTCTCTACAAAAAATTAAAAAATTAGCCAGGCGGTAGTGGCATGCCTGTGGTCCAAGTTACTTGGGAGGCTGAGGCGGGAGAATCCCTTGAGCCCAGGAGTTTGAGGTTGCTGTGAGCTATGATGACGCCACTGCACTCTAGCCTGGGCAACAGTGAGACCCTGTCTCAAAATGCCAAGTAACTGACACACTCCTGATGGTGTAGAGGACAGCTGTGTTTGGAAAAACAGGATATATACACAAAACTCTGAAGTGAAACACATTTCAGAAGATTAGCTGTATGCAGATTAGCTGTATATAATGAGAAGTTTGGGGACTACCTTAACCAATTTATTTCTCTTACGTTTTCCTTGTGCGTTATGTGCACTTGATATGTGATAAAACCTATGTCAATTACACAATTTTTTTTAGCAATTGGTAATCAATTAATTAAAGTACAGTAGTTGATTTAAACATCAGCAATGGTGACTTCGGCCTCAACTCTTGTCTCAACAGTGATGGAAATAATCTGTTTAATAATCGAGGAAGAACTGTGCAACACAGTGACTGCTTGTGGATTCTCATCTGGAAACGATCCCAGGCCTCAGAACTTTCAGCACAAGTTTTTCTGTTAGTGATTCTCAGGGTCTTGGTAGCATCTGATGGGCCCTTTCACTTCCAGGTTCTTTTCTTTTGTCCCTCTGATCAAATCAGCCCACACCTTCCCCAGGGGTTTTCCCTTGTGGCTGGTTAGTGTGACTTTAATTCGGTGACTTGCCACTTCTGGCTCCACAGGTGTCTTTCAGGTATCCTTAAAGGGCAAGGCCTGGGTAGGGCTTCCCGGCCTACCTGCTCCTAGGCCAGAATGAATTGCTCAGTGACCTAGGAGCCAGCCACGGAATTGGCTGGTTCTGCTGTGTGGTGACCCGTCTTCCTCAAAGAGCTATCAAAGGTTAAAAGGCTCTTCCAATCATTAGAAAAAAAATGCTAAGTGATATGGAAGCATTATGTCTTAGTTTAATTGATGGTATTTTTCCTCCTTCCTCAGTGATGCTAAAACACTGGCGCATCTTGCAATCAATAGCATCGCAGATTTGAAGTTAAATGGTAGCTTCAGCTTTGGAGGGGTGTGGGTCAGGGAGCCAGTTAGATCAAAGTACATTTTGTTGTTGTTGCACATATAGTCACATGTCACTTAACACAGGGATATATTCTCAGTTGCTTTTTTTTAAATTTAGAGATGGGGGTCTGGCTATGTTGCCCAGGCTGGTCTCAAACTCCTGGCCTCAAGCAATCCTTCTGCCTTGGCCTCCCAAAGTGTTAGGATTACAGGCATGAGCTACTGCACCTGGCCAGCCAGGGATACGTTCTGAGAAATGCATCATTAGGTGATTTTGTTGGTGTGCAAACATTATAATAAAGTATACTTACACAATCTAGATGGTACAGCCTACTACACACCTAGGCTACAGACATGTATGGCATATTATATTACTACACTGGATATTGTAGGCAATTGCTACACAATGGTAAGTATTTGTGTATCTAAACATAGAAAAGGTACAGTAAAAATATGGTATAAAAGATAAAAATACGTTACACCTGTATAGGGCATTTACCATGAGCAGAGCTTGCAGGACTAGAAGTTGCTCCGTGTGAGTCAGTGAGTGGTGAGTAGATGTGAAGGGTGAAGGCCTAGGGCATTACTGCTGTGGCCTTTATAAACACTGGACACTTAGGCTGCACTAATTTATTAAAAAGCGTTTTTCTTTCTGTAACAAAAAATTAACCTTAGCTTA
>NW_012144966.1:3115181-3117853 GCF_000956105.1 Propithecus coquereli | reverse complement strand
AGCCACATGAAGCTGACAGTTCTGTATTTTCTTAACTGTCCCTTTTTGCTACTTAATGGCAACTAATATTTGTCTATCTCTAAGCTTCTAGCACGTCTGCCATTCTCCATGATTTCTTAAAGACTGATGTTGATATTTGTATGATCACATCTGCAAATGATTTCATTATCTTGGAAGTATTTCGTAGAATTTGCAGAATTAAACTCATTTGAAGCCATTGGTGCTGTCTTACATCTCACTTACCTTGGGCTTCAATTTCCTTATAACTATTATTGTTGTGTCCTTAAGAGTAGTGGTTTTATTTTATTTTTTTTAATTATGGAATGCTTCACGAATCTGCATGTCATCTTTGCACAGGGGCCATGCTAATCTTCTCTGCATCGTTCCAATTTTTAGTATATGTGCTGTCGAAGTGAGCACAAGAGTAGTGGTTTTAAATCTTTAGTGAACATGCATCAGAATTGCTTGGATCGGGGCAGAGTGTGTTAACACTGTAGATTCCAGTCTGTTCCCAGAGATTTAGGCTTGACAGAGTGGAGATGGGGCCTGGGAATGTGCATTGTAACAAACACTCTGGGCGAGGCTGATGCTCCACCCTATGAAAAACACCTTACATAGAGGAAAGTGATGCAAAATAATAATTCGGTCCTTACAACTTTTCCTGATAGTCTGTTAGCATTATATATCTCTCCCAAGCAATGAATCATAGTCTTGGTTGTTCTTTTTGATTCAAACATAGCCTGTAAAAAGCCATTTTGTTTAGCATTTTCTTTTTTTCGAGACAGAGTCTCACTCTGTTGCCCAGGCTAGAGTGCCATGGCGTCAGCCTACCTCACAGTAACCTCAAACTCCTGGGCTCCAATCCTCCTGCCTCAGCCTCCCGAGTAGCTGGGACTATAGGCGCTCATCACCATGCCCAGCTAATTTTTTTTCTTTTTGGTAGAGACGGGGTCTCGCTCTTGCTCTGGCTGGTCTCGAACTCCTGGCCTCAAGCGATCCTCCTGTCTTGACCTCCCAGAGTGCTAGGATTACAGGCTGAGCTGCAGTGCCTGGCCATGTTTAACATTTTTTACAAACTTCGGATTATTCTGGATTTTGTCCTTCCTGAACTCCTCACCAAGTTTGTACCTTCTAAGAATAATTATTCCTGGTTATGGGCCATTCTTGTCATTGTTAGCACAGCTGTTGTAAAAGCCTGAGCCCACAGGAGCGCTCTCTCTCCAGTCCTGCCTTGGCTGCTTCAGACGCCTACAGGGCAGTCGCCTACCCTGGTGACACTCAGAGAGGAGTCATCGGTAATGAGACATAGACTGTGGATGACAGGGCGAAGTGCTACGTGGGCTACTTATCAGGGTGCCTAGAGGAAATTTGCCCAGAAACGGGGACTGTACTGGACCTCTGCCATTTGGAAGTGCTTGAGGTGAGAGGAGAGTGGATTCAGGCCAAAGCTGAGCCTGCTGGAGTCTAACCTTCTCTTCAACTCCTTCCCTGCTGCCCCATCTCACCCCCTCCTCTCTGACCCTCTGGACCTTACAGTCTCAGAGTACACACTTCCATTATTGCATATTCCACACTACATTTTAACTGTTTGCTCAGATGTCTGTCATTTATTATACCTTCTGAAAAGCAGGAACCATGTCTCCTTTATTTAAAATAAAAACACTATAGAACAAACAAACAACAACAAAAAGCCTGTACTTTAGACACTACTTGACATACAATAGGCACTCAATAAATATTTGTTGAACCAAACCAAGGATGACAAATATTTGCTGTGCGCACTGCCCTCCCTCTTTGTCTTGGGGCCGACATTGCTAATGGATCTCCGTGCTCTTTCCTACTGAGCCTGGAAGCAGCTTCAGTATCCTTCCAAACAGGACTTTCCATCAGATCAGCTGGAATTGGCTTGCAAAAGGAAACCTACCTGCCAATTGCAAACGAAATGCAAATATTTTTCTCCTATGGGTCAGATGTTAACTCCATTCACAGAATAAAAAAGAAAAAAATGTACAAATATAAATTAAGTGCTTAAAAAGTCAAGTGCAAGTTGGTATGATAAATACCAAGGGAATTACACTGGAATGATATGGCTGGAGTAGCTAGCACCTAGCGATGAGCAGATGGCTGGGTTTTCCAATTTTTGAGACTCTGGTATGATACTGATGATACAATAATGAGAATGATCCCAACATTCTGCTCTTCCTCTGGGGATCGGCAAGGACCAAAACCTTTCAAGTGGTGATTCGAATACCATGGCAACAGGACTCACATTTCGGTTAGATCCCAAATCAACGTTATGTTGGGAATCCTGGCTTCTAACATATGCCAGGAGGCAGGGAGGATATTATTCGTACTAAAGGGGAGATAAACAATAGCAAGGAAGTCTGGGAGCATTTTCTTTCCTATCCTCCCTTCCCAACTGACAACATTCCCTTTTGTGTGTTTGCATAACCTGCCCAAAGTGGGGCTGTCCTGCAGTAAGGCCAGACCCTCTATCTTTGACTCTTTCTCTTGCATGTGGCCACTGGAGTTGTTTTCTCTCAAATCCATACTTTAGAACTCAGTGATGCTGAGAAAAATACTCCTTTAACTCCTACATTGGAGGCTAAAGGACTAAAGGGCACACATTTAGGGCATTTATAAGCTCTGAATTTTCTGGACTTAGTCTCAGA
>NW_012144966.1:3112854-3115131 GCF_000956105.1 Propithecus coquereli | reverse complement strand
AATATCACTGTCTTCCACCTGCACATCTTGTCCTGCTGGAAGGTCTTCGGGGGCAATAACATGCATGGAGCTGTCATCTACGCTAACAATGCCTTCTTCTGGAACTCCTCCTGAAGGACCTGCCGGAGGCTTTTCTTAAGAAGGTGTCACTCTTTTCAGAAATATGTCCATGATCGTTTGCTTGGTTTGTTTCTTTTTTTCATCATAGATTTGTATTTGTAATGTATTGGACTGCAACACTGTGACAGCTACAATGTCACTAGGCAATAGGAATTTTTCAGCTCCATTATAATCTCGTGGGACCACCGTCATATACGCGGTCCATCATTTACTGAAACATCATTATTTGGCACATGACTATATATCATTTTGAATTCAATCTATAGGAAACTGATTGTATCAATGGATCTAATTAAGCTCCTAGGTTTCTAAATTTTTTTCTTATGCTCTTAGGCTGGTCATTCCTAATTGTACTCACCATTGAAACCAGAGTAGAGGATTTTACCTGGGTCCTTATTAAATTTCATCTTGTTGGCTCTGGCCTGTATTCCCATCTGCCAAGATCATTCTGAATCATGATTCTCTCATTTATTATATTAGCTATCCCTCCGCTCTAGCTTTCTGCCTTCTGTAAATTCGATAAGCCTGACTTCTATATCTTTATCCAAGTCACTAATAAAAATGTTGAGCAGCCCTGGGCCAATTTTGTAGACCCATGGCAGCCGTTAGTGAGTCCCCTCAGCTTGGCATGCATCCACAATCAACTGTTTCTGAACATGGCATTTTACCCAGCTGTGACTTGGTCCATCCATCTGAAATGCAGTGCAGTTGTCAGGCACCCCAGGTTTGATCTCAGAGTGGACTCCAGTTCAAACCCTCGCTTTACCATATACTAGCTCTGTGACTCTGGACAAGTTACCCGATGAATATCTGCTTAGTTTTCTCATCCATAAAATGAGACGATTGTTTTTATTTTATAGGGATGGGGTGAGGATTAAATGAAATAGTACTTATAAAATGCTTAGCATGGTTCCTAATATGTAGTAGGCTTTCAATAAATATTAATGGTTAGTCTTATAAATTTTCTCAGATTCTCCATCTTGTCCACTACATGTCATGAGACACTGTCAAAGGCCTACCAAAAACCAACATAAGCTAATTTCACTATCTACTGTTTTAGCAACCTTATCAAAAAAGGAAATGAGGCTGGGTGGTGACTCATACCTATAATCCTAGCACTTTGGGGAGGCTGAGGCAGGAGGATTGCTTGAGGCCAGGAATTTGAGACTAGTCTAAACAAGAGCAAGATCCAGTCTCTACAAAAAATAGAAAAATTAGCCAGGCATGGTGGTGCATGCCTGTAGTCCCAGCTACTTGGGAGGCTGAGGCAGGAAGATTGCTTGAGCCCAGGAGTTTGAGGTTGCTGTGAGCTATGATGATACCATTTGCATTCTAGCCTAGGTGACAGAGTGAGACCTTGTCTCAAAAAAAAAAGAACCAAAAAACGAAATGAGGTTAGTTTAGTATGTATAGTTTTTTAATTATAATTTATAACTCGACAACTTTTAGCAAAGGGTGATGTGGCTTAAAACAGAAGACACATAGATTTATTTGTGGCGGCTCCAGACTGACTCTTAATGATCAACAATGCGTTTTTGAGTGAGTGCTTATAAACACTCCAAAGTTTGACTAAGTAGCCACATGAAGCTGACAGTTCTGTATTTTCTTAACTGTCCCTTTTTGCTACTTAATGGCAACTAATATTTGTCTATCTCTAAGCTTCTAGCACGTCTGCCATTCTCCATGATTTCTTAAAGACTGATGTTGATATTTGTATGATCACATCTGCAAATGATTTCATTATCTTGGAAGTATTTCATAGAATTTGCAGAATTAAACTCATTTGAAGCCATTGGTGCTGTCTTACATCTCACTTACCTTGGGCTTCAATTTCCTTATAACTATTATTGTTGTGTCCTTAAGAGTAGTGGTTTTATTTTATTTTTTTTAATTATGGAATGCTTCACGAATCTGCATGTCATCTTTGCACAGGGGCCATGCTAATCTTCTCTGCATCGTTCCAATTTTTAGTATATGTGCTGTCGAAGTGAGCACAAGAGTAGTGGTTTTAAATCTTTAGTGAACGTGCATCAGAATTGCTTGGATCGGGGCAGAGTGTGTTAACACTGTAGATTCCAGTCTGTTCCCAGAGATTTAGGCTTGACAGAGTGGAGATGGGGCCTGGGAATGTGCATTGTAACAAACACTCTGGGCGAG
>NW_012144966.1:3099771-3112544 GCF_000956105.1 Propithecus coquereli | reverse complement strand
TTCTTAGAAAGTTTCAGACATGTTCCTGAAAAATTTTATGTAATTCAATTTTTGTAGTCTATTTAAGGGAAACTTGCAAATGATTTTTTCCTGAAGTACATACAGAAGACTTAAAAAACATATGCTTGCTTTTCCATATGTTAACTTGCTGAGAGCAGGTTATGATGGTATTTTAGTTTCTTTTTTATGTGTGTGTGCAGAGGCTTGATCATAGCTCACTGCAGCCTCAAACTCCTGGCCTCAGGCAATTCTCGGCCAGGAAGATCAGCTTCCCGAAGTGCTAGAATTATAGATGTGAGCCACCTCGCCCAGCCTGTTTTTTAGTTTCTATGTGTGCAGTTCACGAAAGCCCAGGAAGATTGAGAAGAGATTTCCATTTCCAGGAATAAGGCAGGATAGGTATTCAGACCAAACTCCCATTGTGAACAACAAAACATGCTCACTAAAAAATTATTTTTAACTTCTTAAAAGCATCAAAGATCTGGCAAGATAGTAAAAAATCAACTGAAATCCAAACTCAAATGGAAAATAAGAAATCTGAAAGTTAAGTGGAGCCCTAAAGCTGTTTTTGTATAATACTAAGGGCATTTGCGAATTTGGGCAAACTCGAACTTTGGTTCTGAGGGCTTCTTGGGACAAGGGACACAGAATTATAACCCAGGGCCTGCCCCTCCTCTTACTAATATGGGTCAACCCCACAGAGCAAGGGTGAAACAAAAGTAAATGTGCCTTCACCATCGGGCCCAGGAGATTACAGGAAAAATTGCCTTTATGATGATCAGAGCAGGGCAGGTGGTAAAGGTAGGGAACTGCTCTGAGAAGTTGTAATTGCAAATTGGTCCTTTTGCAGTGTCCAAATTCATTTCATTTTGGTGGTCAAAAAATAAACAAATAAAAGTAAACAAACAAAAGAAAACATAAAACATAAAAATCTTTCAAGTTGTGAATTCAGTTTAAAGTGCCCCTGGGTGCCTGGCACAGACAAATGCAAGTTCTGTGCAGAAAATTAGCATCACCCCCAACTTCAAAGAATTCTCCACCCCTACAAATAAATTTTTAAGAACAATAAGCAGCACACAGTCAAAAATAACCAAGACTGCAAGGAAATAAGCCATCAAGAATCAGAACTAGAAGAAAGAGACCTGCAAAGACTTCAGATTTTGAAATTACTAGATGGAATCTATAAAAAGAACTATGCTTATTAAATTTAAATTAAAAAAGCCAGAAAAACAATGTATGGGAAAGGGAACTATAAAGGTGATCTAGCAGATCTGAAAAAGAACCAAATAGAACTTCTCAAAATAAGAATACAATAACCAAAATTTAAAACTCAAAATAGGCATGTTTAATCACTGTTTAGACACAACTGAAAAGAGAATTAGAGAACTGAAATACAGATCAGAAGAAATCATTCAGGTTATAGTACAGAGAGACAAGGAGGTTAAAAGACATGGAGAATATAGAGTGAAAAGGTCTAACATTCCTTTAATTGAACTCCCAGAAGGAGAGGAGAGAGGGAACTTGGAAAAAGACAATATTTGAAGAGATAATGGCTAAAAATTTTCAGAACTGATCAAAGACATCAATTCACAGATTCAAGAATGATATGCAGGAAAAATAAAAAGAAATATGCATCTAGACTCATCACTGTGAAACCTTAATAAACGAAAAACAAGGTCTTAAAATCAATCAAAGAAAAAAATGATCTTCAAATTAGTGGCAACTGGACAATAGCTGAATTCTCAATAGAAACAAAGGAAGTAATAAAGAAAGCCAGAAGCCAGTGGAATGGAGCCATAAGTGAACTTCATTGCCAAACTAGAATTCTACACTCAGCAAAAGTATCTTCCAATAATGAGGGCAAAATAAAGTCATTTTAAGACAGATCAATAGTGAGAGATTTTGCTATCAGCACACTCTGACATCAGACCTTTCCTTTATGTATAACAAAGGTGATCTTGTAAGGATGACCTGATAGGGAAAAAGGAAGAAAGATCAAAGAAAGTGGTAAGTATATGGATACAGCTAAGTAAATATTGACTGTATAAAACAATAATAATAATATCCTGAAGGGCAAAAACAAACAACCACCATAAAAACAGGATAGAGTTAAAATACCTCACAATAATAACATGTCAGGAAGGGTGAATGAAATTAAAATGTTCTAAGGTCTTTGAATTGTTTGAAAGAATGGTAAAGGTATTGATTGGTTAAATTCAGACTTTGATTAAATTAATGATGCATATTAATTTCTTGGATAATCACTAAAAAATAGAGAGTATGTAACTTCCATACCATTAGAAGAAAAAAAATGGAATGACAAAAAAAAAAAAAATTCAAAGAATCTAAGAAGGCAAGAAAGAAAAGAAAAGGCAACATGTAATAAATGGGGCAAATATAAATGAGATGGTAGTTTTGAATTCCAACATATAAATAATTACATTAAATGTAAATGAGTTACATTTATAATATATTATACATTATAATACATTTATAATAATATATACATTATGATTCTGCATACATAAAGTTCAAAAACAAGCAAAACTAAAGGAAATTGTTTAGGAATTATGATAGGCTGAATAATAACCCATAAAGATGACCATGTGCTAATCCCTGGAATCTGTAACTATGTTACCTTACATGAAAAAAGGGACTTGGCAAATGTCATTAGGAATCTTGAGGAGATTATTCTGGATTACCTCCTGGAGCCCAGTGTGATCACAAGGGTCATTATAAGAGGGAGGCGAGAAGGCCAGAGTCAGAGAGAAAAGAACAAAAGCAGAAGACAGGGAGGAGAGAGGATGCTATGCTGCTGGCCTTGGAGACAGAGGAAGGGGCCACAAGTCAAGGAATATAGGCAGCCTCTAGGAGGCTGAGAGAAAGCAAGAAAACAGGTTCTCCCAACAGAGCCTCTAGAAGGACCACAGCCCTGAAGACCCATTTTAGACTTTTGACTTCTGGAAGTGTAAGATATTAAATTTGTGTTGTTTGAAGCTACTAAGTCTGTGGTAATTTGTTGTAGCAGCAACAAGGAACTATTACATACAAATATATTAATATCTGGTCCCCTACGTACAATGGTTCAACCTTATGATGGTGGGAAAACAATATGCATTCAGTAGAAACTGTACTTCGAGCACACATAAGACCATTCTGTTTTTCGTTTTCAGTACAGTGTTCAATAAGTTACATGGAATAGTCAACACTTTATTATAAAATAGGCTCTGTGTTCAGTGATTTTTCCCCAACTTAGGCTAATATAAGTGTTCTGAGCACATTTAAGCTAGGCTAGGCTAAGCTATGATGTTCGGTAGGTTGGTCGTATTACATGCATTTTCTACTTACGATAAGTTTATCAGGACGTAACTCCAATGTGAGTCAAGGAGCATCTGTATGTGTATGAATGTGTGTTATTGCAGTAAAGAGCAATAAATATTTCTTTAGTTTTTTCTTTCTTTTTATTTATTTTTTATTTTTATTTTTTACTCTTCTTTCCATATTCAATACCAGCTTTCCCAAAGAGCAATAAATAAAAGCAAGGAAATTATTATCCCAGAAGTCAGAATGGTGGTTCCTCTAGTGACTGGGAAGAAAGATAAAGAGGGCAGAGTTCTGAGGCCCTGGCAATTCTGTAAGTTGACATGGGTGGGAGTTGCCGGTTATAATTACTCTTAAACCATATATATGTATATGTTATATCCACTCTTTCTGTGAGAGCAAATATTTCATAATAACAAAAAATCTAAAAGGAAAAAAAAAGAAAGAAAGGAACCCTGGATTTTAGATGGGGCTTGCAGACTATTTAATTATTAATCAGCTTTAATACTTGAGAGTCAGATTTTCCAGTCTGTAGAATGTCCCTGCTTCTTGCAGCATCCTGTTACTGCCTCCCCACACCTGACCTCTCCACTCATTGGTACTTCCACACGTTGGGGGCAGAAAGAATTTTGAGGAACAAAAGCCATGTATGTGCTCTATTGCTAATTAACTATGTGACATTGGGCTCGTTACTTAAACTTTTGGTTTTGTTTTTTTGTGTTTTCTTTTTTAATTTTATTTTTTTAGAGATGGGGTCTCACTCTGTCCCCCAGGTTGGGGTGCAATGGTGCTATCACAGCTCGCTGCAACCTCGAACTTCTGGTTTCAAGCCATCCTTCCAGCTTCCCAAAGTGCTGGAATTTCAGGCATGAGACACTGTGCCTGGCCAAACTCTTGGTTTTTATCTATAAAATGGGGGTAATAATTTCCTATGAGAACCTCTATAAAGTTCTTTTATAGAAAATAAATGAGATAAAGCACTTACGACAAAGCCTATGTAAAAACGTCACTTCTTTTTAAAATTTCATTTATCCATCTTCTCCCTCCCCTGCCCCCAAATGTTTAGGGAGCACTTGTCAAGTACCAGGCCCTTTGCTGGGTCCCAGGGATGCAAAGCCAAATAAACCATGACCCCACTTGCAAAGCGTTCGTAGTCTAATAGAGGCAGCAGATGGAAAATACATAATTGTACTGCAAAGAGTACAACTGAGGTATAAACAGTGTGCTGAGGCACTCCAGGAGAAGGAGTCATTAACCCTGCCTGGGGCGGAGTTACTCAGGGGCCTCATCAGAGAAGCCTGCCCCAGGGTGACACTTGAACAAGGTCTTGAAAGATGAGTAGGAATTTGCCAGCTAGAGAAAATGAGGGAGGGAGGGACATTTCCGTAAAGGGATGCACACAGGCAAGCATGGAAGGAGGGGATGGATTGGGGAAGTGGCAAGTTGCTGGGTGGTAGAGTGTTGAGGAGGGAGATGAAATCGAAACAATCGGCTGTGGGAAGAAATCAAAAGGCCACATTCCCCACGGGAAAGGGTTTGGACCTTCTTTCCCAGGCAGTGGAAGGCTGTTGTAAGCAGGGGTTAGGACGATCAGAGCTGTGTTTTGGAAATACCACTCTTTGTCCTGTGTGGATGGATGGCAATGACCGAAGACTACCACCTGCAGGTAGTCCTGGCGAGAGTGGCCTTGGCGTGGACAAAGGGGGCCTAGATTCAAGGGATGTTTAGGAGGCAGAATTTCATGGACCTGGTAACCTATTGATTCAGGGTGGGAGTAACTGCCAGGTTTCTAGCTTGTGCTGGTAATGATGGTAGATAATAATACTATTAGCCAAGTTTGAGGAAACCAATACAGCTGGTTGTGGGGTGAATATAATAGGAAATTTACTTTGGATTTATTGTGTTTGGGATGCCTGTGGGACATCCAAGTGGAGATTTCTAGCAGGGAGTTAGAAATTTGGTTCTGAAACTCAGGAGAAAAACGAATGTGGACATAGGGATTTGGAAGCCACGTAAGTGGAGGTTGAAGCCAGAGGAATGTGTGAAGTGGCCCAAGTGATCAATGTTTATTGACTCACTTGAAAAGAATGAGCAGTATGCTCACCTAAGCACCTTTTTCTTTCTTTCCTTTTTTTTTTTTTTTTAACAGTCAAGGTTTTGTTCTGTCTCCGAGGCTGGAGTGCTGCAGGGCATGATCATAGATCACTGCAGCCTCCAACTCCTGGGCTGAAGCGATCCTCCTGCTTCAGCCTCTCAAGTAGCTAAGACTACAGGCATATGCCATCATGCCTGGCTAATTTTTTTTATTTTTTGTAGAGATGGGGATCTTGCTATGTTGCCCAGGCTGGTCTTGAACTCCTGGCCTTAAGCAATCCTCCTGCCTTGGCCTCCCAAAGTGCTGGGATTACAGGGGTGAGCCACTGTACCTGGCCTTGCCTTTTACCTTAGCTTGTATTTTAGACCTGGATTAAGAATGTTTCCATTGAATATCCAAGATCCTTTAACCAAGATCATATTGATCTTTCCATAAAGTACCTACTAATACATTGGGTCCATATTACAGCTTAAATTTAGAGTGTTGGATTTTACCAAAGTCATTCAGGAATGAGAGACAAACAGGAAATTCTATTAGAGCATCTGACAGGCAAATCTTGTAACTGAATACTAATTAAGTAAAAAGTTTGCACAAAATACTTAATATAATAGCAAGAGTTCTGAGGATGGCAAAATTCATATTCTTCTCAGATAGAAATTTGGTAAGTAACTTATTAAAAATTTTTAGCATAAATAAAAAGTCCCTGATGTTTAAATTTTTTTCATCTAATATTATCATTTTTCAATAACATACCTTGGAAGTTTCGGATCTTTTGAATGTAGACTCATAGAATTTTTAGCCCTTGAAGGAAACTTAGAGGTCATTTAATCCAATCCTTTAAGACACAGAGACTAAAGAGACGGTGCCCCACCAGGGCCACCTGGCCTGGGATGAGTGGCCAGGTCTCCTGATCCCTAGGCCATTCTTTGCCCTTTTCACTATTCTTCCTCTCAATGGAATCCAATCTTCCTAAAGTTCCAGGATAAAAATTAACTAAAATTCAGCAGTCCAAATGAAAGGATTTAAGTTATTTATGAATTTAATGAATATCTGTGACACTTGGCATTAGATAAAAACAAAAAGCCAAGTGTGGTTTAGATTCTTCCTTTGCCTCCTTCTGTCCCAGGCTTCTTGGCAGATGTATTATTGAAGCTGCACAAGGACAGACCTGGAGGATAGGACAGTGGCAGAAGTCTGATCTCAAGCAGGGCTGTCAGACTTAGCAAATAAAAACAGAGGATGCCCAGCTACATTTGCATTTCAGATAAACAATGAGTAATTTTTTAGCATAAGTATATCTCATGCAATACGTGGGACACACTTACATTTTAAAAAGTATTCACTGTTTATTTGCAATTCAAAGGTTAACTGGGCATCCTGTATTTCATCCAGCAACCCTAATCTTGAGGTAAAGGACAGAGACTTTTAAGCACCTACGGATTACAGAGGCAGTCAGAGTTAGCCCCACTAGAGGTAGCTGATGTTTTATAAAATTGCAAATTTCAAATCATCCTAGGATCTGCTACTCTCTGTGCAAAAGTGAAGGATGTTTTATGCTATGCCACTCCCATCCCCTTCTCCCCAAATTGTAGTGTAATGTGAGACTGATCTTTCACAAGATCGGCAGGCGTGGTGGCGGAGGGGTGGGAGTTACAGACACAGAGTGCCTCCATCTCCCTCTGTTCTAAAGTAGCTGGGTGGGAGTTACAGACACAGAGTGCCTCCATCTCTCTCTGTTCTAAAGTAGCTGCATTCTCCTCCGTCTTCAGTAGTACAGACCAATTCTGCAGGCACAGAATCAGAATTCATTATGTAATCAGTGATTACAAAACCAAAGCTAAAATGTGGAACAATACAATGTTCCATCACAAAAAGCCATAAAAAAGAAGCATTTTGCAAGACAGTGTTTCACCCTTGGCAGATCCTTCATGTAAGCCTCATTTAACGAGAGGCTGAGCTAGTCTCTCTCTGCAGCGGGGAGCCTCGTCACAAAACCAGGGCTAAGAGACAAGGGTGATGAAATGCCAGCCGTGTCTCAGCATATTAGCAGAGTTTGACCACACGCTCAGTGGCAGTCAGATGTCATGAAAATACTAACTATAAAAGTGATTTTCGAGCTTGGCTGCGGAAGCCACACAGCAACACCAAGCCTCGTGATGAAATTACTTCCCAGGTGACTCAGGTGTCCTCAGCTGGAAGTGGTGGGGGTGGTGGCAGCCGTGTCAGTGGAGGTGGGGAGACGACTAAAGTGATTTGGCAAATCTGAGGATGAACACAAGTTAAGTAATCAATAGAATTGAGGTATATTGCAAGCTTATTTGGAAAGTCACACCGAGAGCCCTGGTCGAATTTCCTCACAGCAGCATTGACAATCATGTAGTCAGTATCAGTTTTCATCTCTTATTCTAAACGCATGTGCTTTTACAGGGCATTTGAGTCTATTTTTTAAAGAGTCATCATTCAGTCTTAATGCTGTGTAAAAAAAACATGTAGAAAACCAGACCTTAGTGAAGTTAAAAATATGGTTAATTGTGGGAAATTATATCTGGCTGTCATGGCCTAAAATCACATTAAACAATTATGTAATAGTTTTATTTTCTAAAACTTTAGTAAAGAAAAAAGCTAATCATATTTGAGTGTCCACTGAGGGCCAGGTGTTCCATAGGAGCTTTCTATCGTCTCATTCAATTCTTTTTATTTTTATTTGCTTTTGTTTTTTTTAAATTGTGGTGTGGTAGATATACATAACAAAATTTACTATTTTAACCATTTTAAGAGAATTTTAAGAACCAGTTAAATGTTGTGCAACCACCACCACCATCCATCTCCAGAACTTCCGCATCTTCCCAAATTGAAGCTCTACCCATTAGACAATAACTCCCCATTACTCCGTCCCCCTCCCCATCTCAGCCCCTGCCAATCACTATTCTGCTTTCTGTTGCTATAAACTTGCCAATTTGAGGCTTCTCATGTATGTGAATCACACAATATTTGTCCTTCTGTATCCGGCTTATTTTACCTGGCGTATTGTCTTCAAGGTTCATCTATGTTGCAGCATGTATCAGCTCACCTATTATAATTCTTACAACTGGCAAAATAGGTTCTATTATTACCCTAAGGAAATGACCTGCCCTCAGCCATTGCATGCTTCTGTCTCTGAACTTAAATTGAAAGTGAATGGTCTATTCCAGCAGGATTGCCCTATGGACATCATAAAGTATGGCCTTGTCCTAGGTGGAAGGGTCCCAAGTCCTCAGAACTATCCCGGAAGAGGGTTGGGCAACGCAGCGGCAAGTGTTTCTAAACAGTTTCAATCTTCAAGGAGGGATGAAAAGGCTTAGGTGAGAAATAGAGCTGGCTAGTGACTTTCTGGGGATAAAGTTAATTTGCCCAAAGCAGCTTTTAGAGACCCTAAACCCTGAAATGATCCTGGTGCCTCATCTTCCCTCTCCCTGCCCCCAGTATAGAATTCATAATGGAAACAATATCAAGTCTTCAGCAAAGGCAAGGAAATTCAACGATGGTCTCATTACTTTGATGCTTTTTTTTTAAAAAAAACCCTTTTATTTTGACATAATTTTAGATGTATAGAAAAGTTGCAAAAATAGTACAGAGCATAGCTTTACCAAGCTTTCCCTAATGTTAACTTCTTGCATAACCAGAGTACAATGATTAAAATTCAGAAATTAATACAAGTATAATACTATTAACTAAACTACTGACTTTGTTCAGATTTTGCCAGTTTTCTTCTCAATGTTCTTTTTCTGTTCCCATATGCAGTCCGGGAACCTAGCCTGCATTTCCTTGTTGTGTCTCCTTAGTCGGCTCTGATCTGTGACAGTTCCTCGTCTTCCCTGTCCATCATGACCTTGACACTTTTGAAGAATGTTGGTCAGTTATTTTGCAGAATGTCCCTCAATTCGTGCTTGTCCACGGTTTTCTGATGATTAAGTTGAAGTTATGCATTTTTGGCAAGAATACCCTTCTCAGTGCAAACTATCAGGGGATGCATGCTGAGGTGTCTTAATGCCGGTGATGTTAACCTTAATTACTTGGTTAAGGTGTGTCTGGGGTTTCTTCACTGTAAAGATACTATTTTTCTCTCTGTAATTAATAAGCATGATGAAGCCAATACTTTGAGACTATGCAAATATCCTGCTTCTCCCCAGGGTCTTGCCTGCAGCAATTACTACTGCAGTGTTCTAACGATGATTTTCTATTTTCTTAATTCTTTCTACATTTATTCATCAGAATTCTCCTGTAAGGAAGAGCTGTCCTTTCTCCCACATTTATTTATTTACTCAGTTATTTATACCAGTATGGACTCATGGATATTTATTTGATACTTTGATGCTTTAGGAAAATTAACCAAATGTCAAATTATTTTTTAAAAATCCCTTTCCCTCCCCCATGTTCATTCTCTGCCCCTCCTCCTAAGGCCCAGTGTGGTTGGTGGTGGGTTTGCCTGCGGAGCTGCCCTGCTGTGAAGAGAAGAGGTCAGTTCCCAGAATGCCACCATTTAGAGGATAGTTGGGCAGCCTCTTTGTGCTGGGGTGGGGGCAGGCGCTGGGAAGGTATGTTCTAGATGCTGCTGTGACTCACCTGGAATGAGGGGCGAGCCGCTGAGGCCCATAATAAGGCAGGATGGGGGGACCCTCACATTCAGCCAAAATTGTCTCACACCTGGCGTTCCTCAAGCCCTACGGCTCAGGGCTGAGGAAAAGGTGATTAATATGAGTCAAAGTCCCCAGCTGTGGAAAACCAGCCATTGGCTGGGGGTGAGCTCAAGGCCACCCTCTGTAATGAATAGCTGTTTACTTTTTGTTTGAGTGTTGATTCCGGCATATGGGGACAAGGTGATAATTTGGGTGAAAGGTCTCCCCTATGAAAGGATTCACTTTGAATGGCAGAAAACAACCCCTTCTCCTCCTAGGTACACTTTAAAATTATTCCTTTTATAAGGGTGAGAGTCAAACTAGGACTTTGTAATCCAGCCAAACACTGGATTCAGGGTGTGAATGAGCCTTATTGACTGTCTATGTATCCACAATCAGCTTGTAATCTCCAACCTGATGTTATGCGTGCCTGTGCTATTGAATCAGAAGTCCCCAAAGCAGGCACAGGCTGGCTACCCCATTGGGAGAGAAAGAACCTGGGCCCTGCTTCTGCTGCGGGTTTATAAGTCTTCATAGACAGAGAGCTCCTTCTGCCTGCCTTCTTGTCTTCAACTTTGCAGGAAAGCTAAGGCTTTAGCCTTGCCTTGGGGGAGCCCTGGCCAATTTAGGGCAAAGCAGAACTGTATTGGGAAGTAACCTTGGTTTATTTGTCAGTTGGTATCCACAGTGTGTGCATGTGTCTGTCTGCTTTCACTTTTGGGGACCTTCTGAGTTCCAAGCCCCCACACGGTGCTTCACCTTCACGACGAAACTTTCAGCTAAGTGCCCATTGTCTACATGAAGAAACTGAGACCCAGTGATTTCTGCCACGAGGGAGGGTAGACTTAGGACTGAGGTCTCTCTGGCTCCAAAGTTGAGCTTTTTTCCATCATGCCACGTCCGGGCAGGAGTCGGTCCAATGTCAGACCTCCCTTCACTGCCTATCCTTGCCATTCCTGGATGTTGTGCATTCTGAACTGTTTTCTTGGCTTTAGGCCGTGGATGGGAACTCCACAGCACCAGCAGCAACATGGTGCATAACCTTACCGGGGAGGTTCTCTCCCACAAAAATGTGGGCTCTTGAGGTGACAGGGCTTGTGGGAGGAGAGTCGGAGCGTCAGAGTTTGATGTTTCCCCTGGGCAAATTCCAGAGTGACAAGAACAAGACAAGCATCACTGCTTATTTGAGTGTTTTTTAGTAGTAAATTATATTAATAGTTTGTATTCCCTGAGCATTTACAAAGTGTCAGGCATTATTACAAGCACTTCATGCACATTATCTCACTCGTACTTCCATCCAACAACCCCCAAGGTACAGGTCCCCAATCCCTTACCCAGATTCCATCCCGATGCAAGTGTATTTCAGAATTCAGAATGGTTCATATTTTTGAAAGACGAATCTGTGCATATACTGTATTTTTCGTAACACCCCCCAGCAAGGTCTGGGGTGACATCCATCACTGGACATTAATATCTCTGCAGCAAACATGTGGATAATCACGCTGATAAAAATTATATAAAGTCTCACAAGTGTTCAGGTTGGGTTTTATCATCAAATGAATTTCTTGCAAATTTAAAAAAAAATCTGTTTTTAGAGCTTTTTGGATTTCAGAATTGCTGATAAGGGATTATGGATATGTAATATTATTATTCCCACCATATAGATGAGAAAACTGAGGTTTAGAGACATCAAGGAGCCTATTCAAAGGCATACCCTTAAGTGCTGGAGCAGGGTTCGGACCTGCTCACAACACTGCACGTTTTTACCTCTGCTTTGACTTCAAAGCTTCACGTGGCAGGAGATACAGGTACTCAGACCCTATCTACTTCACATCTACATGAGGAATCACTTAGGGTGGACATGCAAATACATTTTCACTGGGCATGATTAATAGATTTTCTTATAAATTGATAAGGCAGGGAGCATTTCCTATCTGACCACATCCTCGAAGAGGTTAACAAAAGAAAATACCAGTCATGTTTGGGGAGGGAGGCAGAGGAGATGTGTAACTTTCCATTCTCAGTAAGAAAATGCTTTGTCTTTTTGTGTTCTTTCCACCTTCACGTGCTTTCTTCTTTGACTCCATTTCTGCTCTGGTTCATGGACTCAAGGAATCTGGTTTCTGTCCATATGGGCCCTGGGAGCTGCTAGTGTAGCCACTGCTGGCTTCCTTGTTGCGCTAGCTCTTCTGGGCCTCTTCCGCTTCCTGCAGGCTGGGCCTCTCTTACCATGCCATTGGCCCATTCTTCAAGGTTCTTACCAATCCTTCTCTCATCCATGGATTTCAATAGGGGAACCCAGTGTCAACAGCCACCTGCTGACTGGATACTGGAGAAATAGGATAATTTCATGTACACACCTCAGCTTCGTTCTAGAACTTGAAAGTTTGTCATTCCAATAGAAGCAGCCTGTTTCAGGGATTGTAGAGGACAGAAGTGAGGGTGTGCACGTGCACATGCATGTGTGTGTATCATGGCTGTTTTGCCAAGTCTCCAGACTCTTCCAAGTCGCCAAGAATGTGAATACCTGGCCAGCTACTCAGCAAGACATCAGATTCCAGAGAGCAGAGGAGAAAAGCAAGGAGAGATTTACTTCTTGGCACTTGAATCTCTGCATTTCAGCTGGTCTGGGTTTCAACTAAGTAACTGTTACTGGCTACCTGCTCTGGATAATGAGTTCTGCGATTGTGATCAATTGACAT
>NW_012144966.1:3031584-3099016 GCF_000956105.1 Propithecus coquereli | reverse complement strand
AAAAAAAAATAAATAAATAAAATAAAACTTTGTTTTTCCACATTGATCTCTCTTCTTGTGAAATCCTGTGACCTTATGAAAAATACTCTTTTGTTTTTCAAGTTATGAGAAAAGAAGCCATGGAAAAGTAACGGGAATGCCACTGATTTTCATTAAGAACTGATGAATATTTGTTTCAAATCTCTTCATTACAGAGATCAAAGGAGAATAAGACATTTTAACTCAAAGTTATTTTTTTTCTTCAAAAGAATAGCCCTTCGTGAAAACCAGTATTTCCTAATCCAATAAAGAAATCTGCGACAATCTATTCTACTAGCTAATTGACTTAGAGTTTTGTGTGTTTACGTTACGCACAGTGTAGTGTGTCTGGACCTCCCTTGTTTTTTACAACTCAAGGCACCATTTGCTCTGACAGTGAAGCATCTTTCATGTCTTCCTGGTGCATGTTGGGGGTGACTGCGCACTTGCAGGCTCAGAAGCCCCTTAGACTTGCAGGCTCAGAAGCCCCTTAGATCCTCTCTTCTCTCACCTTTGGTTCTGCCCTTGACATTGCAGACCTGGCGACACATGGTTTTGTTTTCAGCTCCTCTCCTGCCTTACTCTGCACACAGTCCCTCCGTGATTATCCATTGCTGTGACTTGACTGCTCGCCTGGAAGCTGGACACTCTAATTGAGCTGCAGAGCTAAGAGCTCTACCACCTCCTCTTGGGCTTCTCTGTTGGGATGTTCTGCGAGCACCTCAAACCCAACATAGCCCAAAGTGTCTATGCCACCCACTGCTGCCCTCCCTCCTGCCATCAGTGCCTCCGCACCTTCTAAGCCTCTTCCTCAAATCTAGTCTTTCTCTTAATCCTCAAGCTCCGTGGATGGTCCCAGCCCTCACCCCTCTTCCAAGCCAGAATCATGCCTGGTCACCCTCCGTGACTCCTTTATCCCTCAAACCCCGTCAGGCACACTGTGCTGCCAACGCTGTTTCTTGACCAGCTTCAGAAGCCATTCCCTCTTCTCCACATCACTGCCATTGTCCCAGTGGAGGTCTTCCTCCTGCCTCACCCCTGGCACTAACTCCTACATCCTGGGTTATCCTCGCCCACCCATCCTAACCCAGGCTTGCCCCCAGCCAGCCTTCATGCTGTGCTCTTGTGGGAGCTAACTTTCTCAAACACAAGTCTGATTTCTTTCCACTTTCTTAAAACTCTTCAAGGCTCTCCTTCACTTACAAAATAAAGCCCTACCTTCTTAGCAGTCTTTTCAAGGCCCTCCATGTTCTGGTCCCATTGTCTGCCTTTTTCCTTGTCTTGCACATTTAAATAGTAGCTGACACTTCTCACAGATCCTACAACATAGCATGTGGCTCCACACCTCTTGGCCTCTGTACATGATGTTCCCTTTACCTAGAATGTTCTTTCCCCTCCTCTGCCTAGAAGACACCTATGTGGTCATTCATGTCAACAAATATTTATCAAGGATCTGCTGTGTGCCTTAAGTTTGCTAGCAGTAAAGACACAACAATGAGAAGGCACGGTTCTCTTCCTGACCATCCAGGTGAAACATCACTTCTTGAAGCTTCCCTTAAACATCACCTCCCAACCGCACTACCCATGCAGAGCAGACCAGTTTTTCTTTCTACATTTGTTTCAACTTTGTGCATGTCTCCTTCGTTGCATCTACATGGTATAACTTTTTGTTTGTTTGCCTAAGCCTGGGACCAATGTCCCTAACTTTACAGGAGGAAGTAAATAGTTTAAGAATATATGGGCCGGGCTCGGTGGCTCACACCTGTAATCCTAGCTCTCTGGGAGGCCGAGGTGGGCGGATTGTTTGAGCTCAGGAGTTCGAAACCAGCCTGAGCAAGAGCGAGACCCCGTCTCTACTAAAAATAGAAAGAAATTAATTGGACAACTAAAAAATACATAGAAAAAATTAGCCGGGCATGGTGGCGCATGCCTGTAGTCCCAGCTACTCGGGAGGCTGAGGCAGAAGGATTGCTTGAGCCCAGGAGTTTGAGGTTGCTGTGAGCTAGGATGACACCACGGCACTCTAGCCCAGGCAACACAGTGAGACTCTGTCTCAAAAAAAAAAAGAATATATGGGCACTGATATCTGAGTGGTAGGTAAAATTCTAAAATGGTCTCCAAGATTTCCACCCCTGGGTGTACATGCCTTGCCCTTGAATGTGGGTAGGACTGGTGAATCTGATGGGACTGTAGCCCAGTGAATATGTTATGTTATATAACAAGTGCGAAGAAGTTTTGCAGAATAACATTGACTTTGAGTTAACTAAAAGAGAGATTATCCTGTGTGGGCCTGACCTAATCAGATGAGCCCTTCAAAAGAGAATGAAGCTGGTGCAGTGGCTCACACCTGTAATCTTAGCACTTTGGGAGGCCAAGTTGGGAGGATCGTGTGAGGCCAGGAGTTTGAGACCAGCCTGGGCAATAGTGAGATCCCATCTCTACAAAAAATACAAAAGTTAGCCAGGCGTGGTTCACACACCTGCAGTCCCAGCTACTCAGGAGGCAGAGGCAGGAGGATAGCTTGAGCCCAGGAGTTTGAGGTTCCAGTGACCTATGATGATGCCACTGCACTCCAGTCTGTGCAACATAGTGAAACATTGTCAAAAAAAAAAAAAGAGAGAATCCAGGCCTTGCCTGAGAGGAGAGATTTGAAGCAGCAAAGATATTCTCTTGGCCATGAGGAAGCAATCTTTATGCTGTGGAGAAGGCCATATGGCAGGGAGCAGTGGGTGGCTTCTAGGAGCTGAAGGCCTTAGTCCTCCAACCGCAAGCCACTGAATTCTGCTGACAAATGGTTTGCTTGAAAGAGCACCCCAAGGCCCCTTTGAAAGTGCAGCCCTGGCTGACATCTTGATTTTGGCCTCATGAGACCTTGAGCAGAGAGCCCAGCGAAACCGTGCCTGAACTTCTGACTTATAGAAACAGTGAGATAATAAGTGGGTGCTGTTTTAAGCCACTAAGTTTGTGGCAATTTGTGACACAGCAAGAAAACACTAATGCAATCTGATAGGCTTGTGTTGAATTCCCGCTCTCTAGTTACTACCCTTGTGATCTTTAGATTTAATCTCTCTGAGCCTCAGTTTCCTCATCTATAAAATAAGGATAGTAATACCTGCCTTATGGTACCTTTATGAGGGTTAAATGTGTTGGAAACATTGGAGTGCCCAAAAAAGTCAGTTCCTTGAAGAGAGGGGCCAGGCCTTTCCCTCACTTCTTGACACCAGCACCATGTCTGCGCATGGAAGCTGCTCAGTACGGTTGAGCTGGATGAATGGACAATGCTCAGTGTCCTTAAAGAACAAGTATAAACTCAAGCCTCTTCTTCTTGAATTCTTTTTCTAATTTAATGCTGATACAGTCCCAGTTCACTCATATACGAAATTAGGGACCATGTAGATGATCTTTCAGGTGTCTTCTGCAAATTCTATGATACTGATGAATCTTGAGACAAGGTCCTGGAATTACAATCTTAAAGTTGTAAAAAGTATTAATATTCTTAGAGAGTCCCCAAAGGAGATATTCATTAATGAGTTGTTCTCCTTTCCCAAGCCCCTCTCCTGAGCCAGTCACTAGTCCCAATACAATATCATCAAGTATTAATATCCAGATGTCTGATGTTCTGAGGTAGGAAAGAGAAGACAGAGCAGGGACTGAGTTCATCCCCAGGCAGGGACCACAAAACCCTCCTCATCACCACACTTGCCTGGAACACACTGCAAGTCAGTCTGGGCAACAGTACATGGGCTTGTCCTCTGCCTGGTTTTCCATCCCAGCTGGTTCTGTGGGGTCTTGGACCATAGTCTCAGGGAAGCTTTAAAATGGCCCTTGGGCTGTGCATGGAGCAAGCAGGCATCACATGTGTGGTAGAGGAGGTGAAGTACTCAGGGGGCACCACCAACCCCACCTCCTCATAAGAGGCAGGAAAGCCCCGACCCAGAGCGTGAACTATGGAGCCAGACAGACCGGGACCAAGCCCTACCTCTACAATTATTAGTTATATGACCTTGAGCAAGTTATCAACTTTGTCTAAGACTCTGGCTCCTCAACAGCGAAAGGGGGGAAAAGTACTGCATCTCTCTTATGTTGTTAAGAGGGTTACACGAGATAAGGGATGCAAAGCACCGAGTGCAGTGCCAGACCCATCAAAGGAACTCCTTAATGATACATAATGCGTGCCACGGAACATCCATTTATTCACTGGGCAAGAATTTATTGAATGCAGCATCTATGTCTAGCAGTGTGCTAAAAACTTCATACCTGGGACTTCACCACATTGGTCTCCTTAGAATCTAATCATGGGAAGGATCTTTTATCTATAAATATAGCATGAGCTGGTTTTATAGATATGGAAAATGGTTTTTGATGCTTAAGTTATTTCTACCCTTTATCCATCCTTTATTGGCAGCATGAGGACGTACCTGGAAGCACATGGGATTTGGAGTTAGGGCAACCGTGTTGTACCAGTTGTGAACAGCTGGGCAAGCTGCCTGCCTCCTCCAAGTCCTGGCTTCTCAGCCGCACAATGGGGAGAACCATACCTTCCCTACTGGATTGTTGCATAAATGGAACAATGGATCAGGTAAAGCATCTGACTTAGGGCTGATGCTCAGTGCATATTAGTTGTTCTACATTTCAAAACATTTGCATGGATTAGGCGGTATTAACCCGCAGCCATCCTCAGCCTTCCCCAGCTCGCTCCCCATGCTAAAGAGGACTCAAGCCTAGCCTGCACACTTCTCTTTCTTCCTTTCGAAGTCCTGCCAAATCAATCTGGGTTTTTGTGCAGGAAGTTTCAGAAGGGGTGGTGGTGGTGGGGAACAGAACAGTAAGAGGCGGAGGCTGAGCTGCAGGAGGGTTTTGGGAGCAGAGCTATGGGCCACTCAGAGCAGCAGACTTGGTGCGGGGCCAACGCAGGGGAGAAGAAACTAAGTAGGGCAGGGCTCGCAGGTCAGGGCCAGAAGCAGAGGGAGCCACACTCTTCAGATTCTCTCCCCACTGCCCTCCTTTGCTGATCTGTCACAGTCTCAGCATAGCACCGGGGGCAGACTGCTTCCTCAGTGCATTTCGGAAACTTAGGAACTGTTTCTTCATTCATTCGCTGACTATCAGTTGACCAACTACTCTGTGCCAGGCACATACAGTAATAAATTTAATCATCTAGATCTACAAGAGTAATGAGGAAAGAGGTTGGAGAGTGGTGAGAGAGGGAGTTCTGATATGTTTCTTATGCCTTTGTCAATAATGAAATCTTTTCTTAAGAAGTGGTTCCCTGTCCCTTAATTCTGCATTGCAGACGAAAGTAGAATAGAAACCTCACCGTTTCACTGGGGTAGAGCGGAGCATTTGGTTCCCCCCTGACATCAGGAAGCCCCGTTAATGTTTATCAGAGTGTCCCTGTGATAGCCGACAAACGTCACAGCCTCCTTTCACTGTTGACTCCTGAGCCATGCCCAGCCACCTCTCATTGGTTAGTGGGATAACGTTAACAGTACTGAAAGCCCGCCGCTGCTGGCATTTTGCTCCTGCCTCCTCCCAATGTTAGGGTGATTCCCAGACCATCTTTTCAGAAGATAGCCTAGTCCCCAGGCCCAGCCTTCCATTTCAGTCTGTGAGAGCTGGACTCAGAAACCACTGTTATCATGTTAACAACACACAGACGCACACCTAGCCTAGAACTGACTCAGTGGGGTGTGCCTAGGCTGCATTTTTATATTTAATTTTTGTGTTTTTTAAGGCAGACTTGGTAAGAATGTGCCTGCACGTGCGCGCACATGCACACATGTGCCGCTTTGATATAAAGTGTATTTTGGCCCAGTCCCCTAGGTCATTTGGAATGCTCCTAGTCCACAACTGCCGGCGGCAGGTCACGTTCTAGAAGCGGTGTTCTAGGATGCTCTAGGGCTCTCTTTGCTAACAGTGCAGGGCACACAGTTATCGGGAACTTGCTTTGCCTCTCCCAGAGCAGCTGGAAAGTGCTGGATTGTCCTCGAGAGAGTCTGATCCTGCTTTTGGCATAAAGAGAGATGAGAGACGTCTGAGACACCATGGGAGCGTGTGTGTGTGGTCCTTGGGAGGGTTGAGTCTCAGCTTTTTTTTTTTTGAGACAGAGTCTCATTCTGTCACCTGGGCTAGAGTACAGTGGCGTCATCATAGCTCACTGCAACCTCAAACTCCTGGGCTCGAGATATCCTCCTGTCTCAGCCTCCCAAGTAGCTGGGACTACAGGCGCGTGCCACTGCCCCCAGCTAACTTTTCTATTTTTAGTAGAGCCAGAGTCTTGCTCTTGCTCAGGCTGGTCTCAAACTCCTAAGCTCAAGTGATCCTCCTGCCTCGGCCTCCCAGAGTGCTGGGATTATAGGCATGAGCCACTACGCCCAGCCAGAGTCTCAGCTTTCTTAAATGCATTTCCTAGCATGGTACTCTGACAAGCTTTTCCTGAATTCTTCTATGCCCATTTGCTGTTGGAAACAGATATATGACATTGTGAGCCTATTCCAGACCCTATTTATAGCAACCCCATACCTAATAGCCAAGGGATAATTGTACTATCTTGCCTTTTTGAAGGACCTTTCAGCATGAGATTTCAGGGAATTTTACCAAGAAAATAACCCCATCCCCTCCTCCTCCTCCCATCTGACAAGTGAGAAGCTGAGGCATAGTGAAGCCAGAGGGACATAGTCAGAAGGTGAGTCAGAAACAGAGTAGGGCTGCACCTAGTTACATCTCTTCCTGCCTTCTGGTCTAACCCCTGTCTCACAGACTTCTGGGAAAGTGCAGCTTCTTCATGGCTTTTCTGTTGAGTAAACATCGCTATGAGCTTTCAAATGTTTCCCCAGGTTGGAGGAGGTTGTGTCTCTGAGCAGGAAGCAAGTGTTGTACAATTAAAAGGGCCTCTTGGTCACCCCTGAGCTCCCTGTATGATTTATTCGTGTTCCCCAGGGTCTAGTCTCTTCCTATTGGGATCTGTTGCAACACTTTTCAGCAGTTTTTTGGCAAAATTAATGCCCAGGAAGCCCCACAATGTCACATCCCTTTCTACTCCTATCTTCTATCCCAGTCTATAACAACAAAACTATTGGGATACCAGGGCATTTGTTTCACCTGTTGTCATGTTATTCCATTTCCATGAAGATCAGCTTTGGCTAACTTCTTGTCCCTCAACTTTTCACATTGCCACCAGTTCTGTCCCTGGATTCTCTTTCCCAAGGAGCTCTTTCTTCTGCCCTAGTCTGAAGGAAGCATTGGAAGCACACTTCTCTCTCTATCTAGGATGAGACCTGTATTTGTCAAGCTGTCATAGAATTTCAGGCTTTATAGAGATAAGGGCAAAGAAGAAATGCTCACAGCGATGGGAAAATAGAAGGACCTCGGAGTCCATCACAACTTAGTCATTATATGACAGTTCGAAACAACTCCTTCTGTTGCCAACTGCAATCATTCCTTTCCAGGTTCATAGCAAGAAACTATAGAAATATATTTTTAAAAGGTAGGTGTGAGTGAAAGCAGGTTTGGTTTCCACTTTTCCTTTGGTAGATAGTAAGCTATGAATGCTTTCTTTAAGAAATATTTGTAAATGTGCCCAGAGGTTAGTGAAAACCAAGAACATTTGATGTGGCAAATAATGCCAGCTTTGTGTGTTCTCCCAGAAGTCCCCTGAGCTTGGATCCTGAGCTGGAATCATTTTCCCCAATATCCTAACAGATTACATGAAATAAAAGGCAGAGAAGCTTGGTATATCCTAGAAAAGTAATGTTTATAACAAATAAAGGAATCCCTCACTTGTCTGTAGATAAGAGAACATTCAGAAAAAAATCTCCAAGGAGCGAACATAGTTGTGACAAAGCCCAAGCACTTAAGCATTGCTAACTAAGAGACGGGCCCTGCCATGATCCCTCGTGGCCGATTGACTCCTTAGTTCACACACATTTCTACAAGACATAGATATCTGGCTTTTCAGACCCCAGCCAATAGGAAATGGGACATTTGAAAAGGAGAGAATGGGGCCAATAGGGATCAGATAACGTAAGTGACATCTGGGAGTGATAGCTAGAAGGAGACAATAATTACATGTAAAGCATCGTTTAAGAATTATTAGCCATAACCATAAGCATGATTCATCATGAAAAAAGGTAGAACATGTTCGTCATCCTCTACTGAGTAAAGCAGGAATACATGTAATCCCTTTTAGGTATTCTGTCAAATATCCTCAGTTACGAGGATAATCGGCGAGCATCTGAACTATCCCCTTAGGTGGAATGTGCTATTGCTCAGCAAGGAAGAATTCCCGGCGATAGCCTTCCCCTGCCACCCATGGAGTGGGCAAGGCGCTGGCTTCCTCCCTGACTCACTGTTTACAGGCAGTCGCTGGCTTCTCAGGCCGCGTCCCCTCCAGTAAAAAGGGGGCGTGCTTGCTAGGGAACCTTGAGACCTTTGATGGCAGGTTCTGAAACAAGGCCAGTCTGCATAACAGGACAATTACCCTTTCGGCTGATTGGAGCAGAGACGCTGTACACGCACCTTTGTGGACACAGACAGAATGGCACGTGGTGTTTGGCAGTAATCCTGCAACACCTGGGCACAGGGGAAGTCCGCAGGAAGGGGGAGGATGGTACATCCAATCCTCTGAGCCTGATCCCGGCTGAGGATGAGGCCACCGGGTGGAGGTGGGGAGCAGCTTCCCATTGGCACCTACCAGCTTCTTTGTCCACCGCCTCCGACCCCTGCCCACTAGAGGGGTTGGGAGAGAGTTGTCCCTTCCAGCTCTAGGCACAGCCAAAGCAGCTTGCCAGGCCCCCTGGGAATGCAGGGGAGGCACCTCAGAGGAATCAAGGCAAGTGTGGAAGACCAGGGTGGTGACCACTTCCCCCACCACCCCACCCCTGCTTCTCATCCTCTGCCTGCCCTTGCGCCTCCTGCTGTGTGGCCAGACCACCTTCAGGGCCGTGTGTTAGATCTTGGAGACACCACGATGAAGGTGGGGAGGGGACATTTGAAAATCCCGATGGAGGTTTTTCTCCCCAGTTTTCTGGCTCTAATCTGCACTGTCCCAGGAAGCCACTAGCCACGTGTGGCCATTGAGCATTTGAAATGTGGCTAGTGCTAGAGGTGTAAAATATGCACCAAAATTCAATGGCTTGGTACAAAGAAAAAGCAAAGTATCTCATCAATAACCCTTTTATACTATGGATTGCATAATATTTGGGGTATATTGGGATAAATAAAATATGATATTAAAATTAATGACACCCGTTTCTTTTTACATTTTTTAATACGTTTACTAGGAAATTTAAAATTATATATGTGGCTTGTATTAAATTTTTCCTGGATGGCCCTGGTCCAGGCGGCTCTTCCCAGTCAGGTAGCTCAGCTTGGCAGTCCTTGTCTAACTACCTCAGGGACTCAGAGGGAAAGGGCTCTTATGGCCTGTGTCCAAGAATGGTCCACGATGGTATAGGGGCAAGGCTCCCAGCCCTTCCCAGACCCCCATCTCCCAGCCCAGGTGAGGAATCCAGGAGTGGAGAGGAACCAGGCGAGTCTAGGGGCACAGGATCATACTGAGCACCAGGCGTGTGTGCCAGGCACCGTTCTAGGTGTGGGCTTCCAACAGTGAGAAGCAGACAGGGCGTGTGAGACAGAGAAGAAACATGCGAACAAATACATGAGAATACTGCTAAGTGCTGCGAAGACTCGCTGACGGGTGTGTGGGCCTGGACAGCACGTACAACTTGGGTCCCATTCTCCCACCCTCTCTCGGTGGGGCTCAGGGCGGAAGTAGCTGTGCGATGAGTCCAGGCAGAGCGGCTGAGGCAGAGCCCCAGATTTGCTCGGGGACAACATAGCAAGCAGGCAGCGGAGGGGCCGGGGGTGCCTAGAGAGCTGGAGCCATAGAGGCCATGTGGCCAGGGCGGGTGATGAGAAGTGGGTGCCCGCTGGAAAGAGAGGCCCCCCACATCTAAGCAGGAGCTATGACTCAGCTGCGGCAGATTTTTGCCATAAAGGAATATGAGGCCAGTGTTGGCAGATCTGATATTTCAGGAGAAATAAAAAATCTGGATTTTGTGTGAAATATTCCAATTTTTAAACTTTAGCTGAAAAAAAAAATTCCTCTGTGCACACCAAATGAAAGTCATCTGCAAGCCAGATGTAGCCCCCAACTACAATATGAGACTTGATCTTGTTGGGGCCACCCCAAGGTATGGCGCTTTGGCATCTGCAAGCCTAGAACTCAAGGAGATCCGGACGCCTCAGAAGCAGAGTCTCCCTCCGGCTTTCTCCTGCCCTCCTGTCTCCAGCTCCTCATTCTCCCCTGGAGCAAGCCATAGAAAACAGAATTCCTGTTCCCCAAGGCAGGTTATAGAAACTAGAGCCCTCTCCCCAAAAGCAAGCTGGGAAACCTAGAAATATTACTCTAACCTTCCCCTGCTTTTCTGTGGAGGCGCTTGTCATAAAGAAATTCCCTGACCTACCTTGCCTGATCTGATAGTGGGTCCCCAGAGAGGTCCCGCCGCAAGCCTGAGAGCAAGGACTGCCGTGCAGAGAGGCGGAAGGATCCAAGTGTGCGGTCCTTGCCCATCCTCCCCCAGCCCCAGTCTGTTACCAGGAGGTCACACCCTCCGTCCCATCACATTTCTCCACGGCCGTCCATTCTTCATGGAACTCAAGCATAAAAATGGACAATTTTCCCTGGGTCTTTGGGTCTTCATTCTGAAAACTCCTGTGTCACGTACAACTCTGATTAGGTAAATTTGTTATGCTTTTCTCCTGTTAACCTGTCTTTGTCACAGGAGCCACGGCCGTGACCCTTGCGATGGGTGAGGGGAAAGGGATCACACCTTTGCGGCCCTGCGGTCTGCACTGAAGGGGGCGCCACGGGGCCGTGCGATGACGGAGCCCTCTAGGCCCCCAACATCCCCTCCGCCCTCCGTCCGCGGGGCGCGTCCTTCCGCTCCCTGCCCCTCGCCTGCGGGGACTCTGCAGGGCTCCAGTGGGCACCCGCCGGCCGACCCCTGTTTATCCTTCAGGTCTTAGTAAAACATTATTTTGCCAACCTTTCTGATCGTGGCCTGGAGTACGAACTGCATTTCACATCCAGCCCAGACGCAATTGGAACCGAGTTACTTGCTACGGAGTGGGGGGCGGGGCTCTCAGGGTGGCCTGCGAGCAAAAAAAAAAAAAAGGAGTTCAGGTAAGAATGAAAATGGAACAATGTTGTCTAGACATTAATTCAGTAAATATTTATCAAGTATTTACAGTCCGCTCGGTGCCAGGAATGCAGGGGTGAGCAACTGTACAATCATTCTTTAAATATCGATAATTCGTCATTGGGGTCCTACTACTTATATTTTAACTCTTTTCCCATCTCAGGGATCACTGGACTCTGGCAGTCTAGTGGGGAGGTCAAAAATTATTTACAAACATACCTGAAACAATGGTCTTTGATTTTCAGCGTATTGGTAAAGTCCGCAGGATGTTGATGGTGGTGAGGGAAGGGTTGGATCATTTCTTTCTGATAACCATCACCCACTTCCAGGTTTTAGCCTACCAGGTTAGCCCTTCTCCGACCCGAGACATTCTACTTAGTGTGGTTGACGTGTCTCTTGCAATAGAGTTTTGCTGTGTGCTCGCTGTGTCTCCGGGAACACTGACTTCACCTTGCCTGCTTTGTAGATCTCACAGCAAAGCTGTGATTTACACGTCACGTCACGTAGCTATACTAACTCTCTAGACCCTTGTGGCCTTTCTAATTTACCAGACCTTGTACCCTAACTGCTAACTGAACTTAGTGTGTCTGTTCCTTGTCATTTTCTCCCTTATCATTAATTTTTTAAAAAATTCCATTTGTTTCATTGACTTGTAAATTTATTTGATTTATTTCTACTTTTCAACTTGTATCTCTGAAGGTAATTTCTCCTTGGCTGTTTTTGCTGGCTTGCCAGCCCAAGGAGTCTATCTCTTTAAGCTTTAACCAATGTTTAGGTTTTCTTGCTATAATTAAAGTTAAAAATGTATTATTTAATCTGCCTTGCAGAGAAGCAGGAGCCCCACTGGAATTCTTAAAATGTTCTGTAATAATCTAGTTAGCGTGATATTAGATTTTCCTCTCATGTTTATAATTTAGATTTCTTTCCCTTTAACTTTATTTATTATGCCTGATCATATCTGCTATACAATGCTACTTAATTTCTCAGCTTTTCTTTGTGTTTTGAACGAACATACACTTAACTACTCTACAGTTATTATTCACCCTCCAAACTTATATTGAACTGCCCCTCCACTCCTGGCGCCTTCCTACTCCAGAGGCAGCGTGGCACATCTGTGAACTAAGCTTTGGTCTGCCTCTCACTTGAGTCATAGGCCTGTAGGGCTTCCTTAGTGGGGAATGGGGCCTGCCCTCCACCAACACGCACACACACTGTGGGCATGTCCCCAAACATAGGAGGGGGTTAAAGTGCTTGGCCTCTGTCCCCCCACCTGCCAAAGCGTGATATCCCTTATGGTCAGGCAAGCCCTCAAGAGATTATAACTTAGTACCTTTATGATGGGAGAGTGAGGGGCAGCCGTGGGATCTGTAGTCTTTCTTTTCCACTCCTAGCTTCTATTTCTGGGAAAGTAGGAAATGTGTCAGGGGAGTGTATACCCAGTTGTTTTAAGGGAAAGATTTGCAAGTGACCCTCAGCACTTCTGCTCACAGGCTCCTGGGAGGAATTTGGTCACCTGGGCACTTAGCTGCAAGGGAGACTGGGAAATTTAGTCTTTGCTTGAGCGAGCGTGTACTCAGCCGAACCCTGCTGTGGAAAAGGGGGAGACTGGATAGAGGGAGAACTGGCAGCACAGGTAACAAGAACCACTCCCGTGCGTAACCACAAACCTGAAGTCCAGGGGTCCGGTGTGAGGGTGGTAGCTGGGAGCCAGAGTTCCCTGCATACCTGTCGCTGTCTTCACTTGGCCTACTGTTGTCTGAAAGCCATTGTGTGGTCTCTGATGCTGCTGAAGGGAGGATTATTTTCAGGAGTCCACAAGGGTCAACAAACGTGTTTCCCACCAAGATTTTTTGAGGATTTAAATTCTTCAGCATATCTTAGGCTTTCTGATGCACTAGATGGATTTCAGCTGGTCTCCCTCTGCTGACAGTGACCTTATTTTCAGAACAGCAAAGAAGGACATGCACGATAACACATGGTTTCACGATGGAACAGGATATTTAGAATTTTCTGGAAATTTTAGCAAGTATGGTCACCCTGCCTGTGCTCATATATTAATATTATTATTATGTCCTACTCCTGTAATAGTCCACTAAAGGGGGCCTTTGGGACGCATAGTCTTTCCCAATAGAGCTGTTATTCACATAGCTCCACACCCCTTCTTGGCAAGCCACTCTTGTGCAAAAACACAATGGCATGAAAACATGAAAAAAACAATCGTTACATAAGATAGATTGATTTCCAATTAAGAGAAAAGGAAAGATTTTGCAACCAAACCTCCACAATAGTCATTAAGCTACACTGTCTGGAATAGGACAAAGTTAAAAAACATTCAGCAAGACAGAGTAGAGACCCAGACAATTAATGGAAGATAAATTCTTATCGCTGGACTAACCATGAGACAATTTTCAAGATGGTATAAATATTAATCAAATCTTCATTGTTCCCCAGCCTTCCTCAGCAAAGAAATCCAAATGCCTTAGCCTCACATTTAGGACTTTCAAAGTGAAGGTCTTAATCTCATTTATGAACATAGATACAAAAATACTAAATAAAATATTTTTAAATGGTGCATGATGACCAAGTAGGGGCAATTTTAGGGATGCAAAAGTGGTTCAACATTAGGAAATCCATTAATGTAATTCAACATATGAATAGATTAAAGGAGGAAAACCATTTGAGTATCTCAGTAGATGCTGAAAGAGCTTTTGATTAAATTCAACACCATTGTTATTAAAAATTCTTAGTAAAGGAAAGAGATGGAAACAGGTACTTGAGACGCACAGCGTACATTGCACATAATGGGGTAAAAGTAGTATTCCCACCAAACAGGAGGAAGATGGTGTTGCCTCCTACCACTGCTACCATTCACTGGAGTCTAACAACAATCTTAGCAAACCAATAAAATAAGTTCAAGAAAAGTAGTATAAAGATTGAAAAGAAGGGGCCAGGTGTGGTGGCTCACGCCTGTAATCCTAGCACTCTGGGAGGCCGAGGTGGGAGGATCACTTGAGGTCAGGAGTTCAAGATCAGCCTGAGCAAGGCTGAGACCTGAGACCTTGTCTCTACTAAAAATAGAAAAAATTAGCCAGGTGTGGTGGTGCGCACCTGTAGTCCCAGCTTCTTCGGAGGTGGAGACAGGAGGATTGCTTGAGCCCAGGAGTTTGAGGTTGCTGTGCGCTAGGTTGACGTCACATCACTGTAGCCTGGACAACAGAGTGAGACTCTATCTCAAAAAAAAAAAAAAAAAGATTGAAAAGGAAGGAATCAACTGCCACTACTTGTAAATAGTATCATTGTCCAGATAGAAAATGCAAGGAAATAAAATGAGAGGCCAGAGGCCAGGCACAGTGGCTCACGCCTGTAATCCCAGCACTTTGAGAGGTTGAAGCAGGAGAATCACTTGACGCTGGGAGTTTGAGACCGGACTGGGCAACATACTGAGACCCTGCTTCTACAAAAAATTTTAAAAATTTGGCCGGGCACGGTGGCTCACGCCTGTAATCCTAGCACTCTGGGAGGCCGAGGCGGGAGGATTGCTCGATGTCAGGAGTTCGAGACTAGCCTGAGCAAGAGATAGACCCCGTCTCTACTAAAAAATAGAAAGAAATTATCTGGACAACTAAAAATATATAGAAAAAATTAGCCAGGCATGGTGGTGGATGCCTGTAGTCCCAGCGACTCGGGAGGCTGAGGCAGAAGGATCACTTGAGCCCAGGAGTTTGAGGTTGCTGTGAGCTAGGCTGATGCCACGGCACTCTAGCCCGGGCAACAGAGTGAGACTCTGTCTCAAAAAAATAAAAATTAGTTGAATGTGGTGGCATGCACCTGTGGTCTCACCTACTTGGGAGGTTAAGATGGGAGAGTCACTTGAGCCAAGGAGTTTGAAGCTGCAGTAAGCTATGAGCTATGATCATGCCACTGTGCTCAAGCCTGGGCAGCAGAACAAGACCCTGTCTCTAAAGAAAAAAGAAAAAAGGAGAGAAATTATTAGACTAATAAGAAATATACAGAATCAATATATCGGAATACCACACCAAAAAATACTAAAATATTAGGCATAAATGTTATCAGAAATACGGGAGATCTATATGAACAAAATCATAAAAGTTTATTGAAGGGCATAAAAGAAGATCAAAAGAAACAGAAAGACATTCTAGCTGCTGAATGAGAAAATTTGTTATTGTTTAGATGTCAATTTTCTTGAAAATCAGTTTACAAATTCAATTCAATCCTAAATAAAATTGTAATTGAATTTTTTGGTAGCTCTTGATAAACTTATTTCAAAGTTCATATGTATGGACTATTTAAAAGGGCAGATAAGAAACTGGTAACAGCAATTGCCTCTTTTTTTTTTTTCAGACAGAGTCTTGCTCTGTCGCCCTGGCTAGAGTGCTGTGGCATCATCACAGCTCATTGCAACCTCAAACTCCCAGGCTCAAGTGATCCTCCCGAGTAGCTGGGACTACAAGTGTGTGCCACCATGCTCGGCTAATATTTTCTATTTTTCGTAGAGACAGGGTCTTGCTCTTGTTCGGGTTGGTCTCCAACTCCTGACCTCAAACCAACCTCCCTCCTCACCCTCCCAGAGTGCTAGAATTACAGGCATGAGCCACTGCAACAGGTCAGCAATTGCCTCTTGGGGGGAATTGAATTATAGAATATAGGAGAGGGAGACTTAGTCACTGTTTATTGTCTTTTGTATTTGGTATTGTGTGCGTATTCCTTAGTCAAGAAACCAAATAAAACTAAAATACGGGGCTCATGTGGGGAAAATCTATTTTAAAAAAACAGGATGTTTTTGCAAAAAAAACCCCAGCAGAATGATATCAAATGGGAAAATATAATCAAGCTATAATTCAAGGCTTTGTTATTGACACAGAAATGGTTGAACACCCCAATGAAACAGAATAGAGAGTTTAGAAACAGTCAGGTAGGCCAGGTGTGGTGGCTCACACCTGTAATCCTATCACCTTGGGAAGCTGAGGCAAGAGGATCGCTTGAGTCCAGGAGTTTGAGATCAGCCTGAGGAACATAAGGAGACCTCATCTCTACAAAAAATTTAAAATTTAGCCAGATGTGGTGGCACCCACCTGTAGTGCCAGCTACTTTGGAGGCTGAGGCCCAGCCCAGAAGTTCAAGGATGCAGTGAGCTATGATTATGGCACTGCACTCCAGCCTGGGTGACAGAGAGAGACCCTGTCTCAGATAAATATATACATACATACCAGTCATGTATATAGGGCAATTTATGCTAAAAGCAGCATTTTAAATCAATGGGTAAAATAATGGGCTATTAAATAGATATTGAGTCTCTCAGGTCCCTCTCTGTAAAGTGGGGTTAGTGACTTCACAGGGTTCTTGGAAGGATGATGGAAATTATTCAGCCTTAAAAAGGAAGGTAATTCTGACACATGCTACAGCATGGTTGAATCTTGAGGACATTATGCTAAGTGAAGTAAGCCAGTCACAAAAGGACAAATACTGTATGATTCCACTTACATGAGGTACCTAGAATAGTCAAATTCTTTCAGACAGCAAACAGAATGGTGGTTACCAGGGGCTGGGGGAGGGGGGAAATGGGGAGTTCGTGTTTAGTGGGTAGAGTTTCAGTTTGGGAAGACGAAAAAATTCTGGAGATGGATGGTGGTGATGGTTGCACGACAATGTGAATGTACTTCCTGCCACTGAACTTTACACTTAAAAATACTTATGATGGTGAATTTTATGTTAGGAACTACAATTTTAAAAAAAAGCAACATAAAACCATGTGACATGTATTATATTATTTATAATTCCAGGCTGTTGGAGGATTGCAACACATCCAGAATGTCGACTGTGGCCTTACATTTAGTTTCTTTGTTTTTCGGTCTTTCAAGAGTGACTGTAAACAGGACGTGGACGGCAAATGCTCAGCTTTAACAGGACACAGGTTTCACTCTAGGACCCAGCACAGTACTGTAAATGGGAAAGCTCCACTGTCTTTGCTTAAAGACCTTCCCAGGAAGTCCTTTAAATTGCTTTTTTGAAGGTGGGGATGGGGTGGACAAGGGGCTTAAGTGGTTGTGGCTTTGAGCAGTGCTCGGGTTGCCCCCAGGAGGAAGCGGGTGGCCAGGGCTGGGCAGGCACAGGATGGGTGTGGGAGTTGGTGATGAGAACAATTGCGGGTGGGCAGCAGCTTCTGCCAGCCCCTTCTGAAGGATTCGAGGGCTGCATTAGCATGTGGGATGGGGGAGGAGGGGAAAAGAGCAGGTATGACCCACGACTGCCCTTTTTATGTCACTTCTTTGCGTCAGCACCTTTCCCGATTATTCAGTTTTTCCTCTAGACACTGAGTTTCTTTGTCAAGGCCTCTGGGTATGGATGAAGAGCAGAAATAGCATCTTCATGCTAATCCTGACCTTTCTCCTCGCTAAGTCCATCTCATACCCCTGGCTTCCTTCTCTATAGTAAGCACCAGCTTTCCCATCACCTACCTCCTGGTTCCTGAGCCTTTTCATCCCCAGCCAACCCACAGATAAGGGCCCCATCAGACCCTGGTGTCCTTCTTGCCTCTCTGGCCACATGTGTCCGAGGGCGCAAGAAATTCTGTGGACTGCAGTATTTCCATGGTGCTTCGATGCTCTGGGCATTTGAGAGCTTTGCTCAATTTACAGCGGGGCGGGGATATCAAAATGAGTTAAAAAATAATTGCTCTGGCATCTTTTCTTCTGCTGAATGATAATCTCAGCTCTCAGCAGGGAGTTGAACTGAACCCAAAGTAGGAAACTGATATTTTAATTTGAATTGAAACTGAACTCAAATAACAATATTGTTCTCTCTTTGAAGCTTGAACTGGATCTGACCTGGACAAAATCCAAAAGATTTCGTACCATATTCCCTCTCTCCAAAAACAACTCACAGGACCAGCCTAGATCCTTCTGAATTCTGAACCTCCTTCATGTTTTGATATATTTTCCAACAGAGTAGAGTAATATGTTCAATAATTTTTTAAAAAAACCTCTTATTAACGTGATAGAAACAGGACCTCTTAAATACAGATTATATCTTTGCCATTGAAAGAATAAAATGAGTTGGTAAACTTCAAGGTTGTTTTTCACCAGAAAAAATTTTCAAAACTGATATAAAATTGATACGAGGTTTGATACTGTATTTTCACTTTTTGTTCATTTTTTTAAGTGAACTCAAGCAGCTATATAAAAGAATTTTTAAAAACTTGACGCACATTATATTTCCATATTTTGTTGCTAGGTCTCTAAGGAATTTCAGTATGGACAAGGTAGAAAATGTAGGCTCTGTGAGTGTTATCGGTTGAATGTGTCCCCCAAAGTGTGTGTACTGGAAACTTAATCCCCAATGCAACAGTGTTGAGAGTGGGACATTTGATAGATGAGTGGGTCGTCAGGTCTCAGTCCTCTTGAGTGGATTAATGTCATTATTGCAAGAGTGGGTTAGTTATCACAGGAGTGGGTTCCTGATAAAAAGATGAGTGCAGCCCCCTTCCTCCCTCTCTCCCTCTCTCTCTCTCTCTCTGCCATGGGATGACACAGCATGAAGGCCCTCACCAGACGCTGGCACCAAGCTCTTGGACTTCCCAGCCTCCAGAACTGTGAACCAAATCAACTTCTATTGCTTATAAATTACCCAGTCCGTGGTATTCTCTTTTTTTTTTGAGATAGAGTCTTGCTCTGTTGTCCAGGCTAGAGAGCCGTGGCATCAGCCTAGCTCACAGCAACCTCAAACTCCTGGTCTCAAACAATCCTCCTGCCTCAGCCTCCCGAGTAGCTGGGACTACAGGCATGTGCCATCATGCCAGCTAATTTTTTTCTATATATTTTTAGTTGTCCAGCTAACTTCTTTCTATTTTTAGTAGAGACAGGGTTTCATTCTTGCTCAGGCTGTTCTTGAACTCCGGAGCTTGAGTGATCCTCCCGCCTTGGCCTCCCAGAGTGCTAGGATTACAGGCGTGAGCCACCACACCTGGCCTGTGGTATTCTCTTGTAGCAACGCAAAACAGACTGAGACATGAGTCAATAGCAGTATCTCCTCAAGGCCTGGCACAACATCTGGAGCTCGGTATCTATTTGTTGAGTGCCTGAATTGAGGAGGAGTCCCCTCTGCCGCCTTCTATCCGAAGACATATGTGTCTCCGTTGCATTGTACACCTTTGATTTTAAGTGTTTTCTCAGCTCAACCCTTTTGGTTTCTAGGCTCGCCTGTGGTTCTCTCCCTTTCTCACTCTCTCTTTCAGCACTGTAACTACTTTTCCCATTCCCTGTGAATGTCTACATTATTCACTGTCTTTCTGACTTGTTAATCATCACAAGAGTTTCTGTGTGTGTGTCTGTGTGACTTTTCTGAATATTTGATCTTTAATATAATCTTATCTTTCTTGAATAACTTCATTATAAGCTTCAATTTTATTTTCTTGTTGTATAGTATTGTGTACTTTTAAAAATACGCACAAGAATAAACAGGGACTATGTATGGTCTAAGAAATTTATTTCTTTTTCTTTAGAGACCTAAATATAGGTTAGTTCTTATGCTTTGGCTCAAATTTTAACATGGTAAAAATTCGTTCCATCCATTTCTTTCATATTCTTCTATTATGTATGGTTAGCACGACTGCCTTTCCCTGGGTGTAGCTAATTGGGAGCATTTTCCCCCAATTATACAGAGGAAACTCTAAATAGTGACCAGGAAGAGAAATAACTGACCCCACACCTCCCGATATCCTTAGCCTTCAAGTTTCTCTCTTTGACATTGCCTTCCATTTCTTTCCTCCTGCAACACTTTCTCTGTTTCTGTTTCTGATATTTCCAATCTCAATCCTAAAGACCAATGCTGCCATTTCCGTGAGAGCCAACCCGCACGCCTCTAGGGAAAGCCTGGGCTGGTACCCACCGCACATGGGCATCCTGTGCACGGCATCTGTGTTCCATCTATTTCCCTCTGAGACACTACTCCCATCCACTGCGTGCAGGCTGGGTGTGGCTGTCAGTCAAGGTTCCTGCCCCTGACAAAGGTGAGTGCATGATTTGAGCTAAGCAATGGGAATCTTGCCCTGTGGAAATGAGATCTTGAGCTATGTAACCAAAGGACCCCACGTGGCAAAACAGTTTCATCCCAAAGGGCAGGGCTGCCCATTCGTCCCTGCTCCCTGAATTTCTGGAGCTGCTCCAATCTTTCCTTGCCGAGGGCTTGTCCTTGATTCTGTGGGCTACTCTGTAGCCTTTCAACAGACTTCTTTTTGCCTTCAGTCATGCAGAATCCATTTCTGTTGTTTGCAACCAAAGAGACCTGAGTGGTACAAGTGTTCGCAATTAACTGAGAACTTCCTCTGTTTCTTTATTGCTTTAACCAAGAGCTGCCGCGTAGGTCGGTGCCACACAGATCAGTGTGGATTCCTAAGCCACCAGATTCTTTGTCCCTTAAATCTACTTTCCAGACCTTCTTTAAAAGGGCTTCTAAGTCCCTTTCCAGATACCTGAGCACCCACCTTTGCTTCTCTTGATGCCATTTTTCTTAAAAAAAAAAAAAAAGAAATGGATCTATCCTGTTTACATTGAAATCTTTTATGACTTTGGGATGACAGGGTACATTTCACTGCCATTTGGAGAACAGCTGGAACTCTACCACTGTTTATTTACCTAAACAGAAACCAGCTAAACCAGAATGAAGTTAGCTACCGGAATCCCTCCCACCTCACTTTCTACCTGGCCTCCCTCTGACAACAGGTGACCTTTGGGTGAAAACTGGGAGAGACAAGACATCCAATTGGATGACATTTTTAGCATTAAGAGAGTCTTTGTGAGGCAGCATGAGGAGCTTTCATCAGGAACGTCAGATGTCTTGTCTGGGCCGGCACTCTGCCTTCCTCTCCCGGCCCCGCCAGTCTCATTCTGCTTCTCTGGGCAGATAGAGCCATGTGTTCAGGTGACTGTCATTAGTACCTACCTTTGGAAGACTGAGATTCCTCTCTGCGGGGCAGTGGCTCTAGGAAAGCCTCTCAGGAGCTCCCCAGGGGCCTCAGGTCAGATCGATGCAGCCCTTCTCCTTGGCTCTCAGCTGCACTAACTGATAAGCCTTGGTGACCTTAAGCAACATAGTGGTGTTCTTTGTTTTCAACAGTCAATCAGCATCCGCCCTGGCAGTCCCAAAGCGTCTCAGAACAAACCGCTCAGGATAGTTTGATGTGACCTTCTGGAAGGCAGATTTTGGGTCTTGTTCCTCTCTCTACCACGGTTGATGAAATAAATGAATGGTTGATTGAAATATATCAGAGTACACACAGCTACTCAATTTTAACCCCTGCCCAGCACTAGGACACAAGAGTCATCTAACAAAAGTGGGGAGAAAACAGGACTCCAGGGGCCTTCCCGAGGAGGAAGAGTTTCATAGTGAGTGGCTAAAAGCATGAACGCTGGGCCCTAGGGAAAAGATCCAGCTCTACCACTTAGCTATTAATTTAGGCAAATTACTTATGTTCTCTGATCCTTGTCTGTAAAGTGGAGAAAACATTAGTACCTATGTCATAGAGATAAACTCCAAAACGCCCCCGGCATGGAGACAAGCTCAGAACTTTTAGCTATTACCACTGGTAGTAAAATCATCGGTAACTAGCCACTGGAGTGGAGCCACCTAGCACTGGGAACTTTCTGGAAGCAAAGGCTGAAGAAGGGCCTCCTCCCCAGGGAGTCAGGACTGGAGACTGCAGTGACCCCCACCCCACATCGAAGTGGAGGCCAGTGCAGGACAGAGCACAACCAAGGAGGGTTTGCCCTTCCTCACCAACACCATGCCATTGCACATGCCCTGAGGTTTAGAACTCCCCTGAGAAAGAAGAAAGACGAGCAGGTGAATCCTGCAGTTATATAACTGTGCAGGTGGAAAGTATTCACACCTGCTATTCCTGCAAAAGTGTGTCCTGGCAGACCGGAGAAATGCAGGGTCATTTTGCAGGTGGAGTGAAGCACCTGACCTCCCACCTCCACCCCACACCTCCCACCACCATCTGTCGCCATCACCCTTCCCCCCTTGAGGGAAGAATGAAAGTCTGGTTGGAAGAACAAGGGGGCACCACTTGAAAGGTTGTCATTCAGACACAGAGGACTAAAGCTTTGGATTCCGTCCTGCCAATGGCCTCTGTCGCTGGTACTTGAGCAGGAGAGGGGCACAGCGGTGCCTGGCTGACGACCGATTGCCTCAGAGCACAGGGAGCTTGAAGAGTGGAGAGCCAGTGCGACGGAAAGGAAGAGGTGGGTTTTGCACACATTCCCGAGTAGTAATTGCAGGGGACTCATGGAGAGGTGGGGGGGAGTTAGAGAGGACTGGAATTTGGGCCTGGGGGGCTGAGAGAAACACGATGCCAGAAATTGAGATGTCAGGAAGCCCCATGGGCTGAGGGCAAGGGGACCAATGAGTAGGCGCTTAATCAAGTTGAGTTAAGGCGCTTATGGGATACCCAAGTGTAAATATCAGGTAAACTAATGAAAATGTATGACTATAGGCCTAAAGTGGTCGTTCTCAAACTTTTGGTCTCAGGACTCTTTTACACTCTCAAAAATTATTGAGTACCCAAGCACTTTTGATTAAGTAGGTTTTATTCATCAATGTCAATTGTATTAGAAGTTAGAACTGGGACATAAAATATTTATTAAAGTTGTTTAAAAGAAACAGTAACAATTCCATTAAACATTAACATAAATAACTGCTATGTTTTCTGAACAAAAGGTTAGTGATCATTTTCCATTTTTGCAAATCTCTTTGATGTCGGGCTTAACAGAAGACAGCTGGGTTCTCAGATCTTTTGTACTCAGTTTGCTGTAACATGTTGTGTTGAGCTGAAGTATATGAAGACAATCTAGATTCATACAGATATGTAGTTGGAAAAGGGAAGATCTTCTGACTCCCTCCAGGCAGGGATCCTGGAGCCATACTTTAAGAACTGCTGGCCTAGAGCGAGGTCATGGATTTAAATAGATGTTTTGAAGTAATCTGCCTGGAGATGAGACTTGATGAGAACTCTTGTTGGTAGAAGAGGCAGAAAAATGCCAACAGCCAAGATCTGAGCATTGAGTCTATTTGTACAGTTGATCTTCATTACTCATGGATTCTATGTTTGCAAATTTGCTTACTTGTTAAAATTTATTTGTAACCCCAAAATCAATACTCTTGGCACTTTTATGGTCATCTGTAGACATGCACAGGTAGCTGAAAAATTTGAATTGCAATGCGTGCCATTAGACATACCTGCAACTAAAGTTGTTGGTGGTGGTTTGGAGTCTCCTATCTGCTGGGGTTAGGATGAATTTAAATTATGCATGTCATGAGTCACATAATGCCATTTTGGTCAACAACAGAAGGCATATGTGATGGTGGTCCCATAGATTATATTAATAATACTGAATTTTTCTGTACCTTTTCTAGGTTTAGATACACAAATGCTTACCATTGTGTCACAATTGCCTACATTATCCAGTACAGTGACAGGCTGTACAGCTTTGCAGCCTGGGAGCAATAGGCTATACCACAGCCTAGGTGTGTCGTAGGCTATGCCAGCTAGGTTTCTGTAGGTACACCCTGTGATGTTTGCACTACAACAAAATCGCCTAATGATGTATTTCTCAGAATGTATCCCCTTCGTTAAGTGACACATGACTGTACATAATGACATATCTTGAGTATGGCTCCCAAGTCTAAACATCAAATTCATTTATGTTTCATATACATCTTATACACAACCTGAAGGTAACGTTATACAACATTTTAAATAATTTTGCATTTAAAACAAAGCTTTTTTTTTTTTGAGACAGAGTCTTGCTCTGTTGCCCTGGGTAGAATGCAGTGGCATCATCATAGCTCACTGTAACCTCAAACTCCTGGGCTCACGCGATCCTCCTGCCTCTGCCTCCCAAGTAGCTGGGACTACAGGCACATGCCACCACACCACGCTAATTTTTTCTATTTTTTGTAGAGACAGGGTCTTGCTCTTACTCAGGCTGGTCTCAAACTCCTGACCTCAAGATATCCTCCTGCCTTGGCCTTCCAGAGTGCTAGGATTACAGGCATGAGCCCGGCCAAAACAAAGTTTTGACTGCATTTTAACGGCGACCTGTCACATGAGGTCAGGTGTGGAATTTTCCACTTGTGGCATCATGTTTTGGATTTTGGAGCTTTTCAGATTAGGGATGCTCAACCTGTATATTAAATAAGGTGTCTTTAAACAGAAACACAATAAAACAAGGTTACATATTGATCAATTGATGAAAATGTGACCAGAGGCTCGTGGAAACCTAAACTTGTATTTCACCCATGAGCTCAGTCCCCCTGAGTTCAAGTATTCGCAAATTCAGTGTTTGCAGCAATGTCATGGAACAAAACTGCCTTGAATAATGAGAATCAACTGTTCTTGGAGATGGGAAGAGGAAGGAAAATCAGTGAAAAATAGAGAGTCCAAGTAAAGTGGTTCCCAGTGAGATAATTTTCCAGAATGAGGAACTAGTTAACTCATCAGATACAGCAGTCAAAGCAAAGAGGAAACGTTTGGCCTCTCCGACCTCCACCACCACACTAAAGGAGTTCCCATCACCTCCCTGCCTGGACAGGTTTCTCCTAGACTTTTGCCCACCTCATAAATGCATACATATGTACATACACATATATGCGCATACATAAAGCAAGCCCAGAGGCTTGTCCACCTGGTGCATGCGTTCCTGCACAGGAATCTAACAAGAGAGTAAGTCCGCTCCACTCCTGTGAAAAGGGGTGTGGGGGAGGAAAGTATCGAAAGAAAGTGGCAGATGGCAGAGACGAGCTTATTGAAAAAGGAGTGTTCTGAGATTTTTACACTTTCTAAATACAGGAACTCTTTACTTTCTCAGAGGTAGACAGAAGGGTTAAATTCTTCAGCAAAGGTGTTCTAGGTTCCAACACAAACCTTTTTAGCCAGGAATTGCTAGAAAGGCAAACATCTTTTGATCAACTCCAGGTTGCATATGGCTGCAAGGAAAGGAAGGCAGAGCTCTCTCTATTTTTAAGGGGATAGACTGCAAGGTGAGCTCTGCTTTTCTTGCCACGGTTTAGACTGTGTGCTCACGGCACACTTCCACCACCTGGTGGCCACACGCTTGAATTGCAAGGCCTGCTTTTTAAGAAGCCGGGGAAATTCCTTTGGCTGGATGGAGAAAACCAATAGAATGAAATCATAGAAAACAATTGCTAATTTTTTAATCTATAAATAACAGTTGATAATTCTAGATCAACCCAGAGTGATCGCTCTCTTCCCAGGATTAGCGTGCATTTTTTGGTGCTGTTTTTTTCACCAATACCTGGTAGACACTGAACTGTTCTTGACGATGAGTGTCCAGTAAGAGTCGACTGGCTGCTCAACAGCAAGGAGGATCTAGTAGCATCTTTTCCTCCTGGCTCCCCAAAAGACTTTTAAACCAGGCCTCAGGAGAAAGAAGCTAAAGCTCTGCTAGCTTTCTCCAAAGATGGAATTTGGTTTTGCTCCCCTGGTATGATCTGAGAAGCTAAGGAAGACTTTGAAGTAAACATATTCCTTTCTCTGAAGTGCCAAGAACCCTAAAATTCCTGCATTAGTAATTAATTGGATTTCCTTTGTGAGTGTTCCCTTTGAAAATGTGGACACCCATGGTGAGGGGTGAGCTGTTAAACCATTCACACTTTGGTGTGAATAACTGTCTCAGCCACTTTCCTTAGTGGGGCTCATAGCTCCTGGGGAGGTCTTGGGAGGGGGCATTAAGGAAATGGCCCAAAGTGGGAAAGAGAGGGCATCAGATGTGGTCTTTCTGTCATCCTGTGGACAAGAGGGTCAGGGAGGACCCCTGGGAAGAGCCTCACCCTGCTTGCACCTGGTAACCTCCTTCGCCTCAGCCTGCAGGAGCTCTGACAAATGCTTGGTGGCCAGTCGCCCAGAGGAAGCTGTGTGGAGTGTCTGGGAGGACAGTGGGGGAAATGCTAAGGAAGACCCATAACTGCAGGGCCCAAAAGAGGAAGCTGCTCCTCCAGCTGGGGACACTGTTGTTTCCATAAAGCAGAGTTTATAAGGCTTATCGGTCCAGTCCTCCCCACAGATACAAATTGCTTAATCCTCAACATTTAAAACTGGGAGATTTCACATAAAAAAATCTGGATTTCTGGCTTTTCCTGAAAAAAGAATAAAAATGAGGATACTGATGAGACCAGCATTTTCATATGACAGAAACTTGCTAAACTGAAAGGGAGCTGCTCCCCCAGGAGGGGGGGTGCACCCTGCAGTTTTCCACCGTCCCCACCCGCTTGCCTCCTTTATGTTTCTGGCCTGGCTTCTGACACCATCCGAGCTGGGACTCTGCTTCCAAACACTAGCAATAATTAAAATGACGATAAAAGTAATAAAAATATCAGTAAGGACCAGTCATTCAATGGTACTTCAAGCCAGACGTTGTGCTAGTAATATCCAGAAATTATCTCTAATTCTCACAAAACAGCGGTATTTACATTCCCATATTACAGAGAAGGAAACCAAGGGACAAAGGACAGTTTTATATTCATATGTTCCTTTTTATATTTGTATTAGAATATTGCTGGGGTAGATTTTCTTGGGCATTTATTATGCATTTTATATTTATTCCCATTTCATTAGAGACTCGGCTAGAAACGAGTAGCGCAATATTCACTTTCAACACAAGCAGCAGTCCGACTGCTTGGCCTCACCTCCGCCGCAGCCAGAAACTCTGAGCGACAGATTCTGAGGCCCTGCCAGCCCCCCCTGTCCTGCCCATGAGGAAATGGGATTTCTGTTTAGCTATGCAAGACTTCTTTTCTAAACCACACATAGTCATGGTTCCCTATTGTTTGGCTCATTCATTTATAACTATGTTGCATTTCCAAAGACCAAGTGCATTTGTGCCAACTGGGGGAAAAAAAAGAGGTGTTTCCATTCTTGCCCACTTATTAACAGTGAAAATCCATTCAAGCTGCTGCTTCTCTGACTGTGAGGTGTGATCCCCGGGGAGGCAGTAGTGGCAGCTTCAGAGGGCAACTGATGGGGCTTTCTTTTGAACCTGAAAATAACGCCACTGCCCTCAGCTCTTTGGAGTCCTTGCCTCCCCCGTGCCCAGTAGAGAGAGATTTCCAAGGTCCTTCCACACTCTCCCTCCTGGTAACCAGGTGAGCAGGGCATGCATTCCCATTCCCATGCTTTTCTTCAAGGGGAAAAGAAATGTGGGAGGTATCACACCTGTTTTCTCATCCCATTAAATTAGTTTGCCCAGAAATTAGTTTGATCATGTATCGTGTGTTTAATGAAAAATTAAACTATCCCAATGACACCCCTTTTAATATCCCACAAATTTTGTAACTTTCTTTCCTTCTTTCCCCTTTATTTACTTCAGTTTCAGCAATTTTTCTTTTATCAGTTTTAATTCTCACCAAAGTTATCTATTAATATAATCAGAAGAGTCAAGTACAAGGCTTATTATAAAAATGAGCAGATCCCTCTGACTTTACTTCCTGATCCTTAATACAACCACTCTCAGATAATTTTATACTATATTCCATGATTTTTCACTTTTAGATCTCATTTATCTACTTCTTACTGTGGGAAATCAGGACTTTCTTTCTCTCTCTCTCATGCCTGTGCACGCGCACACACATACAGACACACACACACACAGAGACTTTGCAACTCCCTATCTTCCACAAAAATTACATAAATTTTGGTTAGGTAAGTAAGTATTCAGTGTTGTATTGGTCAAGGAAACAGAAACTTCAGAGTAATTTGTACAGGAAAAGTTTAATATAAAGAGTTATTAAGTATAGCATAGGATTATCTATTAATGGAGAAAGAGAACTCCAAAGAATGTCTAGAAGTAAACAAATGTGGGAAACCAGAATATGCCTACCCAAGCCTGGGTCTAGTGGCTCATGCCCGTAATCCCAGCACTTTGGGAGGTTGAGGTGGGAGGATCACTTGAGGCCAGAAATTTGAGACCAGACTGGGCAACCGAGTGAGACCCTATCTTGACAAAAAAGTAAGAAAAATTAGCCAGTCGTGGTGGCACGCACCTGTAGTTCCAGCTACTCAGGAGGCTGAGGCAGGAGGATCGCTTGAGCCCAGGAGTTTGAGGTTGCAGTGAGCAATGATGACACCACTGCACTCTAGCCAAGGTGACAGTGAGATCCTGTATAAAAAAAAAAGCCTCCCCCAAATATGAACGGCTGTTGAATGAAGACAATGAAAGAGAAGCAGATGCAGGAGCAGGAAGTCTCTCTGCCTTCTACTGGGGCTCAGAAAATAATACCCCAAAGTATGGTGCTTTGGCATGCTGAGTCCTTTGAACTAAAGGGGATCGGGAGGCCTCAGAAGCAAAGTCTTTCTCTCACCTTCTCTTGCCCTTCTATCTCCCACCTCTTTTTCTCCCCTGGAGCAAGTCATAGAAACCAGAATTCTTCCCCAAGGCAGGTTATAGAAACTGGAACCGTTTCCTCAAATGCAAGCTGTAAAACCTAGGAATATTACTCTAACCTTCCCCCATCTTTCTGCATAGGCGCTTGTCATAAAGAAATTCTCTGACCTACCCTGTCTGGTAGTGAGTCATAAGACCCTCATTCCGGAGAGGTCCTGCCCCACACCCAGGAGGAAGGAATGCCGCACAGAGAGGCCAGGAAGAATCCAAGTGGATAGGCCTTACTGGGTTCTCACCCTTAGCTCATACTCTGTCTGTCCAATCAGTTTCTACATGGCTGTCCATTTGTCATTGAACCTAAGCATAAAAATAGACAGTTTTTCCTGGGTATTAGGGGTCTTTATTTCTGAAGCCTCCTGCATCATGTAAAACCTTGATTAAATCAATTCGTTATGCTTTTCCCTTGTTAACCTGTCTTTGTTATTGTGATGGGTGAGGAAAGGTCGAACATTTCCCAACCCTGTATCTCCCTCTATTTGCCTAGAAGCAGGACATAGATTTAAAAGGATGAAAGGTATCCTGCCCCCCTCCACTAGGGAGAACAAAGGTTAACACTGAAGACAGCTTTAGACCCTCACGGGCCTGGAAATGATACCAGAATAATTTACATTAACAAGCTTTACTGACTAGCTTTTATCTGCCATTTATTTGTCTTTCCTCAAGTTGCCATTTGTAGAAACTCAAAGTCCTTTCCTTTGTCACCTCTCTAAAAATTTACCATTCTTCCTCAAAGATGCTATGTAAGCTGGAGTTCAAAGCCAGCCCTTTGAGGACTGCTCATTCCCTGGGTGGCTCCCACATATTTGTGACATGTATATGTTAATACACTTCTGCTTTGCTCTTGTTAATTTGTCTTTTGTAACAGAAGTCTGCTCCTGCTACAAGCCCAGGGGGGTGACAGTTTTTCCCCTACAGGAGGATACTCAAGGGAGGAACATCCCTCCCTACGGCTGGGGTGGCACCGAAGTTTGCTGGGTTGCTCCAGGCCAGAGCTGGACCATAGTCACTGGACAAGAAGGAAACGTCACTCCAGGGTGCAGATGTGTAGAAAACCACAGCCAAGACTGACAAGCAGAAAACGCTCTCTGGAGGGCTGGCAGGCCGGGGCTGAGAAGCCAACTGAGGCACCAGCATGATTCCTTGGGGATACACTCACGACAGTGCGGCTGAAGCTATCCTTGAGCTATCCAGGAGGCGCTGCTGAAACTTAGCGGGGGTGAGGGGGTGTCACTGGATCCTGTCCCCCAGCTGCTGGCAACCAAACAGGAGCAAAGAGCAGCAAAACACGAGCATCAGGAAGAGAAGCCCCTTCCTCCCTCAGTGCTGCTCCAGCGCCCCCTACTGACCACGCTGTTCACAGCATGCACGCTGCAAAGCAGAAATGTTCATCAAAGGACCCAAGTTTTCACAGGTCAGGCAATGCAGGCTGAATCTGGAGCTGAGAGGCAGTAAATTGATAACTGACGTAAGTGTTTGCTTTTTATGAATCTATAAATGTTATTGACAGCTGAGTCATGTATTCATAGTATACTATGATTACTTCCTCTACTTCTTTTCTCTTGAATTAATAATTAACTTTGTTGTTTTTGTTTTTTTAATTACCTTCAATTCCCAAACCGCCCCCTAGTTCTGTAAATCTTCCCTCCCAGGAGGGAGCGATCCTTTGAGTCCTAAGGGAGACATGGCAGCAGAGACCATTGTCATGATTCGAGGAAGTTTATGTGTCTGCAGCAGAATCCCCCACAATGGCCTTGGGCCAATTCTCAGAGGGCCACTGACTGGGGGTCTTTTCTCCACCAACTCCTTTGTTACCCCTAAGGGGGATCTCACACATGCTGTGCCCACTTCATCCACTCACTGCTTTCCTGGCTTCTCAGCATCACGCTTCCTGATCCAAACACCACCTTAAATGTGGCTGATGAGCATGGACAGTGGGCAACGCACCATATTAAAGACAAGGAAAACATTCACGACATAATTCGCACCCATGCCTCAGCTTCTAACCCTTTGAGAAGGCCCCCAAGCCTTTCATGAATTTCCACTAAAAGCACTCGTTGTGGCTCACGTCCGTAATCCTAGCACTTTGGGAGGCTGAGGCAGGAGGATCACTTGAGACCAGGAGTTCGAGACCAGCCTGAACAATATAGTGAGACACCCACCCCCATTGTCTCTACAAAAAATAGAAAAATTAGCTGGGCGTGGTGATGCACACCTATGGTCTCAGCTATTCGGGAGGCTGAGGCAGGAGAATCACTTGAGTCCAAGAGTTTGAAGCTGCAGTGAGCTATGATTGTCCACTGCACTCCAGCCTGGGTGACAGAGAGACCTTGTCCCCCCATCCCCCCAAAAACGCATTCTCTTTGTATTACACTTTAAACTTCCTTAAGGACTATCATTCCAGGTAAACAAACCATATTTTAGTAAGTTGTATTGCTTTTCTCTTTTAATTACTAATATTACAGCTGAAAAGTATTTTTCATAACAAATGTATATAATTTGAACTACCTCTCATAGAAAACTCATGTAATTTTAGCCAAACAGAAACCTATAGCTAGGCTGGCTCTCACCACTGCCTAGAATCTTATTTTTATAGTGACGTGAGTTCTGAGTTTTGAGCAACTTGACTTAGAAACAAATTTTTAAAATTCAATACATTTGAAGGGCATACTGACAGAATTCATGGCACCAGTGTCTTGATTTTCTTTTCAATACATCATAAAATAAAAGCTATAAAAAGTTACATTTTTCTAACATAAAATACCTTCTTTTGTCTGTTTGTAAAACAACAAAAAATCCTTATACTGTTAAAATAAACTAGGGAACTGTAGAGTACCTCCTAAAGCTGTAGACAGAGCCATTGATCTGAGTCAGGTAGCAAAAAGCAGCAGTGCCTAAATTTTGGTCCAGGACTATGACTCTACTTCTACATTTCAATGGTAGAGAACACACAGGAGACAAGCAGGAAATAGCCATGACCAGCTGGCTTGGAACAACCAAATACGAAAGCAGGAATTAGTAAATCAAACGGAGTCTGCAATCATTTTAGCTACAAGAAAAGTTTCTGAATGGCAAAGGGAGCAAAAGTGATGGAGATATGCTTCAAGAAAAGCCTAGTGCCGCAGTACGTTGCTCTAATCCCACCAAGGATTAGGCGCTGAGGGAAAAAACATATTCTACTTCCCATTGAAAACTCGGAAAGGTGGGATGGTGGGAGAGGAGTGGGTATAAGAAATTACTTAATGGGTACAATGTACATTATTCACATGATGGATACACCAAAAGCCCAGACTAATTACTACACGATATAACCATGTAACAAAACTGCACTTGTACCCCTTAAATTTATACAAATAAAAAATATATTCTACTTCCTGTATCAAAAAAAAAAAATTCAATACATTTGTGGATTGGAAACTGCTGATTTTTGAGGTTTTACCATGAAATCGTGAAATTGTTTTCACAATATTAATTGAAATGTATCCCACAATATATACAACACGTATCTTTTTATATTAACTCAACAAATTTGTATTGCATCTTGAAATTATTTGCATCACAGCTGTTTGTTTTATTGCCAGGGATACTTTTATTCCTTAGGAGAACAGGGCTGAGACACATAGTAGGGGCTTATGAAAGACTTATTGGATTAATGAAAAATATAATTCAATTGAATTACTTAATCATTAAGATCATTTTTACTTGTACTTACTATATTATATACTATGCATTATGTTATTTTACACTTATAACTATTAACATGCTGTATACCAGTATTGCATACAGCTGTTAATGACTGAGTCTGTTTCACAATGTTTAGGACTTACTCTTCTGCAGTTCCAGGCTCTACCCACACCCTTCACTCCCAGGCACAAACATTTCGAGCTGGTCATGTGCGGGACGCTGAGTGGCCCTGACAGATGAAGCCCAAGTTTTTTAAAATTCAAATGTCTAAATAGGTTTCTTCTATGCATAGGTGTTTTTTTTTTTTTCTCTCCCATTTGTTTTGAAGATCAAACAACTTTAGGATTCAAAGGAATGTGAAAGTCTTAAGTACACATTCAGATGAGTTGATCTTAAATTGCTGTGCAGGGAAAGCTGTTCAAGCCTGAAATATTAAGGAAACTTACTGTTTCTTTAAAAAATATTGGCTTTAATTGTTGGTTTTTACTGAGTGAATGGATTTTCCAGATAGGCAAAAAATAGTTTCCTACAACTAGCACAGAAAAGGAAGGACTAAAATGAGTTACAACAGGCCAATATTCAGATGATGGCAAATCCAGGGCTCTGGTCTTTGGTTAGAGGTTTAAGTGCTTAGAAACTATTTGAAGTTGTAGTTGAAGAAGAATAAAATGGTAACCAAAGTAGTTTAAGTGGACAAAAACAGAAGTCAGATCTTATCCCAAATTGATTCCAGAATGATTAAATGTTGAATGTAAAATAAAACAAATACATGAAAATTTAAGAAGAAAGTGTATTTACATGTTTATGAATCTTGGGTGAGGGCAGCCTTGCTAGGCTCAATAACATAGAAGCCAAAAAAACATCAGAAATAAGATTGACAGATTTGGCCACATAAAAATCCAACATCTTCCATATCTGTTCCACATCTGTTACGAACTTAATGTTTGTGTCCACATGTGCTGGTATTTGGAGATGGGTCATTTGGGAGGTAATTAGAGTTAGAGGAGGTCGTGAGAGCGGAGCCCTCTTAATAGGATTAGTGTCCTTACAAGAGACACCAGAGGGCTCCCCCTTGGTCTCCACCATTTGAGGACACAGGGAGAAGGTGGCCATCCTCAAGTCGGGAAGAGAGCCCTCACCAGAAACCAGCAGTGCTGGCACCCTCCTCACATTGTACATCATAAATATATACAATTTTTATTTGTCAATTATATCTTAATAAAAAATCAATTTTTAAAAACTGACTTGGGGCTGGGCATGGTGACTCATGTCTGTAATCCTAGCACTCTGGGAGGCTGAAGCGTGAGCATTGCTTGAGGTCAGGAGATCGAGACCAGCCTCAGCAAGAGCAAGACCCCCATCTCTACTAAAAAATATATAGAAAAAATTAGCCGGGCATGGTGGTGCGTGCCTGTAGTCCCAGCTACTCGGGAGGCTGAGGCAGGAGGATCGCTTGAGCCCAGGAGTTTGAGGTTGCTGTGAGCTAGGCTGACGCCACAGCACTCTAGCCCAGGCAACAGAGCGAGACCATGTCTCAAAACAACCAAAAAAAACAAAAAAGTGACTTGGTTTATTCATAAAATAGAATGCTATGCACCTATTTAAAAGGATGAAATAGATCTATATTGACATGAAAAGAGTTATGGAATTTATTGAGTGGGAAAATAGGGTGTAAACATCTTTAAATGGTGTGATTCATTTGTTAAATATATATACAAACATGTATAAAAAAGACATATAAAGGGATATAGATGGAGGCATTAACAGTGATCATCTCTGGCTGGTGGAATTAAGATGACCTTTACTTTCTTATTTACACCTTTATGTATTTTCTGTATTTTTAAAAATATATATTACTTTTATAATCAGAAAAAAAAGCCGATTATACCTTGAATAATGAGTGAACAACAAGTGAATAAATGGCTAGAATGTGTGTGTGTGTGAGAGAGAGAAGGGGAGTCAGAAATCGATCTTTATGAGTTTAGGTGGCTGGAGGAGTGAGATATAAACATGTTCTATGTGGGAGGGTTTGGACAAAGCATTAGTGTTGGACAGCTGCCATTTGCCTCTCTAACCCCAAATTCTCCCTTTCCTTTCTCCCTGTGCCTGGGGAGGCTGACCCACGTGGACTCCTTCTACAGCTCCCTTGCCTCTCGGCTTCTGGTTGGGCTTTCCAAGAAAGGGCACAGGCAGAGATTAGAGAGTGAGAGAGTGAGAGAGTGAGATATATTCCCCAAGCTCCCTCCCTGCGTCAATGCCCAGAGCGTGCCGCAGGCTGTAGCCTGGGTCCTTCTAGCAAAGTCCCCACTTCCTGTCTGGAGCCCTGTCCCTGCAGCAGCCCTCTCTAGGGTCCCTCCTCTCCTCTCTCAGGTCTAATGGTAGAGTCTCCTGCTTTAGTTAGCCCCAGGGAGCTGCAGGATCCTTTGTTAGTTTCTGTAAATTCTGCCCATAACTTTGTAAATTACCATTTTTGAGCCTGTCATCTGTTTCTAGCTGAAATCTTGACTAACATACAAGCTCGCACACTCTCTCTCTCTCACCCCCCCCTCTGTATTTAAACAACTATAAACGGGGTAATTTTCTTCAAAATCTTACATTCTTATTTAAAAAAATCCTTTTCCCCCTACGAGTATGTAGTAGATATGTATGACATCTCAGTCCACAAATACAGGCACTAAAGAAATAATATTTTCATCATTTTTTTGTAGCTCAATTTAATTCTAACTTGCATCTAGATTCCACTGGGATGGCAAAAAGTAACATTGCTCAGTTTGAGACTTATTCTCCCATGGCGTTTCTCCCAGCTTTGTGACTAAGTCATAGGAAACTTTCCTGGTGTCAAGGCACTGGTAGGTGGGATGTCATTTGGTCATGCAGGCAGCTGGTGGAACACCCCATGCCCAACCCTGGTGTCGGCCAGCAATTCCAGATGTTGTGTTTCCTTCTCCCGCTTCTATTCTACCCGTGGGCACAGGGGGATGGTTCTGCTGCTCCTGTGTTGTTCTGGGACGTAGGGAACTCTGGGAGGCTGCCTGAGCTCCGTGTGTCAGGTCATGTGATACAGCCACTGCTTTTCCCACTCTTGCCTTAGCAAGCTACAGGAAAACATAAAACAGTCCCATTGCTGTTCCCACCCTCACGTCCCACCCCTACTTGGGCATCTTACAGTCTTGCCAGGTCTTAGCCCATGGTATGGGTAAAAGGCCTCTCTCTCCGGGGCCCACTGATGCCCATTCTAAAGTGTTTTTCCCCTGTAGTAGCTCTCACTATTTTCTCTCTAGCCAGGGACATTTATTTCTCAGTGGGGAAGATTTCTTGTTATGTATTCTCCTAAATATTTGGTTTAGATAGTTAAAAGATGTAAAATTTCCCCAAATTGATATATGAATTCAATGCATTCCCCAATGTATTGAAAATTCTAGTGTGTTTTTTGTGGACATTCCTAAGTTGATTCTAAATTTATACAGACATGTAAGAGGCCAAGAATATGACAGACAATATTAAAGAAGAAGAGGCCGGGCGCGGTGGCTCACGCCTGTAATCCTAGCTCTCTGGGAGGCCGAGGCGGGCGAATTGTTTGAGCTCAGGAGCTCGAAACCAGCCTGAGCAAGAACGAGACCCCGTCTCTACTAAAATTAGAAAGAAATTAATTGGACAACTAAAAATATATAGAAAAAATTAGCCGGGCATGGTGGCGCATGCCTGTAGTCCCAGCTACTCGGGAGGCTGAGGCAGGAGGATCACTTGAGCCCAGGAGTTTGAGGTTGCTGTGAGCTAGGATGACGCCACGGCACTCTAGCCGAGGCAACACAGTGAGACTTTGTCTCAAAAAATAAATAAATAAATAAATAAATAAATAAATAAATAAATAAATAAAATAAATAAATAAAGAAGAAGAGAAAGTTGAAAGACATTGTATCAGAAAAAAAGACTTACTATAAAGTTACAATAATTAAGACAGAATGGTAATTGTACTAGGACAGACAAGTAGACCAGTGGAACAAAATAAAGAGTCAAAGAACAGACCCAGACAGACATTTATGGGCACTTATGACAAAAGTGGCAAGCTAAGCAGTGAGGGGAAAGGAAAATCTCTTCGATAAATGGTTTTGGGTCAATGGGACAGCCGTACACAAAGATCAATTTCAGGTAGATTGCAGATCTAAATGTGAAAGATCAAACAATGCATTTCTAAATATCAGTGTAGATGACCATAAATTTAAAATTTAATGACCATAAATTTAAAAGTTTTTACTTGAACTGCTTTAAAAGTAGAAAGTTCTTATCATGAAAAGATACCATTGCAAGACTGAAAAAAGCAAGAATGAGAAAAAATATTTGTAGCACATATGAAGGACTGGTATCCAGAATATATGAAGAACTTCTACAGAGCAAAAAGAAAACAACAGCCAATCTAACAGAAAAATGGGCAAGGAACTTGAACAGCCACTTTACAAGGGAAAATATCCAAATACTGAGCGAGCAAATGAAAAAGGTGCTCAATCCCATTATACTTGGAAAATGCAATGAAAAGTCACAAACAACGCCACTACATAGCCACTAATATTTTAATAACTAAAATTTAAAATTAAGATTGCCAATACTGTGTGTCAGTGGGGATATAGAACAACGGCAACACTCTGCTGATGGAAGTGTAAATTAGCACAGCTTCTTTGGAAAACAGTTTGTCAGAATCTACTAACGTTAAATATCCCCTATGAGCCAGCAATTCCATCCCTAGTTATAACCTCTAAGGATGTTACCGCTTCTCAGCCTTTTGGCTGAGATCAAGCCTAACCTCTAAGAATGTTCATGACAACATTATTCTTAATAGCCCCAAACTGGAAACAACTCAAATGTCCATCGAGAGCTGAATAGATTTTATACACCAATGGAAATTAACTGTCACATGCAACAACACGAAAGGAGCTATGAATATAATGTGAAGGGAGGGAATGCGATCACAACAGGATACATGTTGGGTAACAAAACAGTAAGAACTCATCTACAGCATTAGAAGTCAGGACAGTGCTAAGCAGGGGAGAAGGGAGGGGGGACGGCTATGTCCTCAACCGACTGCGCGTGACAGGTGTGCTCACTTTGTGATGGCGTCACACTTCCGTTTCTGACTTCTGCACTTCTCCGCGAGTGTGTCATATAATTCCCAAAAAAGTTTGTTTACAAAGACTACACACTTGGTTTATGTCCTAAATTCTTTATGTTCCCTAAAGGATCAAGCTTTTTGAAACTCACAAGCTGGGAAGAGACTCCTTTTTCCTCTGCTGTCATTTTTCTCCTCTGAAGTCGTGAGCCCCGAACAGCTTCCCTGACTGATGGGAGGTGACAAATAGAAAACAGTGACACTAGTGGGGGGGTGGGGAGGAGAAGGAACTTTGATTAATTTTTAAAGAATATTCTCCTGCTCAATGTATGTTCACCTGTAAGACCAATTTGTCATACTTATGAAATTGGTGAGAAACCTAATCACATCAAAAAAGTTCTGCATCGTGACAGAGGAATGTGTAGAGGAGGTTAATAGATTATAACCTAATTTTATATTCATTATATCCTAATCTCTTTCGCACACTGTCTACAATTGTGTGCATTTAAAACTTTGGGAGAAACAGGTTTAAAGGTAGGCTTATGGTACTTTTTATTAAAGACAGTACTGTACTCCTAAAAATGAAAAACCTGTGCATGCATTTTCTTTCAATGTAATTTAGCCCAGAGCCTTCCAATTTGGGTATGTACAGAAGTTTCACAGTTTAGAACTTTTTAAAAGTCCCTCATTTGGAGCACATCAGCTGGGGCTGCAGATACCACTCTTTGCCACTAGATGTCTCTGAGTCTTAAAGCAGCACCGTAATGAGGGTTTTGTCTATTTATACATACAGATCACCTACCTTCCTGTTACAGAGTTTCATAATCCTCTTATGTAATGCTGGGTTGTCAGCTATGACTAATCATCAGTGGGGAGATGGACAGGCGGGGACCCCAAGGACTCGATGCCCCCAACACGTGGCTGGAAGTGTTGAGAGAAGGGTCTGTCCAGGTGTGGCCAAGCAGAGCCCCAGCACTCTGGAATTCGTCTGGGCAGAGGCCAGCGAGCGAATGATGGAAAACAAAGAGCTAGCTGCCTGTAGCATGTGACCAGCTGGATGCAGAGACCAAATCATCCACTTCTTACAGTTGGGAACCAGCAGAGGAGCTAGTGGGCCGAGGAACCCCTGAGGCTGTTTCTGCCCCGGCTGCAGGCACCACCCGAAACACTCACATCAGTCACACTCCCCCGGGCTCCCCGTGGGAACCTAACAGCCAGCAAAAGCCACGGAATTCTCCCCAGACTTCCAGAGCACATCGCCAGGGCATCTCATCGGTCTGTTTTCGACAGTGTTTTCATCGACACGTCTGTCTGCTGGGTTAGACAGAGACGCCCAGAGGGTACAAACCATTTCTTGTTCGGCATTGCGTCCGATTATTTTTGTACACAGCATACATTAAGTGTCTGTTGAAACCAATATGTGATCATGGAAAGTGTCTGAAAAGCTGATGAAATAATTAATCACTGACAAGCTTTGAATCTTAAAAAAAAAATAGCTCATATCCTCCAATAACAGAAATTGCCTCTCATGAATGGTCCCAAATGGTTGTATCTGGAGGCTGATGTATGCAGCTCCATGACCCCTATCCATTTGGTGGAAGGGTCAAGTGTGTGAACTTTGCGGTAAGATTGTCTGGCTTAAATCCCGGTTCCAACATTTATTAGCTTTGTGAATCTGGGCAAGTGATTCAATCTTTCTCCATCTCAGTTGCACCTTCTGTAGAATGGGAATAATAATAGTACTTTTCCATGGGTTTATTGTGAGGATTAAATAAATTAATACTCATTGCATGCTGAGCACAGCTCCAGGAGCTCGGTAGTGATGAAGAGTTAGGGTCCAGGCAAGAATGCTTCCAGTTCAAACCCTTCTGTGTAGCTCAGACAAGTTTCCTAACATCTCGAGGCCTCAGTTTCTTCATCTGTAAAGTGGGGATAACAGTACTCACCTCATAGGGTGGGGATGGGGAATAAGTGGATAGGAAGCTTCCAGTACATATCAGCTACTGTTATCATCACCTTTCAGCGTTTAGGACATTAAGTGAACAGCCCGTGCACAGGTTGGGGGAGAGCTCAGGAATCAGTCATTATACAAACTTTCATAACACTGGCAACCCCTCACCTTTTCTTTAACTCCTTGCTTTCGTATAATTTTATAAAGCATTTTTATATTTATTATTTTATTTGGATCATAAAGCCCCTCTGGCTCATTTTAATCCCCAGGTTGGTGGTGGTTAGTGATACAATTGGTTCTCAGTATAGTCAAGTGTCAGACTACATGGGTGGCCAAGAAGAATGAAAATTCTTGTGTAGAGGGAAGGAGGGAGGAAAGCGAGGTTAGCAGTGACGTGTGAGCTTTAAGCCTATGGTTCCTGCCCTTTTCTGGTTGATGGGTCTATTTAAAGTTCTTTTGAAAATGCAACAAAAACTATGAATGCTCTCACCCAGAAAATTGTGCACGTGCACAGCGCTGTCAAACATTTTCATAGAGTTTACATAGGGTCAGGTTGAGGTCTGTGGCAAGCTATAATTTGCCACCCCTTTCAAATTAGTTTTTTTAAAAATGTTTAATATTTATAGTTGGGTGTGGTGGCTTGTGCCTGTAATCCCAGCGCATTGGGAGGCTGAGGTGGAGGGATCACTTGAGCTCAGGAGTTCAAGACCAGCCTGGGCAACATAGTGAGACCTCGTCCCTAATAAAAAAAAATTAGGCAGGCATGATAGCGTGTGCCTGTAGTCCCAGTTACTCAGGAGGCTGAGGCGGGAGGATTGCCCAAGCCCAAACATTCAAGGCTGGAGTGAGCTATGGTCTCACCCCACTGCACTCCAGTCAGGGTGACAGAGTGAGATCCCGTGTCTAAAAAATTAATAATATTAATAATAAAATATATGTATTTGATATTTATAGTGGTATCAGAGAGAAACTAATTTTATATTAATAAAAATCATGCACGTCTTTTTGTCTGAGATCAGAATTTGTCATATACATTTAGTTTTCTGAACTTCTTAAACCCATTTAAAAGATGGTTAAAGAACTGACTAATTTCTGGTGGCCAGCGCAACCCCACGAATTATTCCATTGACTGCGAACATCAGGCAGCTGGCCACTGGCTGGGAACCACGCAAAAAGTCCTCAGCAGAAAGAGCCCCAGTGAGAGTGCTCTCTTTTTATCATCGAGGCTGAGAACAAGGGCGATTTAGATTTTGCCACTCTGGCAGGGGTTGTGTGTGAAAGCTTAGTTACCTGGCACCATCTTTCTGAAGTCCTCCAGTGCTATTTGGAGGCACTTTATAGATGTATACCTCAGCACCTGTGGACCTCTCCACCCTTCAATTCACATCTGAGTTCAGGGCCCAGGTTAAGAATCGTGGACTAGACAGTCCAGGTTTACACAGCAGCTCTGTACATGCTGAGCCTTGCCCTGCACCTGAAGAGCATGGTGATGGGAACAGTGGCCAAGGACGGAAAGAAAACTATAGAAGCAGTGGCTACCTGGAGGCCAGGGAGTCCATGGAAGCTTTGAGAGGGTACTCATGTCAAATGGGGCTGCCCTGGAGACTCGATGCACTCTCCCAAGTGCCAACACCCTTGAGCCCCTGGCCGAAGCATCTCCTCTCTGCCAGTTGGGACACTTGTCTCTGGTTTTGAACACTAGCCTGGGGCACAGGCTCTTTAAGGCCGCGAGGACTTAGAACACCCTGAGGGAGCTGTGGAGTGTATTTATTCATGCCCCAGCTGCTGGGTACATGGGGTCTTGATATCAGCAGGCACAGGAAGCTGTTCTGAGGCCTCCCGCCAGGCGGTGCCCCAGTTTGGGGCCTTCACTGGGCATGCCTGCAAGAGAGTAGCCTCGGGGTGGGATGACTGGTAGAGCAGGGGGAGTTTTTGCATCAGTTTTCAGAGCCAGGAATCCCTGGGTCTGCCAGTTATGAAGATTTGGTTCATCCCCAAACACAGGGTGGTGCTTGTCAGCAAGTCTGCGCCCTGGCAAATGCTTTGTGTGGAGTCAGGACCCACAGGGAGAGGCGGGGCCTCCGGGTGTCTGTCTTCTGGCTTTCACTGCTTCTGATCGACTAGGTGCCAGGAGTGGCAGGAGGGGTCCGCCTGGAGGCTGCTCCTCGCCTAGCTGGCAGTGGCAGCGGAAATTCAGCAGTTGGTATTGGAACGATGTCATGCCTCAGAGGACACGGCTGGCCGAGTCACAAAAAGCAGTGATTGCCCAAGCGCGGTCTCCTTAGCAGAGGTAACATCATCACCTGGGAACCCGTAGAAAATGCAGATTCTCAGGCCCCCGCCCCGTCCCTGCCAGACCCACAGAATCAGAAGCTCCAGGGAGGCACCTGGTGCCATGAGCCCTCCAGGGATCCTGAAGGTTAAGGACCACTGAGGTGGGACCCACAGTCGCCCCCTAGCCTGCCTTCTCCACGCCCAGGGGCTCCTGGGGCAGGCTAGGGAGCAGCAAGGGTCTGGCTGTGCAGGTCCAGCACTGCCCACCCCTGCCCCTCCCAGGACTCAGGCTAGGGCATTGGTGCGGGGAAGCTGCTGGTCTGCCGCAGGCCAAAGGCTTCTCTGAAATCCTGCACTGCCCACGGCAGCCCCAGTGGTGGGACCCAGGAGCCCCCAAAGTCCCTGTGCCCTGGAGAGCACGGGCCCCTGGCTTCTGGAAGGTGCTGAGGAGGCCGGGCCACCCCCCCACTCACTCGAGCTTCAGCAGACACGGCGCGGTGCTTCTGAGCGGGAGGCCAGCGGGAGCCAAATGTGAGAGGTAAGCAGGCTGCCTGGCCCCTTCCAGCGGCCGAGCGGCCCCCAGGAAAAGGGCTGCGGAAGTGGCTTTCCATTTCTGGACTCCCGGGGGCTGAGGCAGGAGTACTGTGCGCTGTCGCAGACGTCCAGGCCGTGGCAGCTCATGGACGCATCCTGCGCTTGCTCCTGCGAGCGAGGGAAGAGTACTGAGGGGCAAAGCGGGTTTTGTCAGCGAACACTGAGAAAGTGCAGAGACACGCAGGATGCGGGAGCCTCTCCAGGGCTGTACCTAGCCCGGGGGACGCAGTGCCAGGAGCCCAGAGCCTGCGAGAGACAGGAGGCGGCCAGAGGCAGCACCCACGCCCCATCCTGGGAGCCACCTCCTCTCTGCTGGCAGCAACCGCGCCGTGAAGTTGAAACCCGGAGCCCGGGGAGCGCAGAGAGCGGATCCTCAAGCAGCTCACTCCATCCTGCCCCTCCATTCCTCAGCGCCAGAAATTCATCAAGCCACTGCCACTGGGAGAGTCCAAAGGAAAAAACAACCATACCAATAAACAAACAGCTCCCGCAGGAAAGGTCTACAGCTCACCAGTTTTCATTTTAAACATCCATTTGGCCAGGGGCAATACCGCCTTTCCACAGTGGAGTGGTGAAGCACATAAACCCTGGAGTCAGACTCTCTGGGTTTAAATTCCAGCTCTGCCATTTACCAGCTATGTGACTTTAGGCAGGTTACTTAACCTCTCTGTTCTCAGTTTCTCCATATGTAAAATAGGGTTATTAATAGCTACCTCATATGGACATTATAAAAGTTAAGTAAGTTAATGTAAAGTGGTTAGAACAGTAGCTGACACATAGTTATATTATTAATGATAATAGCTACCTCAAAAGGACATTATAACAAATAAGTTAATATAAAGTGCTTAGAACAGTAGCTGACACATAGTTACATGAGTGTTAAATATGCTATATGAGTGTTAAATAAGATCTCAAAGGAAGCTGTGGTGGTTTTGTAATGTCACCTTGGCTAGGCTGAACTACATTTCCCAGAATTCCTTTCCCTGTATATTTCAGTTGGAGCAGGCCACAAGAGAGATTCTTGAGAGATTTGGAGGGTGGAAGTGAAGTAGTAGCCAATTTGCAGCTCAGGTGATCTTATAGCTCCTCTGGTGTGCAGCAGCCACTAGGCTGCAACTGTTCCCCCGTCCCTGGGCCAGGTGTCTGTGCCTGGCCCCATGACCAAAGGCAGCCCCCCACACACCTGCAGGGGAACAAGAACCCGCAAGGATCTTGATTGTTGCTGTGGGGCTCTAGACCGTGCTGTGGTTCTACCTTGTCCTGGCTCTTCCCGCATTACCTCCATCTTCCCTAGAAAATAATTTCCTCAAGCTGAAGGACACAAATATTGAGAGTGAAATGTTTATCATATAGGAAGAACTCTTTATAATTGATAAGAAGGCACAAAAGAGAAGAAAGAAAGGAAGAAGGGAGAGAAAGAAAAGACAAGAAGAAAAGAAAATGGCAATTCAGAGACAGGCAGGTCTGGACAGCCACAAACATCTGAAAAGATACCAAAACTCATCAGAGATCAGAGAAATGCAAATTAAAGTAACTTTATATCTACCAGACTGGAAAAAATGAAAATGGTCATTAACACCTTTGCTGGCAGTGATGCAGAGAAAAGGGAACTCTCATGCACTCTTGGCCAAATTGCAAATGCTCACAGGCACTTGGGAAAGCGATCTGACAACATCTATTAAAATGAAAAAAATTAAGTTTGGACTCAACAGTTCTACTCCTGGGAATCTACCCACAGAAGCCAAAGCACCCAGAGCTAACGTACAAGGATGTTTACAGCCACATTGTCTGTAATGGCAAAAACCTGGGCAGCGGTGAGGCTGGAGGAGGCAGAGTAAATCACGGAACATTGGTGGCGGCTCAGTTTATAGTAGGGAGGCGGGTGCAGGCTGAACTGCGCTTGGCAGGGAGCCTTTCGCCCTCGCCCAGGAGCTTGCACCTCCTGCACGGAGCTTGCTCTCACACCTCTCCATTTCCCCATTCCGGGGACAAAGGTGTGGGAAATAACTCCTGCCACCTTGCCCTCATGGCCAGCAGTGGTGGCCTTCCTGCCCGTGGTCCCCTTTCTTCGTTGTTGTAGCAGGGAGGAGGATACAGAGTCCTGGATCTCTCCCCCTGACTAGGGCAAGGTTGCTTTCCTTGTGCCAGAAGCACCTCAATTTCTACTCACACCCCTAGAACGAGCCCCTCTTCCTTTCTGAGATCTTTCCCTTTGCTGACTCCAGTTCCCAGCTGTGATTCCTGAGAGTAGGCAGCCACACAGCAGATACACATCCGTATAATGATCCACACGGTCATCTGTGTGCACGATGTGCACCATCTCTACTCCGTCCTATCAGCGTAGGCAGCAGCACCCTGTCTCTCTTTCAAGATCTGGGAAGCCCTGTGGCAGCAGGGAGCCTGCCTTGGGCACCAGTTTGTCTTCAGGGCACTGTTGGGTGAAATTTTGACAGCTGTTTGTTAGGTTTTCCCCGCCCTCTCTTTTCGCCCCCTCCTGTCCACTAAAGGGGTATCTTTGGTGACACACAGTCAGCAGAAAGAGGATAAGATGAAAGGGAAGGGAAGAGGCTTTAGCCAGAGTGGACAAGTCAAGTCACATAACAGACTTTCATGTCTGTTTGCCAGGTACTGCATAGCTGGGTAGCATCTGCAATTGGGATCTGCTAGCTCACTACTCATCTCAGATCCCAGGCTGAGCAGGCAGCCTCCAGGTTATAATCTAGTTTTCCGTGTACCTGCGTCTCTGAGCCTCAAGGAAGAGCAAGTGCCGACCAGCGACACACGTATGTACCAATCTACTTGACAGCTCTTCTTTTCATCAACTTTCTGGTTTGTGAGGCAGGTACATAAAACCCAGTCAGCACTGGAGTATCTGAAAGTTTAATTTCTCAGCCTGCACAACAGGAGCCAGACTTGGAACGCGGGATCAGATCAAGGGGCTGCCACATGGCAGGCACCCATCCGGAGGGCCAATGGCCTTCCCAAGGTGATTTCTCCCTCCCTGCAACAATCTCCCCAGAAGCTTTTCTTTTCTTTCTTTCTTTTTCTTTTTAGAGATGAGGTCTTGCTCTGTCACCCAGGCTGGAGTGTGCCATGGCGTGCAATCATAGCTCACTGTAACCTGGAACTCCTGGGCTCAAGCAACTCTCCAGCCTCAGCCTCCCAAGTAGCTGGGACTATAGATGTGCACCGCCATGCCTGGCTAATTTAAAAAAAATTTTTTTGTAGAGATGGGGTTTTACTATGTTGCCCAGACTGGTCTAAAACTCCTGGCCTCAAGGTGTGCTCCTGCCTCGGCCTTCCTTCAAATGCTAGGATTATACGCCTGAGCCACTGCACCTGGCCAGCCCCCCTAAGCTTTTCTGATAAAATTACACAACTTCCTTGTTGGTGGTCTCTATAGTGTTAAGAATAAGAAGAAATGTTTCCCACACATTGCTCTGTTGCCCAGGCTAGAGTGCAGTGGTGCGATCATAGCTCACTGCATCCTCAGACTTCTGGGCTCAGGCGATCCTCCTGCCTCAGCCTCCCAAGTCACTGGGACTACAGGAGCAGGCCACCACATCCAGCCCCTAGCCATAATTGTTTTTTCAGTTGCTCGTGCAATAATGTTGAATGTTCTGGACATCATATAAGGACCGAGGACTGATGAAAAAGCCACAGCCCCTCGTCTGAGCTTGAGAAACCACAGGCTGGGGAGTAGACGGACCATAAATATAGTGAAGCAATATAGCATGCAAGCACTGCAACACAGCTGTCATGTGAGCTGCAGGGGCACGAAGTAAGAGACTGATCAACTCTGCTTAGATGGTCATTTCCTCAATATTCTTTATTTAGAAGAAAGTCCACAAAATATAAATTAAGAATAAAAGGAAACTCAGACTTTAGAAGGAAAACAAATCAAATTTCACACTGTCAAAAAAATGAACTCAGCCCACAAAGAAAGGTAATTTAAAATACATGTGGATATGCACTGTAAACTGAATTTGGTATACAAATCTAGGTTACCTAATTAATCTTTATCTTGGCTTTTTAATTGACGGGTTAAGGCAGTTAATGTTCAGGGAACCTAGGAAAGAATGACCATTATTTTAGTTGAGCATGGCACGTATTGGCAAAGTTTTTGGTTAGAAAGGAGAATTGGTTATAAGGGATAAAAGGTACCTAGAGGGGAAAAAGGAATTTATTGACTTGCATAACTGAGATATCTCTTGGGAGAGTTCAGAGAACTGAAGGACTTATCTTCATTTGAAGGACCATTCTCAGAACTGGTTTACATCTCATGGTCTGAGATAGTTTCCAAACTTTAACTATCTCATTCCCATTCCAGCCAGTAGGAAGGAAGAAGAAACTGAAAGGAAGAAAAGAGGTGAAGGATAATCACCCCATCTTTTCAGGAGGTTTCCAGGAAGCTGTCACTCAGAACTTTCCTTATATTTCATTGGCCAGTACTTGGTCACATGACCACCCCTCACTGCAAAGGAGGCTGGGATATGTAGTCTTTGCTCTGTAAAGTCATGCACCCCGACCAATAATGAGTATTCTACTGCTAAAGAAAAGAGACAGATATAAACCTAGATAACCAGCAGTTTCTGATGCACTTCCATAGTCTGTTAACTTTTCTGTATCTTTTCTACCCCTCCCCCTTCTCTTAATGCGGCTGTCGTCTTTTCTCCCTCCATGTCGAGTTCTTCCTGACACCATCGCCCATCCCGTCCACTCGTCAGCCTTATTTCATAACAAGCCCCAGGATGGGGAGTGTGTGAATGGGTGAGGAAAACAAAAGAAGGGTGCCGAATAGACTACACTAGAATTTTCCTTGGGAATAAGAAGAAAGAGTCCCTAAATAAGCATAAGTTAATTTTTGACACTTTTCAACATGTACATAAATTTGTGTTAAAAATAAAGGAACAAACTGTATTTATAATAATGACATTTTTAAAATGTGCTTGGAAGAGTCAAATGAGGGTAGTAGGGCCTCATGTCTATACAGACCTGGACACATGGCGGGTGTTCTGGTATTCTGGGAATGCCCCAGAAATAATTGAGAGGGAGAAACCTGAACAGACACATCACTAACTCTCCTGAGATTAAGAAGTATAGACATATATTCCCACCATCCTTAATATACAACTCCAGAAAGCAGGGATTTAAAGGAGAGTCAGTGATGAATACCTGAAGTGGTAGAATCTATTGGTGCTGGAAGCATCCAAGACAACAAGACTGTCACAAAACCTGAGGCTCTGACTGCAGGTATTAGCACCTGAAAATGGTGCCCGAGCCTAGATCCCCACTGTGGAAGTGTTGGAATTTTGCTTCCTAACACAAGCTCCCCGCCTCCTTCACCATTCTTTTACAAGTTTCCTTGGCCTGGGGCCCTTTTGGAGCCACTCTGCAAGGTGCAGTGAGAGCAGCAGGAGCACTGAGAGCCCCTAGACATTGGAGTTTGACACTAACAAATAATACCCGCCTTTTATTTATTTATTTGAGATAGAGTTTCACTCTGTTTCTGGGGCTAGAGTGCCGTGGCATCAGCCTAGCTCACAGCAGCCTCAAACTCCTGGGCTCAAGCGATCCTCCTGCCTCAGCCTCCTGAGTAGCTGGGACTACAGGCATGCGCCACCATGCCCAGCTAATTTTTTCTATTTTTAGTTGTTTGGCTAATTCCTTTCTATTTTTAGTAGGGACGGGTCTCCCCGTTGCTCAGGCTGGTCTCAAACTCCTGACCTCAAGCAATCCTCCCGCCTCGGCCTCCCAGAGTGCTAGGATTATAGGTGTGAGCCACCGTGCCCAGCCAATATCCACCTTTTAAATGGCAATTCAGCAAAATAATATTTGTGAAAGGAACAACACAGTGCCTGGCACATATCAGTACCTTATATGTGTTAACTGGGTTTTAATTTTTAATCTGCTACCACAGCCAAAAAGGTTAAGAAAATGCTGGCTACTATCAGGAAAAATATGTGCAGCAAAGCCAACGCACGAGTCCCCTCTAGGAGAGCCACAGAGCACCTGCAGGGGCATAAATCCTGAGCACTACCGTGTGTCAAGGTTGCTGTGGCTACGCAGACAAAGAGGTAATGAATGGAATAGAAATTGGTGTGGAGATGTCGGATTTCCGAATGAGAACAGATTAAAGCCAATAAATCTTGTATAGTAAGGAAATGTCAAGCAAATTTCTACAACACACAAAACTTAGAACCATGTTACAAATATGTGCAAATATGCACAGGAAGAATGTGTACTGGCTTCAGGGTAGTGATTTCCTCTGGGGAAGGAAGGAAGGAAACATTAGGGAGACATATGAACTTGACAGGTATTTTTTTTTGTTTCCTTAAAAGATACGAAATTTGAGGGAAAGAAGAATCTTTGTAGGTAGAGTTTGGTGGTCTGGGTAAGGAAGATTCAGTCAACTATACACAATCATCAAGTGGTCATCAGGGTAAAAATGAATTTTGCCATCATATCCCAGGACAGTAAAACTAAGGGACACTTCCTGAAGTGTGACAGGCATCATTTGAAGACTAATTAATGTAATTAATAATAGACATTACCATTTACTGAAGACATACTTTACATACTACAACTCCATAAGGACAATACTAGTATTTTCATTTTCCAGATGGAGAAACCGAGGCTGAGAAAGTGGGTCACATGATTAGGAACCTAGGATTTTAATTCAGGCTTCCTGGCCTCAAAAGTTTTTCCATTGCACTACCCTGCCTTTATATACTGTTTTGGCAAAAATTTAAAGCAAAGCAGTGGATCATGAAACTAATTTCCGTAAACAAGCTTAAGACAAAAATAGCTTGAGTAAAGGTTTGGGTAAGTTACTGGGTGGAGGATCCATTCTGGATACTTAGGGAATCCAGGCATCTCAACCTTTTGTAGTTGGAATGATGGAACGCAGTTATCCTTGGGTGGCCCTGCCTGTCATACGGGGACTATGAACAGTACTGAGCAGTCAGGATAGACAAAGACAAGGCTAAGAATGAAACCATTTGTATCCAGGCCAGAGGTGGGTTTAAGTCCTATCGTTACTACTTGCTAGTTTCACAAGCTGGAGTAAGTTCTTGAAATTTTCTAAGCCTTGGTTTTCTTACCTGAAAAGTGGGGATAACAACAGTACCTCCCTCTAAGGTTACTGAGAAGAGCAAAGATGATGAGCATAAGTTGTTGAGCACATTGCTTGATGTATAGCACTTGGTGTCATCATTATTATTACTTAACCTGAGTCTGTATCATTTAGGATGTGTTCAGCTGCAAGTAACAGAAAAACTAATTAATCAAAGCATCTATGAAAGATATTTAATTGTCTCATGTAAAAAAGCATCTAGAGGAAGGACAGATGGAGGTGTGGGGCAGTGTGGCTCACTAGTACCATTAAAGACTCAGGCTGTGTTTATCTTCTCGTTGGCTCCTTGTCCCATGGCCACAAGATGGCTCCCACAGTGCCATGCCATAGTGTTAAGGCAGGAGGAAGGGGAATGAGTAAAAGGTCATGAGCCTCTGTTTTTTAATGCAGGGAGAAATTTTTCTTAGAAATCTCCCTACAGACTTCCCATTACTCAGTGGTAAAGTTCAAGGTCTCTAACAACCGCCACAGCATGGACACTGGGTAATCAGAGCAGAGCAAATGTTGGTTATAGCCCTGGAGCAAAGTCTTGAAGGCTCCCTTCTATGCCAGATGTAACCGTGTAGATGCTGGATTGTGGGGAGGCTCAGGGGGTCTGGGGCAAGGGGAGGGCACACCAGGGAAGCAGCATTAATCACTTGGTATAGAGGTATTTCAGTATTTTAACAACTAGTACCACCATTCTGGTGTGTTCCAGCTAAATATTAGTCCTGCTCTTACGTCTCATTAGCCAGAACCAGGCCACATACTCACTCCTAGGACAATCGCTACAAAGGGAGATGGAATTGCCCTAATCACGATTCATTCCTGGGGATAAAAGAAATGTGCAGGCCAGGCGCGGTGGCTCACGCCTGTAATCCTAGCACTCTGGGAGGCCAAGGTGGGTGGATCGCTCAAGGTCAGGTGTTCGAGACCAGCAAAAGCGAGACCCTGTCTCTACTAAAAATAGAAAGAAATTACCTGGACAGCTAAAAAAAAATATATATATATATAGAAAAAATTAGCTGGGCATGGTGGTGCATGCCTGTAGTCCCAGCTGTTCGGGAGGCTGAGGCAGGAGGATCGCTTGAGCCCAGGAGTTTGAGGTTGCTGTGAGCTAGGCTGACACCACGGCACTCACTCTAGCCAGGGCAACAGAGTGAGACTCTGTCTCAAAAAAAAAAAAAAAAAAGAAATGTGCACCTGCTAGCTGGACACCACTGAGTTTCCGTTCGCAGGCACTCATTCATTTGTTCATCTAACAGATATGTCTTGAGCACTACATGCTGGGCATGGCATGCAGGGTGCTGCGAGGTGTGGCAGGGACACACGATGGGAGGTGAGTTTCTGCCACTCGTTTACATCTGGGCTCACTCTTGGTACGTCCTATGGGTTTGGACAAATGTGCAGTGGCGTATATCCACCACTGAGGTATCATATAGAGCAGTTTCACTGCCCTAAAAATCCTCTGTGCTCCACCGCCAATCCCTGATCTTTTCACTGTCTCCATAGTTTTGCCTCTTCCAGAATGTCAGATAGTTGAAGTCATATAGAATGGAGGCTTTCACATTGGCTTCTTTCACTTAGTAATGTGCATTTCAGTTTCCTCCATGTCTTTTCATGTCTTGATAGTTCATTTTTTTAGCACTGAATAATATTCCTTTGAGTGGATGTACCATAGTTTATTTATCCATCCACCTATTAAAGGACATTGCCGCAGTTTTTTCCTCTGTAAAATGGGGATGATTAAAATAGTATCTATCTCATGGAGTTAGTACTAGAATTAAACAGGAGAATGTTGGAGCATAAAAAATGGTTCAAACTACATCAAACAAAATTCTCAGCTGGAGATACCATCGGTTGCCCCCTAGGATTTCCTTTTTGTTAATTTTGTGCAGTTGCTTGCCTTCAGGCAGAGCTGTACTCAAGTCACCACCAGCTGGTGCGCATTCAGCCTGCCACTAAAGACTGCCAGGGAGGGGACGCCACCACCTCCCCAAGCAGCCCACCCTGTGTGTCCCAGCCTTCACGTGGGACACGGGCTCTTATCAAGTTGTCATCACTGGAAATGTGAGCTGCTTGTCTTTTCTTTTCTTCCCAGGGGAAAATTTATTTTTAAATAAATTGTTCCTTTCAGAACAAGACTTAGATCTTACTGTTTAGTCATTTTAGTGCAAAGTAGATAGTTTGCCTTAACTCACACCAGGACTTGGGGTGCTCACCACAGTGGCCGCCACTGGGCCCTGATCGTCAGCTGGCATTGTCTGTCCTCCCGTGGGAGGGTGGTCAGTGGGGTCACAATGCCCACCGACTGCAAACCCTCCACTTTGTAGGAAGAATAAGGATTAAATAAAAAGCCTTCTGTGAACCAGCCTGTAGTCATCTGATCCCACCTGCACCTGTCACTCGATCACTCGAGTCAAAATAAAGCATTCCCAATTTAACTCACTTCTCAGGGAGGGAAATGTCTACTCGATCCCAAATGAAACCCGTGATTCTGCTCAGAGCCGACTCTGTTTTGTGTTTCCAGAGCCCTGAGTTTGGTTTTACCTGATGTTACTCAGCCTCTCTCTCCTTGGGAAGGCAGCCTGGGGGCAGGCCCGAGAGGCCGAGGTTCGGTGCTGTGCTTTTTGGTGCAGAGAGAAGGGCTCGCAGAGTCGCCTCTACTTCCCCCTGCTTTCCAGGTCTGAGGAAAGGAACGGTTGGACAGGCGTCTACAGGGGCTCTGCAGGCTGGACGACACACTCTCTGTGCAGTGGCTGGCCCAGCTGGCCGAAGCTGCCTGGGTCCTTCCCTGTTCACCAAGCTGCTTTCTTAAGATCACTCTATAGGAAGGGAGGCTTGGGTAAGGGGGTCTCTCCACAGACCCGGGACTGCAGGCCCAGCAGAGCCCAGGCCAGGGCACACCTGATGGGAGAGTCAGGGGACCCTGGATTCCTCTTCTTCGGCTGCCCTTTGGCCTCTGCAGGGTGACCTTTCTCCAGTAAAGTGTATTCCCAACTGCACACCATGTGAATCATGGAATTCATTGCAAACCCTGGTGTAGGACAGGCAGAGACCAGGAAGGATCCACCTAGCTTGGCACTGTGTGGTGAGGCCTGTGAGAGCCAGGTCTGGTTAATGGAGTGGTGCCCCACTGCTATGGTCTGAATGTGTTCCCCCAAAATGTATACGTTGAAACCTAATCTACAATGTGGTAGTATTAGACGGTGGGGCCTCTGGGGGGTGATTAGGTCGTAAGAGTGGAGCCCTTAGGAATGGGATTAGTGCCTTTATTAAAGAGACCCCAGAACGCTAGCTAGCCCCTTCCATCACGTGAAGGCGAAGCCAGAAGGTGCCATCTATGAGGAAATGGGACCCCACCAGACACCACAACTACCAGGACCTTGATTTGGACTCCTTGCCTCTAGAACTGTGAGCAATACATTTCTGTTACTTGTAAGTTACCCAGTCTAAGGTGTTTAGCAGCCAGAACAGACGGAGACCGCTCTCCTTCTGCTTTCCCATTCTGCAGGGACTCCGGGTGGAGACAGAGAGCACTGCCACCAGAGTGGCCTTGCCAGCAGAGAAAAGCTTCTTGCACAGGTGCACACAGTGCCGAGAGCACCTGGGAACCCACGGGAGGCTGAGGCTGTGATCAGCTCCTCTCGCTGGGGGGAGGAGAGCCCCCACATCCCAGCCAACTTAGTGCCAGCACCTGGAGATGACACCTGGCCACCCCAAAGACAAGCCCACCCGCCTCTTCTCATACTCGTGCAACCCGCTGAAGACTCCAAGGCAGGTCTTCCTAACACTCACTTATAGAGGGGGAAACTGAGGCACATAGAAGTTAAATGACTTGTCCCAGGTCACATGGCTGTTAAGTGACAAGACTGGGGTTCAAATCCCAAGTTATCTGACTGTAGAGCCTCAGGCTTCTGGTGTTTCTGCTGTGCTGCTTTATTAGACTAATGTCATCGGGCGACTGTCAAGGATCATCAACAGCTTTTAAGGACCTAAGGATTTTGAAAAAAATTAAAAAGATCCAAAACGCATTTCTCCTCAGAAGTCCGGGAGGAATATGCCCTCGGGGCCTGGACAATGAATGAGTGAGTGAATGAATTAATGAATGGAGTGAGCCAGTAAATTTGTTCCCTCGATCACAAGTAGAACCATGATCCGCGGCCTCCTTGTGCTGCGCATCCCCCGCACACCTCGCTCAGGAGGGGGTTCTGGCGATCTCCTCCCTGGGGTGTGTGCCAGCCTTGCCCCTTCTTCAGAGTGTAGCGGGAGAGCCTTAGACAGGGAGTTGGAAACAAGTCTCTCAGGCTTCCAGAGCTCGAGGGGCCCCCACTCTAACATGGAGGGAGAAGCACCTTTAGGGCTGTCAGGAGGCTCAAAGGAGGTGACAGGTCCGGAAGCCGCGTGGCGAGGAGGAGGTGCAGCTGCAGGGGCGGCTTTGGAGTGATGATGGCTCTACATCTGTCCACAGCCAGGGCCCCCCGCAGCCCCAGGGGCTGCACCTCCTCTTGCTGAGCTTGGAGACCCACCGGGTCAGGCCATGTCCCCAGAAGACAGAGGGGACGTCAAGGGCCATTCAGACTATAACGCCAGGCTAGGTAAAGAGAGCCCATTTTGCTTCCTGTGTGCTTTCGGCTTGTTCTGTCTTAAAAGTGGAATTAACCTGCTGTTTGCTCACACGGCTGCAGTACACAAAATTAGAAAAACGACCTCGAGAAAAAACAGATCAGGAGTCAGGAACAGGCCAACCAAAGACAGCTGATGACAAGATCCTCAGGATGACCTATTGTTTGCTGTCAACCCTCGAGCAAGTCATGTTGACTTGCACAGAGCTTGCTTTCTCCCACCAATCCCCTCTACCCCCTTCCTTTTATAAATTGCTGGTCTTTGAGACACTAGTCCGCCATCTCCTCAGGCAGCCGGCACTGAAATAAACCAGCTTTCCTTCACCAACGCTGGCCTCTCCTACCTGCGCTGGCAACCATCTGTCTATGTCTAAAGAAGAACAAAACCAACACCATTTCCATTCAAGGGGGATCATCTCCTATGCTGAACACAGCCTGGCGGGACAGTTAACCAGATGGTCTGTTTCTGGCATTGCAATTCTAGAGCAGAAGGACAGAAAGTGAGTGAGCCCTCTCATCCTCTCAGAGTGCCTTGAGAGAACTCAGCCCTCAGAGTTCCTTGGTTTCCTTCTGTATTTGTTTCCTGGGGCTGCCTTAACGAATTACCAGAAACTAAGGGCCTTAAACAACAGAAATTTTATCATCTCACAGTTCTGGAGGCTAGAAGTCTGACATCAACGTGCCAGGAGGGCTGGTTTCTTTCAAGGCCTCTCTGCTTGGCTTGTAGATGGCTTCATGTTCACGTGACATTCTCTTTGTATTTATGAGTCTGTCTCTAAATTTCTGCTTTTTATAAGGACACCAGTCATATTGGATTACAGCCTCCCCTAATGACCTCAGCTTAACTGATTATACCTTCAACAGCCTTGTTTCCAATTAAGGTCACATTCTGAGCTACTGGAGGTTAAAACTTTAACATATGATTTGGGGGGGACACAGTTCAACTCATAACACCCTCCTTTCCCATTCCACTTCCCCTGCCTCCTTGTCACTTCCTCATATCTTCTCAATAAATCCCTTTTCATTTAAGTTCTCCAAAGTCTATTTCTGTTGCTGGCAACTCAAGAACTCTGACCAAATGTGGGCTCCCGTCAGCCAGAGGGAGGGCCCTGCCTTCAGACACAGTCCTGACTTCCTGGCCAGAGCTCAGGCTGCTGAAGGACACCTCCACCTCAGACGCTACCTCCATCTGCGAGGTTCCCTTAAAGGAATCAGGGTGAGTCATCAGGCAACAGCCCACACAGGGCATCGTTGGCTCAATCGCACAGGGGAGCCCTAGAGACATTGTAAGTCAGCCTCAGAGCTGGCTCAGTCAGGGGCTAGGGAACTGGAGTGTTTATACCCCAAACCAGACACCACTGGTTAAGGGCTTGGGCAAGGGAGGTGTGAAAATTCTCAGGCAGCCTAGAGCAGTCCTCCAACAAAGAGACATATGTGCTGGCTCCGGAATGGAAGCTCATGGAATGTTAAGGAAGCAGTCAGAGGGGAAACAAGCAGAGCTCTGAGCGTCTGCCACAATCTTCTAAATTCCCAGTCTCACTTCCTGCAACAAACCTACTGTGTGGTCTCCTGATTTGACCTATATGAGGCTGGCTTAGCTGGGCTGGGGCCCAGATACCCAGTACAACTCTATCTGCCTCTGCCCCTTGGGCCTGGGCCCCGTCTAACCCCAGCAGTGTTGCTGCCCCACCTGACAGGACTTGGTGGCCCCTCCTTCCATCCCTCCCTGCCCCCACCAAGTGGGACACACAGACTGTCCTGAGCGGTGTTGCCCATTAATAACAGCAGCGAAAATGTACTGACCACTGTTCCAAGCACTTTCCATACGTCATCTCATTTAATGTTTAGCAGCCATATGACACAGGTGTGTTATTAATCTCATCCTCAGACAAGGCCCTGAGAGGTTTAATAACTAACTCGAGGTCATGCTGCTAGAAAATAGCAGAACCAGGACACATTTGTTCACGTCCACCTCTACTGCCTCCTCCTAGCCGACACCCTACCCCTAGGCGAGAGCACGGGACATGCTCAGGTTCAAGGATGGGTGGAGATGGCAACTTAGACTCGGTAGAAGTCCCTTTGACTTTGGTTTACTCCCAAAGTGAGTGTGAAGGAGATAAATGTAATTCTGGTGCAAATAAGTGGAGGAGGTCCCGTTAGCTCCCTGGAATTTCACAAAGGCCCATCCTCAGTGGTCACGTCTGGTGGTCTCGGCAGCCCAGGTATGATGAGACATTAGCTATATCGGAGAAGCAGAGAACTGTGGGCTGCCTGCCTTTAATACCCCAGCTGTACCAGCACCCAGAAATAACTTGAACTACCTTATGAAGCGATGATTCTGCTACTTGGTGAGTCACGTCACCAAATCTCATCTAAATGTGGGGGCTCCAGGCCTTGAAATTCTTGCGGTGTCAATACCGAGGAAATTTCCCCTTCTTGGCACCTTGTTGCATAGGCCTCCGAGTTTCCCATTTATATCTACTCGAGAGCTTTCCACGGGCAGGGCTGAAGGGCACATTTGCTGGGACATCCATCCTCTCCTGCCTTGGACATCGGCGCTCCTGGTTTCCCGGCTGGCAGACGGCAGATCACAGGACTTCTTTGCCTCCACAATCATGTGAGCCAATCCCTCGTAATAAATCTCTTTCCGTATATCTGTATCTATCCTGTCGGTTCTATTTCTCTGGACAACCCTGGCTTATACAGCCCATAGCACGTTTCACTTCAGGATGCTCACAGGCCCAGGCAGGCAGTGTCTTCTGCCCCTCAAAGGCCTTTCCTGAAAGGGTTGGCTGGGGAGGGGGCCCTTTGGGGAGTTTTGTTACATGCCGTGGGCTGTACCTACTTCCCCACTGTAAATGGCTGTGCACGGCATGACTCTAGGAGGTCCTGTCTTTTACCACACACCCTTGGCAATGTGGCTAGTACCCCCGGAGTTGTAGGGCTGCGTACAGTTTGCATAGCTGTGTAGGGCACCCTGCCCCCACCTGCCTGTTGTTAGTGTCCCATCCCCCCACACTGCTCAGGCCCAGTGCACTGGCTGTGTGGTGGGGAATCTTTGATGCCTTCCTCTTCCTCATCCTCCAGAGTCAATCACTGCTCAAGTCCCCTTGAAGTCCTTTCTCCTAACTCCCTCCTTGCCCCACCCACATCAGTCACTTCCTTTGATTCCTGCTTCTGTAAGCACCATCCAAATCTCCTGGGCTCCCACCTGGATGACTGCAGCAACATCTGAACTGGCTGTCCTACCTCCAGTCTCATCCCCTCCACTCATTCATTATCCAACGTGCATTTACCAAGCACCTACCAGATGTCCAGCACCCCTCCAGGCACTGCAGATGCAAAGAAATAGGACAGACACACACATGCAGTTTCATGTTCCAAGTATTCACTTTCTACATCTGCACACACACCTTCTAAGGAGGTTTCTAAGTTCTCATTCTCAACCCTTAGGACTTTTGTTAGATCGAGCAGGGTGATGCCCAGAGAAGCAAAATGGAAGAAGCCAGGAGAAAACACAAACAAAACAAGCAACAAGCCTAGAAAGGCCAGATTGCTTTACATCAGAAAAGGCAGAACAAGTTAGAGAGTTAGCAAGCCTTGAGTTTAACGGCAAATGTTTTGGGAGTTTGGGGAAGAAAACTGTGGAGAAAGGGGCAGCTGCCCTGCAGTAGAGACTTTCAGGAGGTAGGTTTTTTAGAAGTTTAATCTCTTCAAAAAACTTCAATAGAGTTTTTTTTTTTTTTTAATTATATCAGACTGATGTTTTAAAAAATGTGACCCGGTGCTTGCCTGGGCCATGATGTGACCCAGGCTATGGAGGAGTGACACGGTTCTTCATTAAAAGCCCAGTGTCGTTGGCAGAGACCGCTATATTAACAAAATAATTCCAATGCACACTACTCAGACTTCACTCTCTTTGCATAATTAATGTCCTGCTTTTCAAAGCCTCCCACGCCCTACTATTACCTGTAGGAGAAAGTCCCAAATGCTTAGCCTGGTGATCGTTCATCCACTCACTCTGCCGGACCCCTCGTGCAGTCTCCGAAATCCATTGACTAGCCACCTGCCGGTCCTTACGTGTTCTAGGTCTCGGGTTTGCATCTGTAAAAGGGACCTAATAATACCTGTTTATTGGATTTGAAATTAAATATAGAGAAATATACATGGACATAGCCCATAATAGTGTTTGACACAGAGGAAGTTCTCAATAAAAAACCTATACCTTCCAGAAGCAAAGCAGACCTTGTAAGCACCTAGCGTGTGCCAGAAAGTCTGCTCTGCAAATGCATGGGATGCCTGGGTGCAGCAGGCCTGGTCCCACCCTCCGAGTGTAAAATCTCTCCCCAATTCACCCCACACACGCCTTCCTCTCATCCTATTCCATTCTCCCCATTCTGATTCTGCTGCATTACCCCCAGCAGATAGGACTTTTACAGGTAATTCAAACAACAGAAATGGAATTTTGTGTTCCTATAACTGAACATAACTTTGCTCTTATCCTCATTTCTGCACTAAGAGCCATTTCATCGCAGTCTTAATCATTTCCTTCTTTCCCACCGGCTGGTAGGACTTTCACTGCTCTCCTTCCTCAGAGACAGGAAGACTGCTCTTCTAGTATCACCCCCACCCCGCCACCCTCATTTTATTTACTCTGTGTGTGTGGCAGGGGTTGGTACACTTTTCCTATAAAGGGCCAGAGAGTAAATATTTTGGGTTTTGTGGGACATTCTGTCTTTGTAGCAACTGCTCAACTCTGCCATTGTGGCTGAAGGCGGCCTGCACGCTACGTAGATGAATGCGTGTGGCTGTGCGCCAAGAAATCCCTATTTACAAAACAGGTCATGGGCCCTGGCTTGCTGACCCCTGGCTTGTGGGATAAACACTATGATCTCAGTCCTGGAGACTTTAGCTTTTGGTACTTAGAGCCAAGCCTTTAAAATCCACAAGACCCTGTTCCCCCTCAAGCCTCACTCACAGCTTTTATTTGTTATTCATTAGTGCCCATTAGTTATTAGTTATTGGCTCTTTGATAGAAATTTATGAAAGTCTCCTTAACGGCCCAGAGCCAAGAATCTGACTCTTCGTTCTTTGCCCCTGAAATCTGCTCTTGGTGGCAGGAGGGTCCCGTGTGTAAGGAAGCCTGGGAAATCACCATCGTTCTCGCAATCTTATCCCACTGCAGCAGTGGTTCTCAGAGTGAGCTCCAGGCCACAGCACCAGCTCTCCCTGGGGGAAGGTTAGAAATGCAGAGCCTTGGGCCCCACCCCAGGCCTTCTGGAGGGAGACTCTGGGCGAAGCCAGCAACCCGTGTTTTCACAATCCCGTCTGTGGGGAATCCTGGTGCCCTGTAAAGGCTGGGAGCCCTGTGCCTCATGTTTCCCTGCTTCCATGTGTTTGTCCGTGCTATTTCCTCCTCCCAGAAGGCTTCTCATGGTCTCCGCCGTCCTCCTTCCAAACAGTCTGCCCCTACAGCTCATCTAAAAATTGTGTACTGCCGTGTGGCACAGCCCATGTGATCGCCATTTACTTCTTTTCCTTTTAACTTTGTGCACGTGAAGGTTTTGTCTCTGTGAGGGATCAGGAAGCATTTTCCAATGAAGCACCACCTCTTACATCTTTGCAGCTCTCACAGCACCTAGCAAACTTCCTATCTCAGTTCGTTTTCCTAGAGGGCATTGTAAGACAGAGCCAGTCTTGTAAGAAGAGCCAGTGGAGTTTTGAGACAGTGCCCTATGGGAATCCTTGGAAGAGAGTGGGGGGAGCAGAGAACAGGGAAGGGGAAAATGCGAGCAAGGAAGCAGCTCGGGTCCATGCTGGCCTTGATTTTGAGGCACAGAAGCCACACCTTGTCTGAGGCAGAGGGTTTGCATTCTGTGCTTCGTGTTGGTCAGTCTAGGGCTACGAGCCATCCTGAAGTGTGCCCCTTTTGGGGAAGGGGTGCCCATCGGCTGAGAGCCATGGCAACCACCACAGCAGGTCAGCCCCAGGACAGCCACCCTGACCTCAGAAAGGGGATCTGGGCAGGGCTCTAACACCATCTCTGTCTTATACAAAGTGGGTATTCAATAAATACTGGGTGATCGATTGATTCTTTCTACCCTCCCTTCCTGGTCTATATAAGAGACTCCTACTGTTAAAAAACACCACTGTGTGAGTGAGCTCTCTCATCCTCACAAAGCATTTTACAGATACACAGTTGAAGAAATACCAAATGCACTTTGTGAACTGGGATGGGGTAGCCTGGAGACTCCATGCCTCCCTATATATGGGGGTGAGTGTGGACCTGGAGGTGTAGAAGGAGAAAATGTACCATCTGGAACCATTGAGAAACAGGAGGAAAAGTTACAGCCCCAAGTACCACAAGCATCCTTGAATAAAGCCAATTTCTGTGTCTCATCTGGAGGATGAGTCATTTCCCACTTTCTTCCCCTCGTCCTCTCCGATGTCCAAGGCAACCAAGGAGGCTATCCAGATGGCGCACCCACGACTGGGTCTTCTATCATGTTCCGGAGGATCCATTAGTCACCACCAGGAGTATGAAGACCAAATCAAAAGGCAACATGGCAGAGAAAGAGAGAGGGAGGGAGAGGCCCACCTGCTGCTGGGCAAGCACAGAAGCGCCTGTGGACTCACAGATGGCGTGTCATTCCAGACCTCCTCTGAGGACCGCCAACATAGGGACGGGCCAGGTGTGTTAAACACTCCCGGGCTGTGATCCACAGCCCTGGCTGCCCACTGGAGTCACCTGGGGAGCTTTAAAAATTACTGATGTCCAGGCCCTGGCCCTGAGATTCTACCTTAAGTGGTGCATGGGAGCCTGGGGAGGAATATTTCTTTTTTTAAAGCTCCCTGGCTGGTTTCAATGCACACTTCGTGTTGAAGAACACTCCGGAAGCACTTGCAATTTATTTGAACTACAGTCAAGGTTTATTGCATTTCCCAAAGTATCTATTATCTATCTGCCCAGTCCTGTGTTTGGCACTGCAGAGAAAACAAAGCAATTGAAACCAGAAAGAGCAAAAGATCTGGGGAGTGAATGTTTGCGTTCAAAGTCCGACTCTGCCACTTACCAGCTGTGTGACTTTGGGGAAGCCAAGTCCTTGAGGGGGTGGCATTGTGAAGCAGGACCAGGGCTGAGGGCCCTCTGTCCCAACCCCTCCATCCTTGCTGTTCACTTGCTGTGTCACCTTGAGTAAGTCACACTCTAGGCTTCTGTTTTTCTGTGGATAAGAGGAAAAGGTGAGACTAGATCACGTGTTTCCAGATTTGGTTCTGAGAGCCAGGACCCTCGCTGGGGAGGAAGGGTGAAAAAGGATGGAGATGAGTATTTTTAGGGAACCCTCCCTTCTTCTGGGAAATCCCTGCAGTCATTTAAGAGGTCCTGTTTGAAGCCCACTGGGCTAGAAGATGTGGTCCCAGTCCCCTTGCTGTGAAATCCTGTGATCCTGTCTCTCTTTTGCTCTGGACAACCCTCCTAGTGGTACTTTCTGCACTGAGGGGCTCACTGAATACTTTTAGATGACAAGTGGGAATAGCTTCTGGATCGTGTCCACAAGGCACATTTTCCTCCTGAGTGCACTGCTACTTCCTCCTCCCTGACTTCCTCTTGCATTCTATCACTGATTCGTTCTACTTGGTGAGTTTGTCTTAATTTCCCATCCTCTCTGCCAAGTTTCTATTTCCTTGTAGGATGAGCTGGCCTTGAAGACAATGATGCATATGTTGGCCAGGCACGGTGGCTCATGCCTGTAATCCTAGCACTGTGGGAGGCCGAGGTGGGCGGATCGTTTGAGCTCAGGAGTTTGAGACCAGCCTGAGCAAGAGTGAGACCCCCGTCTCTACTAAAAATAGAAAAAATTAGCCAGGTGTGGTGGACCATGCCTGTAGTCCCAGCTACTGAGGAGGCTGAGGCAGGAGTATTGCTTGAGCCTAGGAGTTTGAGGTTGCTGTGAGCAACCTCAAACTAAGATGATGCCACTGCATTCTACCCAGGGCAACAGAGTAAGACTCTGTCTGAAAAAAAAGAAAAGAAAAGAAAAAAAAAGATACATATGTCTACTGGGAATTCTAGAAAGGGGGGACTTCCCAAAGTATGCATTCCTGTAATTTCCATGACTCAGCCCGATCTGGGAGAGTGATATCTATTCCAGCAGTTGAGCTTGCTCCAGACTGCATTAAAAGGAGGAGGAGGCAGAGTGTTTTCTAATCAATATGGCTTTATTAAAATTTTATACCTTGCAAGCTGTTACAGGGCCTAAATCAAAACCAGGGGCCACATTGGCCACAGGGGCCAATAAGTGTTGTCTCCTCCAGCTCTTCTCTGTCAGTTTGAGTCTTCTGAGAAGCAGACGCCCAAGTGGAATTAAATGTGCCAGAGATATACGGAGGGAAGTAGCTGTCAAGGATAAAGGGGAGGGATTAGGAGGAGGCTCTGAGATCTGTGAAAGGAGAGTGGGAAGGGCCGTGTGGGATAGGAATCACCTCAGACTGCAGGGAAGCTCTGGCGAAGTCTCAGCAGGCAGTGAGGAGTCTCCAGACAAAGGCTGCCCATTGGAGGAGTCCCACATTGAGCAGGAACACCCAGTTCCAGGACCCTCTGTCGTGCTTAGTCATTGGCTGGAGCAGCCGCAGGAAAGCATGGTCCTGATGTGGTGGCCACTGTGGGACAAAGGCATGTGGCTGAAGGCTGTCAGTTACCTGTGCTCTGGCAGGAGGTTGGAGGGGGGCACCTCCTTCCCTGCCTTGCCTCCACTCTTGGTTCAGCCGATGTGGATCTCACCCGAAGGCCCCCAAGAAATTGCGGCATGCTTGTCATGGGTAATACAGACTCTGTTGGAAGGTACCCCCACTGGGCCGGCTCTGGGTGTAGCTGGAGATGGTAGCTGATTAGGTGGCAGAATTTGAGGACCCTGGAAGTGCCCAACCCCTTTGGAATATTCTCACCCTCATTAGACTTGCTATTGGACATTTCAGTCATTTTACAGGGTTAGGGCTCTTTAGAAATGTAGACATAATGATAGTAGCCTTCACATTGAAGAACACATTTCCATTTAAATCCATCAACATTTCATCAGACCAGGACAGCAGCTCTGGAAGGAAGCCTGGGAAGTTATAAATTTCTCCCATTTACAAATGAGAGCTGGATTAAGGGCAAAGTGCTGACCTCCTCCATTCATTCAACAAATGTTTACTGAGCACCTATTATTTCGAGTTTCAAGCATTAAGAATGCAGCTGTCTTTCTCACGGACAAAATCCCTGCCCTCAGGAAGCTTATACTGCTGTTGGGGGAGAGAGGTGATAAACATATACATGGACTAATTTCAGACAGTGGTAAACGCTATGAAGAAAATGATAAGATAGAGCAATAGGACAAAACGTGACAGGGATAGGCAGAGAGAAAGGCCCCCCAGGGTGCTGAGGGGAGGCTTCTTTGAGGTATGAGTTTGCTCTGCATCCTGGGCGAGGAGGACATGCAAGCCATGGAAAGATCTGGGCGTAGAGCAGGGTGGGTGGGGAGAACCACCAGCCCTGTGGCAGGAACAAGCTGAGCTTAGGGTGCAAGAGGGCAGGTGGAGACCTAGGGGAACAGGGCCAGGAGATGGGTGGAGAACTGGCAGGAGCTTTGTAGTGAGTTTGGATTTGTATTCTAATTTCAATGGAAGCCAAGCCACGAGAGGTGCTAGAGCAGCTCTGAGAGGTTACTGAGGCGGGAGAGAACTCCGCTAGGGGCGAAACCTGCCAGCTGGCATCTCGTAGTTCTGATAAGCTTCTGCACGGGGGGCAGGACCCATCTTCTAGAGGTGCCTCCAGGTACAAAGACAACCTGGAACCACATTTTTAGGAGGGTGGTGGCTTCACCCGGGGACTCGTCCCAGGGGAGAGGAGAGCAGAGAAGGAGCTCTAAACTAGCTGAGATTCCTCCTCCCTCCCTCCCTGCAGAGCACTCAGCCTCTCCCTCAAAATCGTGGTTCTTAGCCTTGGCTCACATGAGGATCATTTGGAAAGCTTTAAAAAAAAATACTAAGGGCTGGATCCTGCCCTAGTGATTGTAACTTAATTGGTCTGGGTTGAGAGACTAAATATACAAATGGACAACAGCCATGCCATATATAAAAATAGATCTATGACCCACAATCTGCAGCAACCAGTCCGGGAAGCCCAACCATAGCCTCTGGAGCAGCTGGCCCCAAACACTCAGGACTTAATCAATAACTGCCAGCTGCCCTGAGTTTGGACCCTGCTTCCAATGTGGGACCAACAGGGGGAGTCAAATATGCACTCCTGACTAAGCCAGTAGGATGCCCACACTAGGTGTCTACCCACAGCTTCCCCCTGTGACAAACCCACAGTCAGGGTGCACCTGGAGCCTTCCCTCCTCTTCATGTAGAGCCTTCCCACTCCTCTGCCTGCCTTTGAGTCTCTACCAAATGCAGGTGACCACTCTTCATCCAGTCAGCTATGGCTAAGGGGCGAGGTCTCATTTTGCAAATGTGGTACCTGGTGGCCAACCTTGGATGGAAGAGGGAACAGTTTCCAGAGAAAGGGAGGTCTGTAATGCACAGACTGGGTAGAGACCTCAGAAATTCTTGACCATAGCCTTGTAAGCCACAGCAAGAAGTTTAGACTTTATCTTACAGGCAAAAGGAGGACAGAAAGGAATGCCAAGATTTCCCGAAGGATGGACATATTTGAAACACGGACTTCGGTGCGGGGGGGGAACCAAGGGCAACACACATAACCTAAACGTATGTACACCAAAAAAAAAGAAAGGAATGCCAAGATTGGACTTGTCATTAGAAATGTAGCCCACACAGAGGATGGATCACGACGGTGAGAGCCTGCAGGCTGGGAGGCCGATGGGGAAAGTGTCAAAATAACCAGGCCACGAAACAATGAGACCCAAAGAGGACAAAGGCAGTGAGATGGAGAGGCATTTTTAGGATGGAAACTAGGACTTGGTGACTGATTGCAAGTGAGGACTGAGGGTGAGGGAGCCATGTTTCCTGCCAGTGTGATGGGGTGGACAGTGATGTTGCTAAGTGGGACAGGGCTAGGAAAGAAAAAGTGTGGGGAGGAGCATAGAAGATGGTGTGGCGAAAAGTGAGGTGAGTTTAGAGCCCACGAGCTTGAGAGGTGACCACGAGAAGAACTGATGGATCCCATCCCCTGTTCCTTTCCCCCTAGACACAAGCTTCATTGCCAATAAAGGAGAATTGGTTAGCATTATAAAATTATTCTCATCTTCTTGTTGGTAATTGTGAAATCAGGAGGAAGCTGAATCTAGAAGACAGTGGGGCGGGGGATGCTTTGGAGTCAGTCAGATAATGTGTGTGCCAGTCAGCTGTGTGACCTTGAGAAAATTACCCAACCTCTCTGAGTTTCAATTTCCTTATTGGTGAAATGGTATACCAGGGTGACCTTATAGAATTATTATGAAGGTTAAGTGTGGTAATATTTGCAGAGTCTTTACAATATAAAAAGCCCTTAGTAAGTGGTCATTAAGATCATTATTGTTTTTTCTCCATCACACAGATTGGGTCTTTGCTCTGTGCCAGGCAGAAATGCTGCATCCACAGTCTTAGGTCTGAAGCTGGGTTTCCCTGAGAACCAAACCCATCAACTCCCTGAGTGTTCTAAAATGGTTAATCGAACTTATTAATTAACTGGACTCCTCTCTACCATAGCAATTGAATCCTAAATGGATTCAAACTTTGGGTTAGAACTAGCAATCAAGTGTCTCTGAACTAACTCTGTAGTGGATCAAGTTGACGGTGAAGATAATGACACTGGCCATTTATTGGCTGCTTACTGTGTGTTGGGCACTATTGTGAGGGCTTTACAGAGTATTAACTCAAAAAATTCTCACAAATAACCCTACAGTCGATGCTATTGTTATCACCCTCGTTTTACAGATGAGAAAACCGAGGCCCAGAGATGTGAAGCCAAGATTATACAGATGGTATGCAGTGGAGTCAAGATTGTGCCCGGGGAGTCTGCCCCAGAGCCCACAGTCTCACCCAGTCACAAACACTGCATAATTCACTCTTATTTTTCATCGTTCTTCCGAAGTACATCTTGCTGTTCCACTGAACATTGATTATCAAGTTGTCTCAACCCAACGTGAGATATGTTGGAAAGAATTTATTTGGGACTGATTTCGTCTTTAAAATAAATTAGAGTAGTTAGCTCTTTCAATCACCTTCGCTTGTATCCAACTGTTCTCTTTTAAGGAGGAAAGTGACTCCTACTATGGGAGCAAAGCTAGTATCATCATCCATTGGGGCTGCTATAACAAAATACCTTAGACTGGGTAATTTATAAACAGTAGAAATGTATTGCTTACAGTTCTGTGGCTGGGAAGTCCAAGATCAAGGTGCTAGCAGATTTCGTGCGTGATGAGGCCTATTTCTCATAGATGGCACCTTCTATGTGTCCTGAAGCAGTGGAAGGGGGGAGGGGCAAAAAAGTTTTTTTATAAGGACACTAATTCCAGTCATGAGGGCTCCATCCTACAACCAAATCACCTCCCAAATGTCTCACCTTCTAACACCACAGTCCTGGGGATTAAGTTTCAACATATGATTTCTGGGGAGACACAAACATTCAGAACTTCACAAATAGTCATGACAATTGTGAGTTGTCATGGTATTTTATTTTCTGTCATAATTTGGGGGAATGTGGTTGTTGAAAATCTGAACATACCCATGGGACCATATCCTTGGAGATCACCTACCATGGTCTCAGTAGACAATCTCAGAAACGTTCGATGAGATCAAGATTCTTAACCTTCAAGGGGTCAAGGATTCCCTGAAGAATCTAAAGAAAGCCACTGACTGTCTCCTGATAAAATGCACAAGCACAACTCTAAATCCCACGTAGTTGGGGTGGAGCACGGATCTCCTGAAACCCATTTCTGAACCCCAAGTTAAGAATCTCTGCCCAAGAAGAATAGGCTAGGCACATACTTTAATCATCCCTCCAAATTCAGTCTTGGCTTATTAATTTATAATGTAACTCCCTGGGAATCTCTCCATAATATTGAGTTCATTTTGTTCACTTATCATGTTCTGCCCTTGAGACACTTGTGAAATTAGCTGCAGAGAACGATTCAGATGGGGGGCACCATGTCTCATGTGGCACTATGTCAGGAGTTATGCCCTGCCTTGCCAGTCTGGGCTGCAGAATAAAGTCATAGCTCTTCGAAAATTCAAATCAAATGACTCTAAGCCCTCATCTTGATTATACTGGAAACTCTGCTCTTAAAAAATTTTTTACACTTATTTATTTATTTAGTTATCCATTATTTTTTTCTTTTTTTCGAAATGAGGTCTCACTATGTTGCCCAGGCTGGTCTAGAACTTCTGGGCTGAAGTGATCCTCCCACCTCAGCCTTCT
>NW_012144966.1:3003512-3031245 GCF_000956105.1 Propithecus coquereli | reverse complement strand
TCAAACAATCCGCCCGCCTCAGCCTTCCAGAGTGCTAGGATTACAGGCATGAGCCACCGAGCCCGGCGAAACTCTGTTCTTATTACAAGGTTCTCCCCCTCTAAACACTTTCTGAAAATCCTGATAATGGTCGATGGTCAGTGAGGAATCCTTCTAGCTGCTTTGAAGCCCACTGCATGGCCCTCTGTGATCTAGGCACGCAATGCCCCGTGAGCCACAGCAAGTCAGCAGCTCAAGGGAGAGTTCTCTTCAAACTCCTTGGTTTGAGGAGGTACAGATATTATCCCACACTGTGTGGTGATGGTGGTGCATGGAAGTATTCTTAAAATTTCCACCGACCAATTCTTCCAGGTAACACAGTGCTTCGTGTACTGCTCAAGTGGTGGACAGTAAGGACAATCATTGAATCAGGAATTACAGGAATGTAATTGCGTGTGAACTTACACATTCTGTAACATAAGTATATAAATTCAATGTATTTACTTACGCCTTAAAGCCACTCAGGTGATAAAGAAATATCTGTAATAGATTTCAAGCCAGCATACATGATGTGCCTTCCCTCTAGCTCTTCCCAGCAGGACAATTCTAGCCCACAGATTAAGTAGGCAGAGGTCAGAGGTCAGGAAAGGAAGTTTGCATCTCCATTCCACCCTTCCCCAGGGTCTGAGTTTAACAAGTGCAGTACACAAGAGTCCTGGGGAGGGTACCTAACTATTTGGCTAATGGTCTCACCCTTCATTGTGAATTTGTTTAACTGGACAGCTATCCTCCCAAGTGTTTATAAGCCATTCACAGCTGAGAGACCGGAAAGCTTACTGCAGTATTGGGAGAAAGACTTAGACAGAGCTGGGAAACCATAGTAGAATATTCTGGGTAGCCAGAGAGCACCGAGTATCTGGGAAGTGAGAGATGGAGAAATGAGAAAGACATCTAAGACAAACCTCACTTGATTATTCACAGTTAGGCCCAAGGCCAATGCTACTCTTCCCACATGCACCCCAGAGGGACTTAACATAATGAATGCCTACTCCTGCATGGGTCAGATGAAACTTCTTTCCCCACAGCCTGACGTCATTTAGGTCCTGCCTGATTTCTTTTCACAGTGGACCTGTGATAAGCACTAATTTACAAAGTCATTCTTCAGTCCTTTCCAAAATAAACCACCTCAAAACTTAGTGGTTTAGAACAACCACCGTAATTTTCTTGAGCAACTTTTTTTTTTTTTTTTTGAGACAGAGTCTCGCTTTGTTGCCCTGGCTAGAGTGAGTGCCGTGGCGTCAGCCTAGCTCACAGCAACCTCAAACTCCTGGGCTCAAGCGATCCTTCTGCCTCAGCCTCCCAAGTAGCTGGGACTACAGGCATGCGCCACCATGCCCAGCTAATTTTTTCTATATATTTTTAGTTGTCCGATTAACTTCTTTCTATTTTTAGTAGAGACGGGGTCTCGCTCTTGCTCAGGCTGGTTTTGAACTCCTGAGCTCAAACAATCCACCCGCCTCGGCCTCCCAAAGTGCTAGGATTACAGGCGTGAGCCACCGCGCCAGGCCTTTGAGCAACTTTTAAAGAAAGTGTTTGAACTATCTATCTACCCTGAGGCTAGAGACAAAAATATCTGTAAACATTGAACTCAAGTCAATAGTTTTTTTCTGCTGCTTTTTCTGTAGAGGATGGGTTAACAATTTTGAAAGTACTCTCTGTCTATTCTGGGATTAAAAAAATAAGACAATATATCATGGATGATGGGAGCCATGTTCTTCATTGTTGGAAAAGGAAGTGATATATATGAAAAAGGAAGGAGCTAGAATAAAGCCCTGGGGTGCTGGATCAGAACTAGAGGTATCAGTATGCACTCATGGTTTGAACTAATGGTTTTTATTATAGGGAGATAGGTATAAAAATAAAGTGTGGGTATATATGAGCTTGTGCATGTGAACACATACATGTATTTCCTAGGTCTGGCCACTAAGGGGCCAAAAAGTAATGACATTCCAGTAGCAATGAACATATCTACTACTCAGATATAAACAAGTGGAGGTTTCTGGAGGGTGTAGCACCCAGAGAGGGCATGGAAGCTCCACACCCTTCCCCACTAAAAAGAATCAAAGATTCTTAGGAAAATGATTAATTCAAAGGGTAGGTTAGAAATAGTACAAGATGATCTTGGAACATCTTATGCCAGAAGAGTATGGAATTGCTCCAAGAATCATGGGAAGATATAAAAAGGACATAGGTGCCAGTTTGAAGAGGCTCTCTGTAACAGAGAAATATATATACGGTCTTCAACCCCATGTCCTGGCACACAACTCCTAAAATCCTTAGAATCACCACAGTGATGCCTTTTTGTGTGCTAATGAGTTGACTGATAGCTGGTAACCCCTAGGTAGTTTCAGGACGGGGGCTGGTAACTGGAAAGACCAAGGCAGGATCAAAGAGTTGGGACTTTTAGTCCATTCCATGACTTCCAGGAAGGCGACAGGGGCTGAAACTTAAGTTGATCACTCAGTGGCCAATGATTTAATCGATCATGCCTATGTAATGAAGCCTTCATGGAAACCCAGAAGGACAGGGCTGGGGAGCTTCTGGTAGTTGAACACACGGAGGTTCCTGGAGGGTGTAGCACCCAGAGAGGGCATGCACGGAAGCTCCACACCCCTTCACCCACACGTTACTCTATGCATCTCTTAATCTGTATCCTTTGTAATATCCTTTGTAATAAATCAGTAAACATGTTTCCCTGAGTTCTGTGAGCCTCTCTAGCAAATTAATCAAATGCAAAGAGGAGATCATGAGAACCCCAACTTGAAGTGGTGGGTCAGAAGCTCCAGAGGCCAGGACTTGCAATTGGTGGGAAGCAAGGAATGCGCTTACGGGACTGAGCCCTCAACTTGTGGTTCCCGAGGCTATCTCTAGGTAGACAGCAAGCGTCAGAATTGAATTGAATTGGAGGACACCCAGCTGGTGTCTGCTGCAGACTTGATTGCTTGGTGGTGGGGAGAAACCCACAGACACATTTGGTCACAGAAATATTCTGTGCTAATAATTGTTGTTGAGTGAGAAAATAGGTAAAAAACCACTTTGAGTTTGTGTTTTGATACACCCTCAAAGGCAAGATCTGGGACAATTTAAGCATCAAACTACATCATGATAGTAACATTATAACCCACTGAATCGAACAGGAATCATTTAGTTAAAACTGATATAAATAAACAAATGGGAGAGAAGGGAAAGCTCTTTTTTTTTTTTTACAGTAGAATACTAATTAATAAATGTAGAAGAAATGATGAAATTAGAAAATTAGCAGCTGGCAATCGTCATGGTAATAGTTGATTCATCAACAGAGAATCATTAATGGATGCTAAAGCTAATGGATCAAAGTGTCATGAACAAGAAGATAGTTTCACGGTCTCAAAGTATCACTGTAAGATACTTATTAATTACAAAGAAAAAATAGTAACTTTACATAGAGTAAAGTTGTAAAACTATCAGACACCATCATAACCAAATATTCAAGTTGAATATCACCAGGGATAGGATGAATCAATATTGCTAACTTTTTGATATGATACTCTGAGAAGAGTACAACATTCCTTTTGTTGTATTTCTGCCAAGAATGCATAACCTGAATCTAATCCTGAGGAAACGCCAGATAAATCTAAATGGAGGGACTTTATTGTCCAGCACTCTTCAAAAGTGTCGATGTCGTGAAAGGCAAAGAAAGCCTGAGGAACCGGCCCAGGTTAAAGGAGGCTGACACGACAAGCAAATGCAATGAGTGACCCAGGACTTTCTTTTGCTAGAAAGGACATTTTGGGGACAATTGGGAAAATTTGAACAAATTCCGTAGATTAGATATTAGCAATATAAAATGGGATTTTCTGACTCTTATAATTACACTGTTTATGCAAGAGAATTTTCATGTTTTTAGGAGATATTCACCGAATTACAGGGGTAAAGAGGTATCACATTTGCAACTTACTCTCACAATCGTGGGATGGGGCAAATCTTAACATTTTGGGCAATTTAAGTGAAAGACATATGGGATTTTTTTGGTACTATTTCTATATCTTGTAAGTCTACAATTATGTCAAAACAGAAAGGGTTTAAAAACAACTATTTTCTTATTTCTCCTGTTTCTGTGGGCCGTCTGGGGCCCAGCTGCTCAGTCTTTCTCCTGGCCTTACTCAGGATCTCCGGCATCTGCTGTCAGATGCTGGGACAGGGACATGCCAGAAGGCTCCACATGCGTCTCCTCTCCTCTTGTTCCGCAGTGAGGGAGTGTGGGAGGCAGGCTCCATGGGGCACTGTGATGGCAGGACCTGTCTCTACATAAAGTCTGGGGCTTCTTCGTCCCCAGGATTTTCCACGTGGTCTCTCCAACAAGGCAGCAGGACTTGTTACTTGGCCGCTCAGAGTTTGTGAAAGTGCCAAAGCAGAAGTCACCAGACCTTGAGTCTTAGGGCCAGAAGAGGCACGTGTTACCTCCACTGTGTTCTGTTCATTCAGAAGGGCCACAGGGCCAGCCAGGTTCATTGTGGCCATCTGGGAGGTGCAGTTCATTTGGGGCCATGTTTGGAGACCAGTTACGAAAACTCAGGGTTCCACCTAGGACGAAGAACCACTATGCACAGCACCGAGTAAGGGATTTGTGAAACAGACAAGACCTCACACAGTGGTGGGAGGAACCGGGGAAGAGGGGTTCGAAAGGAGTGGCTGGGCAATCCGCAGACGCACTGGCATAGGTGGACAGGCCAGAGCTTGCCCGGGAACTTGGGAGCCAGGCACAGCCGGCTGTTGGAGTGGGACTGCAAGAAGTTGATGGGCAGCTGTGGTCTCCGCATCTGGGCTGGGCCTGGAGTTGCTGTTGGTCAGGAGGACGAGGTGGTCACAGAGCCAGGGAGGGTGAGGACAAGCCATATCTGCCAGCACCTCTCCATCAGGCTTTCTCTGCATTTAAACCATGATGACATTCAGAAAATATTGGTTGCTGTTTTCTTTCTGCCTTGCAAATCTCACACAAATTTCTCTTCGACCAAGTCTAAGCTGGAACCACAGAGGGAATGGGACTGCCACAAACCTAGTTCCAGCTTTAGCCAAGGTGACAGCATAAAACCATCCTAAGGGAAAAGAGAAAGGACCGTAATTGAGGGCTTACAACTTGAGCAGAATCTGTGAACATATTTCTTGTAGCCAGAAAAGGACCCCAGTGCAAAAGGTCATAATTAAGCACATTTGTTAGGCCTCATAAATATAATGAAACTATAATCAACAGCATCACTTTCTCATGGATCGTGTTCCACTGTATCTCCTTGGTACCAACGGCCTCCGATATAACCTCAGTGAGCAAGAAACATGGCTGAAATTTAAAGCTTAGGCTAAATTCTTTAAATAGACCAAAACAATAACAAAGTAAAATCGGGAATTTATCTAAAACAGTTGTCTAGCTTGAATAAGCAAAAATGATGATGATAGCCAACATTTTTATACTCTATAGTACTTACCGGGTGCTGTCCTAAGAGTGTTAATTCATCTAATCTTTGTTACAATCCTATAAAACAGGCATTATTATTATTATCCCCATTTTATAGATGAGGACACTGAGGCACTGAAGGTTAGAAGCCCACCCGAGTTCACATGCTGGTTAGTAGCACAAAGTGAGGGTTTGCACCCGATGCTCTGAACCAGTAGATAAAACTGTCTGTCATACCCTACCCCTATATCATCACATCCAAGGACTGGGTAATAAGGACATACGTTCAGAATAAGAGCCTTGGCCATTGTAAGACGCTTTTGTTTGTAATAAGCTTGTTTCTTCATTCATTCAGCCAAGACTAACTCAAAGCTTGTCATGTGCCAGGGTCAGGGGTCAGGGGTCAGGGGTCATCACCATGGGAGTAAAACCTGACCCAGCCCCTGTTCTCCTGGATCATACAGTCCCATGGAGGAGGAAGCCGTTATTCCAGTGAGCTCCCAGATGAGAGTGCAATTGCAGGCTGATGCATATGCCCCAAGGTGGATGAGTCAGCCTTCCTCTACTTCATTATCTTCTGCACATTCCAGCAGGAAAGTGTATATGTCCTGGAGATCTTTACTCTAAAAGTGTTAAATTCCTTCTTAAATCTTGTTTAACCAGAAAAGTCAATTACCCTGAGCACCCCTACTCCCAGTGTTGGCCTTGCCTCTCCGTCCCACTCGGGCTCATTTTCCCTTGACTTCCTAATATTGCTTTCACCTAGTGGGTTTGTTTGGCTACCAGCCCTCCTCCAGCCTCTGTTACAGATATGTAATTACAGAGATTAGAGGGAAAACAAGCAGTTGGTTATTAAGTAGCCTTTCCCAAGAACACTGAGGACATTATAAAATGGTATGCAGTTATCCCCTCATTAGATCACGCAGGCATGGAAAATACTGAGTGGTTTTAAATCTCTCCAAAAAGGGTATGAATGGAAAATGTACAATTTAAACCAAAACAACCTCTCTCATGCCTTAAGAGCATGAGTGGTTGGAATGTTCCTTCATCCTGACATCCTTCCTAAGGACAACTGAAGCAAGGTTGACAGCTGATGCAAAGGCCATCAACAGAGAAAAGGGCTTTTTACAAGTGGCTGTGGCTTTACATAGTAAAGCACAGTGCTGTTGGGGGCTGTGGTTTTGCCTTGGGGGGTTGCAGGTGGAAGGTGCTATGGACCGAATGTTTGTGTACCCCTCAAATTCGTATGTTGAAGCCTAATACCCAATGTGATGACACTAAGAGGTGGGGCTTTGGGGAGGTAATTAGATCATAAAGGTGGAGCCCTCATGAATGGGACATGAGAGACATAATCTCTCTCCACTGTGTGAGGACACAGTGAGAAGGCAGCCATCGCAAGCCAGGAGGAGAACCCTCACCAGAACCTGACCATGCTGGCACCCTGATCTTGGACTTTCACCCTCTGTGGGATTTTTGTTATAGCAGCCCAAACTGACTAAGACAGAAGGGCTGGAAATACAAGAAAATAGAAACAAACATTCTTGTAGACTTTATAAATTGTCTATTTTCATGTCTATTCACTTCACACATACAGAATTTTTATATTCTCAAATTTAATATTTAAGTGGTTCAGAGCATGGGGTGCAAACCCTTACTTTGTGCTACTAACCAGCATGTGAACTTGGGCGGACTTCTAACCTTCAGTGCCTTAATATTCTTTAAGAATGACACAGAAATTCCAAAACCTGCAGGAATAATGACTCAACAGTTAAAGTTGTGTCCTTGAGGCTGGTGGGCAGGAGTTAGTCACTTAGTGTGAGTGGGGCTACCCAGCCTCCTAGCAGTCCCTCTCCATGTGGCTGTGTGGTTCGGTTCTCAGTTATTACTTGGTCTCATTGAATCATCACACCCACCCTCTGGAGCAGTGGAGTGGCACACTGCTGCTTATCAATACGTCAGGATCTCCTGTCTCCCAGCAGAGGGAATCATGCATCCTTGTCCCCTTGACATTAGGCTTGTCTGTCTAACTTGCTTAACCAATGAAATGAGTAGAAGTGACACATTTCATGTCTGCATGGAAGCATTTAAACTCTGTCTTCTCCCACTGCAGTCATCTCAAAAGCATATGTTGATATTCAGGCGCCTTAAGACCAAAGGCCCCAGCAAAGCTGAACCAACCCATGGAAAACAGCTGCCCTGAAGAATTACCTGGACCCACAGTGGACATTTTGCATGAGTGACAGAGAAAGTTTAGTGGTATTAAGCAACTGAGATTTTATACTGCAGCATAAAATAGCCTAAACTGCCTGATGCAAGTAAATATTGTTACCCTGATTTTAAAGGTGATGAAACTGTAGAATTGATGTGTGATGGTAAAAATTCAAAATTCAAAGATTTTTAAGAACTTTCATGTCTCCTTCCCATAACTTATGATGACTTCTGTTTTTTTCTTTCTTTCTTTCTTTTTCTTTTATCTCTTTAAACCTTCTTAGCATTCCAACTCTGGCCAAATCCCATCTCCTCTTTCCATTGGTCCTCATGTTACTAGGATGAGATCCTAGAGATTGTGCCACTAAGTGTTGCACACATAGCAGATGCTCAATAAAGATTAGTTTAATTGAATTACTTCCAGTATTGGCATGCTTGCATCATTTATTCTTTTTATTTCTGCATATTATGGGGGTACAAATGTTTAGGTTATGTTGCCCTTGCCCCCCCTCCCCCCGGCATCATTTTTTGAGATACAAAACCACCCATTCTGTGATGATTTTTCTCAATTAGAAAGTCAAACATTTTGAGAAAAGTGAAATCTTTATTGTACATTTAAAAATTATTACTGAATAATAATGCATATATAATACATATATAATAAAACATATATTGAATGCCAGACACTATACTATGCATTTTACATAAATTATCTCATTAAATACTGGTGTGGTAGATAGTCTCCAAAGATGGCTGCTGTCGAGTCCCCTCTTTCCTGTGTGCACGTGCCACTCCTCTCACTAACAGGTGGAGTCCCTCCCCTGAGACCTGGTTTGGCCTTGTGACTTGATTTGACCAATAGACTAAGGTGGAAGTGACACTGTGCCAGTTCTGAGTCTACTTCTTCAAAGACCTGGCAGCTTCCACTTTCGCCCTGAGGAAGTCAGGAACCACACTGTAAACAAGCTTGGGCTAGATTACTAAATAATGAGAGACCAAGTGGAGAGACAGGGAGGCCACTGAGAGGAGCACTGAGGGACCTGTCATGTGAGTGAAGCCTTCTTGGACCTTCCAGCCAAGTCAAATGGACAGCTTAAAGCAACAGTGAGAATGGCCCCAGCTGATGCCAAGTGAAGCAGAAAAACCATCCAGCTGAGCCTTTCCTGAATTCCCGACCTACAGAATCATAAGAAATACTATAGTTGAGCTTAGCCTAAAGGCCAAGAAGTGATACAATCACAAGAAATAAAATTGCTGTTCTAAGTCACTGTTTTGGAGTGATTGTTACACAGCAATGATTAACAGGAGCACCTGATACCAACCTTAATAATAGTACTTAATAATGTAAGTACTATTGAGGCCAGGAGAAGTTAAGAATCTTCCCCTAAGGTCACACAGTTAATAAGTGACAGAGCCAGGATGAGCACCCCATTTCATCTAATTCCAAAGCCTAAACTCCTAATCATACCCTATATTGTCTCTAAAGTCAAGTCATTAGTCTAGGAGCTTCAAAATGTATTATGTATTACTTGGCCTTTTCATCAACTCAACACAATTAGTATACAAGGAAATTCGATGAGAACTGCAAACTTTCCAAAGGTTATTATTTAGTAACCTCTTCTAGAGGTGATAGATCATGATCTTCATGCTTATGCCACTTTTCCTCACTGTCTAAAGAAAATGAAGAAATTATTTCATGGCTGTCATTTTAGCCACTGACAGTGATATGCCACAAGGAGTCTGGAATAATAAGACTACTGGATTAATGTGTGCCATGTGACATGAGGCATGCATATTGAGCATTTGTAAGATTGTAGAAACAACTAAGACAGTTTTATTTACAAATTAGTTTTAACTACATTCTATATTCCTATGTAATGTAATTGAGTACAGTAGGCTGGATTTTCTAAAGTTGGACCTATCAGTATCTTCCATTCCACCTGCGCTTCTGCCCTGCAGATGTGCCATTCCCCCATCCTGTGGGGAGTCTATTCTCCACTCCTTTGGCCTGAGAGGACTCCATGCCTGTTTTCATTAACATCATATGGTGGAAATGATCCAGTGCCAGTTCATGTCATAGCCCTCAATTGGCCTGGCTCCCGGAAACCAGCTGCCGTAGAAGGAAAGCAGCTACCTGAGCCCCCCAGGCTGTAAGAAGGCTGAGTGCATGCGTAGGCCCTGGAGGATGGAGAACCACATAGGAAGAGAGAGAGAGAGACCAAGGAGCTCTAAATGGACCAGACATGTGAGTGAAAAGCCCTCTTGGAAGTGGGTCCTCTAGCCGCACCATATGTAGAAGAGAGACAAACCATTCACTGAGCCCTTCCCAAATTCCTGACCTACCAAATCATGAGCAAAATAAATGATTATTTTAAGTCATTAAATATCGGAGTATTTTGTTTCATAACTATAGATAACCAAATCACTGAATAATAAATATTTGAGTTTTGTTGAGAGAGAGACATGGGGTCTCACTCTGCCACCCAGGCTGGAGTGCAGTGGCATCGTCATAGCTCACTGTAACTTCAAACTCCTGGGCTCAAGTGATTCTTCCACCTTGGCCTCCCGAAGTACTAGGAATACAGTCATGAGCCACCATACCCTGCTGAATAATACATATTTGAAAATGACTGATGATTACTTTTTTAAATCACCTCTATTTAGGATATAAGCAATGTTGCAAGCATCCATAGGCTATGAGTTCCAAAGAGAACGTATTAACATCAATGACCAAAATTCAGTGGCTCTGAGCCTCTGCTCCCTTGATTGCAACACCATAGACCCTGTTACCGTCATCACTGTTCAATGCTCCCCATTATTTCTAGAAACACATATGTCTGCCAAACTAATCTGTCAATTGCAATCACCACGAAGTGTCCCTATATTACTCCTCTTCTGGTTTAAATCCCATTTATTCATGTCCACTGCCTGAGATGCCACTTAAAGCTGTCTTACCATCTGAATGGTCTTGTCACAGATGCTCTGTCTGCCACCAATTCCGGGCCTGTTGGGGCTGTGTGAGATGAGCCCAGAGTCTCACAAAGTCTCTGGTGAAACCAGTTCCTTCAACTCTGCCCTAGTCATGGCTTCTGTCCAGTTCAAGGCACCAGGAGGGGGACAGCCAGCCCACCATTGATCCCATTGCCCCCGATCCCATTCTCCCAGCCCTGCTCCTCTCTGGCAGCCACTGCACAGCACACCCTCCTCTACTCCTCACAAAACTGCAGCTCCCAGGCAATTAGCGGTGCAAAGGAGTTGGAATATTGCCGGGCCCTCTCACCAGGCAAGATGCTCTATTTTAAGAATTTGCAAGGATCTTGGGGGAAAAATAAGCAACATACAAACAAACAAAATCCTATAAATATTCCTACACACAAATAAAACCTTTTAAGCATGGCAGAGAACTAAAAGAGTTCTCAAATACACGTTTTCTTTCAGACTTTTGCATCTATGCTTATGTTGGACAACCAGATATAGTTGTGGGAAAATATAAAATCTGGAAGGTGACCACAGCAGATGACAGGGCTCAGCCTCAGAGGAGGAGTAGAGAGAAGGTGGGAGTGAAGGGCAGAGAGAGGAAGGGAGGAGTAATGAGTTCATAATGAATGGAGCCCTTCTGCTCTCCAGGGACTGCGTAGAGCCTCCATTCCTGAGATAGTTAAATTATTGGTGGAAAATATGGCCTCAGCTGACAGTTGGAAGACAAGCTGACAGAAATTTAAATTGATTCTGTCTCCAATAAAGTGAGGCCACTGTGATCTTCAGAGCTGCTCAAGGCCCCAGCAGGTGAGGATGCTGAGGAGGTCAAGGTTTCCAAAGGGCCCATGACCCTGACCAGGTCTAGAGGCAGCAGGAGACCTTGGCCAGAAGGTTGGCCTTGCCCAGTGATGTTCTTTATTAATGTGTGAACTCCCAGGGGCCCCGGATGGCTCCTCTGGGTCTCCATGCAAGGGAGCTGGCTCCAGACACTTCCCGAGCAGTGCCCATTCGCCGCGCAGCCTTGCTGACTTCAGGTTGGAGCCTCTACCAGTTTGCTAGGGCTGCCGTAACAATGTGCCACAATCTGGGTGGCTTAAACAAGAGAGATCTGTCATCTCACAGTTCTGGAGGCTGGAAGTCCCAAAGTGTCAGCAGGGTTGTTTGCTCCTGAGGTCTGTGAGAGAGGGTCTGTTCTAGGCCTCTCTCCTGGCTTCTGGTGCTGTGTTGCAATCTTTTGTGTTCCTTGGCTTATAGATGTGTCTCCCTGATCTCTGCCACTTTACTTTCACGTGGCTTCCCCCGTGTGTGTCTGTCTCTGTGCCTAAATTTTCCCCTTTTATAAAGACACAGTCATATTGGATTTGGGCCCACCCTAATGACCTCATCTTAACTTGATCATCTGCAAAGACCCATATTTCCAAATAAAGTCACATTCACAGGCACTGGAAGTTAAAACTTCGACATCTTTTGGGGAGAACACAATTCAATCTGAAACATTTCTTTTCTCTGCAGTGACTCCTGGTCCTCATCATCAGAGAAGTCTCTGAATGCTGCCTGTCTCTGGGGCCCAACCTCAGGGGAAGGAATGGCCCAGAGAATGATTAACAGAGCTCCGGAGAGAATATTTTCCTTACCAGAAAAAATGTGCAACCTGCATCTCAGCAAAAGAGAACTTGGAAAGCCCTAATCTCTCTCCCCGCTTCGCTAAGCCTTTGCAGAACTGCCCAAGACACTCTGTTTGCCTGTCAGAATTCCTTCACCTGGCTGTAGGCCCCATGGCCTTCCAGCTTTTGGGATAACTCCAGGGGCTGGCCCAAGAGAGTGGGTGAACAGGGTGCAGCTCCATTGAGGGAGCAGGTCTTGGGAGGCTAAGACCAGGTGTGAGCTAGGTATTAGAGTTGCAAAGATGGGAAGGCAATGTGCCTCTGCCAACAGGAAAGGCTGTAGCAGAGGCCCCCAAACAATATGGGGACGACAGGGATGAGTTCTTCAGTCTACATGGGGGCATCAGGAAGCCCTCACAGAAGAGCTAAGACGTGAAGGATAAAAAGTGTTTGCCAAATAGACAAACAAGGAGAGGGCATTCCAGGCAAAGGGAACAGCATGTACAAAGGCACTGATGCCCTGGGCATCCTGTTGACGAGAAGCAGCTAAGTATTGCTGGATCCTAAAGCTCAAGGTAGAAGGAGCAGGACACGAAGTGAGTCAGGCCAAGGGGTTTGCAGTATTACTTGAGGTGCTGCAGGAGTGTACAGGAAAGGGACATGGTGAGATTTGTAACCTACATAGAGCACTACCCAAGATTCTGCAACCAGGAAGAGCGTGCAGATGTGGAAGCAGCATGGCAAGGTGGAGGCCAGGGGCTTGGTAGTAGATAAGACCTGGCCCTTCCTTAGACAAGTTCCTGAACTTCTCCTGGTCTCTCCTGTGATATAGGCATAACAGAATCTGCACTTTAAGGTGTTGTGATTATAAGAAAACAATACAGGTGAGGTGCAGGTAAGTGGTGCCTGGCTTCGAGGAGGCCTTCAATGCATAGAAGCCATGAGTAGCAGCGGTACAGTGAAGACCCACTGAGTCACACTGAGATTATGCAAATTGAACCAGCTATACTCAGAAACTCCCACAGAAAAAAGTGCGAGAGGGAAAATGGTGTATTAAAGATAGCAACAAATTCTTTGACACTTCTCCCATAGATAGGTGGGGGTCTGTGTCCCCTCCCCTTGATTTTAGAAGGTTCTGTGACTACTTTGACCAACAGAATATAGTACAAATGATGCTCTCCAGGGTCTAAGACCAGGCATTGAGGAACTATCGGCTTCCCTCCCTGTCTCTGGGAGCACTCTCTGAAAGCCCCGGGCCGCATGCTGGAGAGACCACACTCTAGTCAGCAGCCGCACCTGTGCTCAGCCCTGCAGCTATCCCCGGGGACGCACCAGGCATGCAGGTGAAGTCATCTCGGAGCCTCCAGGCCAACTTGTCACCACCTGAATAGCACTGAGTGACCTCAGCCAAAGCCATAAGGGCAGAAAATCCATCCACCTGAGCCCTCCCTGGATTCTGACCCATTGGATCCCAACGTATGATAAATGATTGTGTTTTAAGCCAATGAATCTTGGAGTGATTTGTCACAAAGCAGTAGCAATAGATGACAGGGAGGCAGCGAAGGGCCCCTGCAGGGACAGTGGGGCTGTGGCAGGGGCTTGCTGAGTGCTTTGGGAGGGCCAGGGGAAAGGGTCATTCGATCTGAGTCTCAGAGGACGGTATTCTAGCCAAGACCTTTTTGGCTTCAAGAGATAAAAATCTCTTCAAACTAGCAAAGGTGACAAAGAAGCTCTTACTGAGAAGGTGGAGGGATCTTACGGAGCCCAAGCTCAGGAGATGAGCTACGTGGCCCGGGGTCTTTGACCTGGAGCAGGACACTGAGAAGGCCAGAGAGCCACAGAAGGACCCCCGGCCCCACCTCTATTTCCCTCTGTGTGCCTCTTTGCTGTTCCACTCTCTGCAAATCAGCTCCCTCTGTTTGTTCATTAGCTCGGAGATGACTCCAAAATGGCTGCCATAGGCCCCAAGCCTAGAATCCAGACAACTTCTAGTACCCTTTGTCACTCCAAGCCACAATTTATAGAATTAATTCAGGTTCTAGGGAGAAACAGCAGTGTGACTGATCCGGCCTGTGAACTAAAATAAAATGTTAAGGCTCACCCCCGCCACCGGCTGACTAAATGGACCCCATCGTGGCCAAAGGAATATCCTAAAACTAAATTGCCTGCCAGGAGGAAGGAGGTCAGACATGCCTTATCATGCCCCCTCCCTTCTTGGGGACATCCTTTGTAACCCATTAACAAGCCTAAGGGTATTGAGGACTAAACTCTGATCTTTTTTCTTTTGCTCGAAATTCCTCCCTAAGGAGGCCAGATGAGTCATGCCTACAAATGATAAAATCTCAGTAAACAGGTTTTTCATGATGTCGTTTACTTCCCAACCTGATTCTCATATAGCATCATGTAACAGATAAAAGACCCTCAAACATTCCATTCAGCTGATTCCTGGTCTTTTAGACAAAACCTAACTCTTTCAGCCAATGGTCAACTAATGAATCCCTAAATCCACCTATGATTTGTAAGCCCCCGCTTTGAGATGTCCCGCCTTTTGGGGCCAAATCAATGTATGCCTCCCATGTTTTGATTTATGACTTTACCTGTAACCCCTGTCTCTCTGAAATGTATAAAACCAAACTGTAACCCAGCCACACTGAGTCCACTGCTCAAGACCTCTTGGGCGTCGCTCCGGGTCATGGTCCTCAAATTTGGCTCACAGTAAATCTCTTTAAAATTATTTTACAGACTTTGGTCTTTTTTCCGTTGACAGTCCCAGTTCTTCCACCCGGGCCACCCACGTTGCTAGCCAGCCAATGGCCACTGTTGTTTTGACTCAGGTGACACTCCCTGGTCCAGTCAGCAGAGTCTCTTTCAAGGGCTACGAGCCAGGCAGGTTACAGGGGAGTGTTTTTTGTTTTGTTTTGTTTTTGTTTTTAAGCTGGTGAAGAGAAAGGAGGAGAAATGAAGAAAGGGCCTGCCTCGCAAGAGAGCAGCAGGTATGAGGACTGAAGTGTGAGAGACCACACGCACTGGAGGTGCCTTGGGAGGGTGAGGAAAGGACACCACCCAGAGGTACCATTCCAGCAGTGATGGGCGTGGCATAGGCACCAGCCACTCGGAGCAGGCGGCACCTGGGAACGGCCGGGGTGGCAGGAATGCCTGACAGTCAGGCCTGCCTGCACCTGGTAGAAAGTCTCCCGTGTGTGCATTTTTACTGAAGGGTGTGGTCCTCCCTTATCAGCCTTCTGTGACCTCACTTCCTCCTTTACCAAATGAACACTTCCGAGACTCCAGGAGAAATGCTGGTTTTGTGGTGTCTGGCTGAGTCTGGGGATCACTTTCAGGCCTCTGTGGAATGGACAGCACAGTAGTCCCTTCTAGGCTTTAGGGGATTTGACCTGCTTTTCTCTTTCACAGCCTTTCTGGGAATAAGGGGAGGAGGAAGCAGTTTGAGTCCCATTGCAGGCTGCAGAGAGTTCTGGATGAGTAAGCACTGAAAACGTGGGAAGTTTCTGAAAAGGGTTTCTCAGCCAGCAGTACTTTCTCCTCTTGCTGGGGCGAGTCCCTGCCTCTCCGTGTGTTACCGATGACTCACCGAGTAGCTCTCTCCCTCATCAGGAGAGGCTGGTCTGTCTGCTGCAGTCTGAACATGGGTTGCAGGGGGTGGTATACAGGGAGGCAAGGAACTAATACTGAGCACTTCTCATGGCCAGACACTATGCTAGACATGATGTGTATCATCTTATTTAATTATCCCAAATACCTTGTGAGGGTTTGATGCCAGATACTCTGGATCCACTATGTGAATGTTTCCACTGCGGACATCCCCAAGGCCCCCTTATTTCATTTTTTTTTTTTTTATCTTGAGCCTCTATAATCACATGAGGCCCCCTTATTTCATATGAAGTTCTGGATAGTGTCAGAAAAAACACTCAATACATGGAAATAAGGCAGATAAAGTAGACATCCTTTCAATACCATAGCAGGCAAAAGGCCACCTAAGGATTGTCTAGAATCTCGCTGTCTGATCAATAGCCACTAACCCTGTGTGGTTATTGAGCACCTGACATAGGGCCAGTCTGAACTGAGATGGGCGGTAAGTGTATGATCTACACTGGATTTCAAAGACTCAGTATGACAAAAATTATAACATATCTTATTAATATTTTTATGCAGAGTACATGTTGACATGATAATATTTTAGATGTATTGGGTTAAGTGAAATATATTATTTAAATTAATTTCACCTGTTCTTTTTATTTTGTTTAACGTGGCTACTAGAAAATTTAAAATTACGTATGTGGTTTGCCTTATATTTCTTTTTTTTTTTTTTTTCTATCTACTGTGTCCCAGACTTCTTTATTTAAGAAAAAAGTGATGAGTGATGTGGGGATTAAAATCAAGAGCATCGTTGAACTTCACCTTCCAGCAAGCTCCCCCAGAACTCCCTGCCCCCACCCTTTGTGTTCCCAATTCCTTCCTTCGTGATTGAAGAACCTAATCCCAAAAGCCCTGGTACAAACTAACTCCAGGTTCTCCTTCCCGAGCTTCCCCCCTTGCCCAGCCCCCCATTCTTATAAGGGCAGGCACCTCAGTTTGAACGCATGGAAGAGCCCAGAGTGCTGACGGAGACAGAGGGAAAGGCTTCCCCGTCAGGGAAAGGGACTGAGGAGTACAGGGTGGTAAAGTGAGGGCTCCCATAGCCTGGGGTACCGAAATGGGACCCTGGGGCCAGAGGAAAGGACACTGGTCCCCCTGAGAAAGGAGACCCAGCGGCCTCGAACTCCTCCCGTTGTGAATAGTCACCAGTAGATCGCTTGCCCTTCTGGCGCCGGTTACAGAACCACACTCGGACCACATCCTTCTCGAGCCCAAGCTGCTGGGCGATGTGGCTGATCTGCTGCAGGGTGGGTTCCGGGCACTGCAGGAACAAGTTCTCCAGGTTGCCTCTCACTCGGTTCTCGATGCTCGTTCTCTTTCTCTTTCGGGCCTGTACTAGGGTCTCTGCTTTGCATATCTCCTGAAGATTTTCATTGCTGTCAGCTTCCTCCACCCACTTCTGCAGCAGGGGCCGCAGCTTACACATGTTCTTGAAACTGAGCTGCAGAGCCTCAAAACGGCAGATGGTGGTTTGGCTGAACACCTTCCCAAAGAGAACCCCCAGGGTGAGCCCCACGTCAGCCTGGGTGTACCCCAGGGTGATCCTCTTCTGCTTCAGGACCTTGGCAAACTGCTCGAGTTCTTTCTGCAGAGTTTTGATGTCCGGGGCCTCCTCAGGGTTTTGCTCCGGCTTCTCCTTCAGCTTCCCAGCACCCGGCGGGGCAGGGCAGGGCTTGGGGGAGGCCCCCTCAGAGCTGCTCTCCACTCCGGCTGCGGCCTCGCCCTCGGGCTGAGGGGTCTCCAGGCCACCTTGGAGCACTAGCCCCACTGCAACCTGAGGTGCACAGTATGCCACCCCGCCACACAGCTCGTACGGTGGGGGGCACAGGGGGATCCCTCACACCTCGGAGCCTGGCCCAACCTTCGGCCCGATTCCTGGCCCTCCAGGAGGGCCTTGCAAGCTTAGCCAGGTCCGAGGGCCAACCCAATCCGGCTCCGGCCCTCCTGGCCCATCGCCTCCACCGCCTGGCGGGGGTGAGAAGGCAAAATCCGAAGCCAGGTGTCCCGCCATGGGGTAGGAAGGAGCCCCAAGCCGGGGGCCTGGTGAAATAGGGCTCGCCCAGGGACTGGTTTGCCTTATATTTCTATCGGACGTTAGTCCAGTGGAATGTACTTAGCACATCTCATTGTTTCCTATTAATTAAAAGTCCCAGACTTAATGAAGTTACTTGTTAATTTATAAATATTTGTCCAGTAGAGATGTAGATAATTTTTGTTGAGTGGACAAATAACCCCAAAGATTTATGGCCTGTTGTTCATCAACTAGTTTTATATTCAACCCAGCAATTGTATCCTAACATTTCATTGTTAAATTGCTTATAAATATGTTAGCTGGTTCTTTATGCTGGTCATAACATTTCATTGGTTCCCTCATTGATTGTTGTGTTAAATACCATCTTGGACACATGTTCATTTTTTTATTTGAGAGTTATGATTTTTACCTTTTAGACCAGGGCTATCTAATAAAACCATAATGCAGGCTACATGTACAATTTAAAATTTTTTAGTAGTCACATTAATAAAGTAAAACTAATTTTTAAAATATATGTTACTTAACTCTATATGTCCCAAATATTATCATTTCTACAAATAATCAATATAAAATGTTATCAATGGATATTTTACATTCTTTTTTCATAGTAAGTCTTCAAAATCTGACATATCTCAATTTGGACCAGCCACATTCCAATCTCTTAGTAGTCACATGTGATGAGTGGCTACCATATTGGGCAGGGCAGGTTTCACCCCCTCCTTTGAAATAAGGAACTACAACCAACAAATAAAGGCCGCTCAAGTCCTCTAGGGTTCAAGTGTGAGCTGGAAGGCAGTTGTCTCTACAAAGGGATCTTTTGCTATCCAAGGCAACCAGAGGGCTGGGGTAGCAGGAGTGGTGATGTACCTGAAAGTATATTCCAATGCTCTGGAAATCCTTGTCTCACCTTTAGACATTTCCCTCCTCTCCACTCACAAGCTGCATGACCTTGAGCAAATCACCTCCTCTCTTGGGTTCTCAGTTTCCTCATTTGTAAAATGAGCATGTTGGACTTGAAGATCTCTGAGGTTCCTTCTGTCACTGATGTGCCATCATTCTCTGAAATACCACTTGGGCAGCATCCTCTGGGGAAGACAGCCACCCTCTCTTGGAAATCCTCAGGCACTTCCCAGGGTTTTCCTCCTGTTCTCACTCATCTCTATACTGCTGAGAGGCCGGGAGTTGGATATGTACCTGCCTTCCCCGTCAAGAAGTGGCTGCTCCCTTTGGGGAGGTGGGGAGACAAGAGTTTGGACATGTAGAATTGTAAGCAGTCACCTTCCTCTTTGGCCTACAAATGTATCTATGGGGGATCTCTTTCTTCCTGGAGCTGCTCTAGTTAATCTTAAACATTAGAAGATAAAGGGAGATTAGTGATAGAATTCCCTTCTGAGGATCCCCACGAGACTGAGAAGGAAACTAGGAGCTAGAGAGTAAGAAAGAAGAAAGGGAAACTACATGCTGCTTGCTCACTTAAGGAGCTGTAACTAAGTCTTGATTTCTGTAGGTAAAAGTCACCAGAGCCCTAAATTAAGACAGGGATTAGGCTGTAAATATTTCTTTTAAATAAATCAATGAGGGGAAATGAAACTGGGTATGCCTTCTCCAACCCAAAAAGATGTATGTCCTGCAGGGACCCAGCAACTAAACAACAAGGAGAGACCTAACCTGCTGGTGCCCCAGAAGCAGGACCTGTGGGACAGAAGCTATAGGGAGGTCTATTTCTGTCTGTAAGTGGAGGGTGGGAAGGTTCTGCAAACCAATGAGCCGCCTCCAAAGGCAGGAAATGCAGGTCCCTGGAGGTCCAGGCAGAGGCCAAATGACCACCTGTAAGAAATGGTGCACGTAGTAGCTGAGAACCCCTCGTCTGCACTACCTGTTGAAATTATCTTGTTCTATTGTTTAATAACAGTTGTGCTTGAATCCTGTTCAAATGATGAGGTCCTGTGCCTTTTATCTCAGCTTCTCCACATTGCCTGGCCCAGAGTAGCTACTCATTAGATGTTGAATGAATGAACCAAACAATCAATGGATAGCTCTATTAATGAATGAATAACTATGTGATTCTTACATCAGCTGGGTAGTTGCACTAGATCATTTTCTCCAACCCTAAGGCTCAATAGTTCAATTAACTAGGGATGGATAGGAGAATGTGACCCCCTGCTCTGATGCTGAAGCCTGGCAGGTGACAGTTCTTTCTCCTGCTGTTTCCGAGCAGAATGGCCTGGAGCTGGTGCAACAGGGCTCCCTCTCTTCCTGGCGGTGACTCCTACAGGCTTCTCCCAACAGAAAGAGGGTGGGGGAATAGCAGAGGTGTCTTCTGTCACCTCGGAGCTTCTCCATTCAGGCCAGTTCCCATTTGTCGTGTCAAGCTGTAAGACTGACCTTATTATATATATTATATATGAGGGTGGTAATGGTTCATGAGAGGGGAGGACACAAAATATCTCCTCCACCGCTGTCCTGAAATTGCACCCTATGGGATGCATTAATGATTCCTTTGCATCTTGAAGGATAGGCATTCTAGGATTTCTCTATTATAGTACATATAAATCTGGGAAAACAGGCATCTTTAGCCTTCTTAGTGTGTATCAGCTTGTTCCTTCGGCTGGAAGGAAGGAACTACAGCAAGAGGTGCTGGAGACCAACTCTGCTGCCTTCCTCCCTAACACTGCAGAGCACTGGGCCCTTCCCTCCCCGGAGCTTGGGGATATTAGTCACTCCCCTATTGGAACATCCAATGCCCCACACATCGTCTGGGCTCTGTCTCTGCCTGTTCCTCCATGCCTGTCGCCCTCTACCTTCACACACACACCTTGGGTTCACCCTGACGTGTGTCCCTCATTCCACTCCCCGGGCTCTGTTCCCCTCCCCTTCACCTGGCCTGGCCTCCTCCTTCCAATCCAGGTCCAGATCTGCTTGGCCAGCCTTGGATGTTCAATTTGGGATAAGCCAGTTAACTTGTCTAAATAGTTTCTTCAATATCAAAACAGCAAGACTAACATCAACCCCATCGGTTGGGCCCGGTGGCTCACGCCTGTAATCCTAGCACTCTGGGAGGCCAAGGCAGGAGAATCGCTTGAGCTCAGGAGTTCGAGATCAGCCTGAACAAGAGCAAAATCCCATCTCTACAAAAAAAATAAAAATCGAAAATATAATAATAATATCGACCCCATCAACCTCACAGGGTGGTTGTGAGAAGTTAGGAGTAATCCTTATTATGAAAATGTTTGAGAAATTCAAAGTGCTACACAAATGTAGGCTTACCATAACACCACTCCTAAAGGACCAGGAAACACAGGCACTCATGTAAACCTGGATTTTTAATATTTGTCCTTGTTAAGTTTTACAAGAGATTCAATTCATGGGATTGCTGAGTTTATGTAAGAGTGTGGGCTGCAGGTGTGTTAAATGTGAGCGGGGAGGTTATGTTCTTTGGCACTTTCCCCTGTACCATTTTCATCTGAAAGTCTAATAATAGTCCCCTGGACATTGGTGGATAAATCCACAGTAGACTTTTTTTCTTTCTTCCAGGCTACGCATCTTTGCAGTGAAAGAGATTGGATTCTGTGGTACCAGAGAGAGGACACGAATAAGTAAGGACTTTTTTTCTCTCTTTCTTTTTAGTCACATCTTCAGTTGGACACCTGGTGAAGGAGCTCAAAAGAGCCACAGCAAAAACCATCACCTGCCTGATCCCTGCTGCTCTGTCTTTGGAATCCTACATCCTTACAAACCTCAGTCCTGTTCAGGAGAATGTCTGATTCCAAAGCCCATTATCACAATCCTTTTAACAGATGAGGAAACTGAGCTCAGAGAGAAGGAAGTTGTCACTTGTGCAAAATTACAAGCCATTACTGGGAAGTGAGACTAAGGCCTGACCTTCTCTCCGATGGCCCCTGGAAAATGTCTAACATCACATAATAAATTCTTTTCAAAGACTGTTTTGTCCACTTGTGTTTATAATTTATAAACATGGGTCTAACATCCAAAATTTTGAAAAGGATATTCCTCCCACCTTTATCCACAAGCACCCAGTTCTCCCAAGAAGCAATCAATTGTGTCAGTTTCTTGCATATTCTTTCAGAGATATTTTATTTATATATAAGCAAATCTATTTCTTTTGCCTTTTTTGGTTTTTCTTTTTTTTCTTTTTTCTACACACTTAGTATATTCACTGACCCTCACCTGTCTTCTTTTACTTAACAATATATTTTGTAGGATTTTTCTTTTTATGGCTGTGTGATATTCAGTGTACTGATGGAGATACAGGTGATTTTTAGTCATAAGCTATTTGAACAAAGCTGCATTGAATAACTTTGCATATATGAGTGTTTCTACAGGATACCTATCTAGAAGTGGGATTGCTGGGCTGCGGGGGTGTGTGCTTTTGAAATTGGATGAATGTTGCCAAACTGTCCTCCAAAGTGGTTTTACCAAGTGACATCCCACAGCGGTGCCCAAGAGTGCTTTCTCCTCACCAACACGGTATGTTTTCAAACTTCGTGATCCTTGCCAATGTCTCTCTGTTCTTAGATATGCACTTAAAGCCTGACTAGACTCATTTCCCATTTTGTACCTGATATGACCTCCCAGTTAGTTTAAAACCAGATGTCACTCTTCTGGCAACTGATGGAAATATAACTTCCAGGAAAAACAAAAACAAATCCTTCCTATAAAGTACGTTGTAATTCTGTCCAAACAGCTATTATATTTTTAGGGGATGATTTATTCATTATTTAACCAAGTCCCTTCTTGCCCAGGATGACATGGCTCTGGATAGAGAACGGCTCCACCATGGCGCCCCAGCGCCCCTGCATGCATCCGTATGAGCAAAGGCTTGACTCATGGCTTATCTGTGTTTTGGCAGAAGGCCTTGTGACCCTCCCAGAAGACAGGGGCAGGGAAGCCTCTAAGGAGGTGTTTCGAGGCCATCTCCCACTCACTTTCCTACGTCCACTGGAAGCCTGTCAGGAGACTGTCTCATCGCCTCGCAGGTTCTGACCCAACTGTGGGGTTTCCTGCCCCACACACTATAGAACAAAGTAAAAACCACCTTGCTGCAGTCTGTAAGTGGCTCCTCAGCGATGAGGCACCCACCACTTTCCCTGCAGTCACATGGCCCTATCATTTTGGTGTTATCTTTTTCTGTGTGAGGGACCAGGCTCTGTGGAGCTGCCCCTTTGCTCACTCCTCCTTGTGCTATGTGAGTGACAAACCGTCTGAATCCAAAAGTGACTCATATCTTTGCTGATGGAATCAAGCAGACCTTGGTCTTGGCTTTGCTTTGTGTTTTATGGGTGAGCTTTACACTCTGAAGTCATTCTAAATTTTTATTTTCTCATTCATTACCAAATATTTGTACTATACTTCCTATAGGTCGGACACTTTACAAGGCATTAATGCATTTGATATTCATGCTTGCAACAACCCTATGAAGTAGGTGCTATTATTATCCCCACTTCAAAAATGAGGAAACTAAAGCGCAGGGTAGTTAAGGAAGTTGTCCAAGAGTACATAGTAAGTGGCAGAATCCGGATTCAACCCCAGGCAGGCTGCTCTGGAGTCAATGCTCCGAACCACTGTATTTTGCTGCCTTATGTTAACAGATCCTACACTTAGGGCACCTTTTCTCAATCACCCGGATTACCCATGTGAAATGCCGTTTCCTGGGCTCTATCCACACCTATGCTGTGAGAATCATTGGTGGGTCTAGAAATTTCCAGACACCTAAAGGGGGGACATCCATCCACCTTGCAGCAATGAGGCACCTGGGGATGACAGACAGAGACTGGGTCCCTGGAGACCCAAGGAGCCACCACCACTCAAGCCCTGAACTCCCTACCTCTAGGCTCTTGTATTCGGAGAAAATATTATTCCTGTTTGGTTAAACCGCTGCAGTTGGTTTCGTCTTTCATGAAGCTGACTGTAATCCTAATGAATGTAGAGGATCTCTTTGAATAGAAGTGATATATTTGCTGATAATTTGATTTTTTGGAGGAGCACGGTAGAATAGAAATAATATAAGCCATATACGTGATTTGACATTTTAAAAAGGCAAAAAGAAAAAAGGTAAAATTAATTTTAACATACAGGCAGTCCCTGGGTTACAGACAACTGGCTTACTCACGAACAGGTTCTCAAGGCTCCCCATAAGGATAATTTACAATTAAACAATTAAATTAATAATTCGGGAACTAGCTTCCTCCACACGTGTAAACGAGCCCGCGTGGCGCGAGCGAGTCCCTGGCGCAGCGTCTTTCCTCGCGGCTGCTCTCGCTGTGTGTGCAGTCGCTCGCACACAGCATCGCTGTCCTCTTAACTTCTTTATTCGATTTCGTGAGTCTGTGTCTACCCTCACGACCACGCCTCCGAAGCGAAAGCCCACTGCAAGTCCAGGTGAGCCTGCAGCAAAGAGAGAGGTGATCACAGTGGAAATGAAAGTAGAAATAATTATGCGTTTGGAGAAAGGCCAGACACCCATCATTCAGTGGGAAAGCATTAGGCTTTTGTTGCTCCACTACAGGGACAATCACAAAGGACAAAGTGAGAATAATGGACCGTGTGAAAGGCAGCGCTCCACTGAAAGCATCAGTTATTACTAAGCAGCGTAGTGGATTCATTATTGAAACAGAAAAGTTTTTATTGATTTGGTTAGAAGATCAAAATAAAGGTATTCCTGTTAGCCTGGCGTCAACACAACATTAGGCGAGTGTTAACCTTTAATATTCTTTTTTGAAATTTCTCCTGTCTCTCATCTAAACTTTTTGTATGAGTTTGTCTTTATGTTCTGTTTGAATTAAAAGAAAGAGCACAGTAGTTTCTATAACTGATTACACTATAGGGATATTATAATTATTATTACAGTATTAAACTGTATTATTATTACCACGTACGAGCCATTATAGTACTGTTGTTTTATTAGTATTAGTGTATATGCACTGTTCATCAGAGATCCAAGTTACATACAAATCTGACCTAAAGACGTTCTCAGGAACGTATTTAATCCACAACCGGGGACCACCTGTATTTTATTTAACCGAATATACCCAAAGAAAGCGTTATCATTTCAACATGACAAATACAAATTATGATATTTTTTACATTCATTTTTTAAAACTGAGTCTCTATAATTTAGTGTGCATTTTACTTATGGTGCATCTTACATCAGACCGGCCACCTTTCAAGAGCTCAACAGCCCCATGCGGCAGCTAGTGGCTGCTGTACCGGACAGCGCAGTCCTGCAGCTCCGCATCTCTGACCTGTTTATGCTCTGGTTCTTGAACTTGACTGCGCTGGAATCATCAGGGCAGCGTAAACAGATGGTACTTGGGTCCCACTTCAGATATTCGTAAATACTGGGTCCGAGAGCTGCTAGGGAATCGGGATTTCTAGAAGTTCTCCAGGTGATCCAGTGAGCAGAATCACTGCTGAATCACTGCTGATCCAGTGAGCAGAATCTGGAGTCCTTATCCCTGGAGCCTCCTTACCAGTCTCGGAACGGTTGGGTGGTGGTTTTTTCAGGAGCTGCTCTTTCCAAGTCAGAACTGGCAGGCTTGCGTTGGGTCTAATCTCTGTCTCCGTCCGTCTCCACCTCTCTCTCTCTCTCTCTCTCTCTCTCTCTCTCCCCCTCTCTCTCTTACACACACACAAACACAAACACACACACACACACACACACACACACACACACACACCCCCGCCTGGGCCCTAGAAGCGTATGTTCATTGCATATTACCAGACAGATGTAGTGCTGATCCCAGCCTGACCAGATCATACCAAAAACATCAAAAAGATGAGCTGTACATTCTCAAAGAAGACTTAAGTTAGAACAGAATCCTGGGACCAGAAACAAGCATCAGGCCTATTTCAAGTAAGTGAAGACAGATATAACACTCTGATTGTGGGCAGACTGTGAAGACAGATATAACACTCTGATTGAAAAGAGCAAAACAAGTCCTTCTGGAGGTCAGAAAAGCCCAGATTCCTGTGATGCCTGTGAACAAGAGTAGACCCCACCAATCCCAGGACAGACATCTGCAACAGAGCTGGTCTGGGGCTAGAACTCTAGAAGCCGGGTACATTTATCCCTAAAGCCCCTGCCAAATTAACCAATAACTCTAAGTGGTGCTGTGATCGGTACCCCGTGAGACATTATTTCTTACATTAAAAAACAAACAGCTGTTAAATGCAGAACAAAACAAACTTTATCTGGAAATAAGTTCTTAGAAGCAAATTACCCAAGCGAGAGTCATTCTCTCCAACCTAACAGACATTTTTTGAGTACCTGTTCTGAGTAAGTGATTATGTTAGGTTTTTGCAAACAAGAAAGGTAATCTTTTTGTTAGGAAGCACAGATGCCGGAAGGGGGGTACAAGATTTATCCACAAGTGCTTGCTAACTATCTGGTCTGTGCCAGATTCTATGCTGAGAGCTGAGGACAGAATGTTGAGGACATAGTTCCCGCCCACCAGAGCTTAAATGGCTAATCCACTGGCCGCAGCACTTTGCTAGAGTGTCTCCAGAACAGCCCTGGGTAGGTAGGGGATACTTCTTCCAAATACCCTCTGCTACGTGCAGGTTCCAGCTGAGGACAGTTTTTTGTCATCAAGAGTTCTTGCTAGAGGTCATTCAGATAATTGCTGCTAGTAGAAATGGTCTCCTGTTAGCAGTTATAAATAATGAAAATTCTGAATATCGAATGTATCCTTTATTTCTTAATTTGAGACGTTATTTCTTTTAATAGCATAGTAATGGGCCTCCTGTTATGACACCTAAGGACCCAACATCGCTTCAGTGACATTCCTGAAATAAAGTGTATAACCTGAAACAAATGAGAAGATATCAGGGAACAAAAAAAAAAAAAGAGGGACATTCTGAAATTTACTGGCCAGTACTTTTCAAAAACGTCAAGGCCATGAAAGACAAAACCGAGAAATTGTTCCAGACTAAAGGAGACTAAAGACTAAAAAGACCTAACAACTAAATATAAGCAGAGATTCTGGATTGGATCTTGGGCCCAGGAAAAAAATTTTTTTACTTTTGCTACTGTGGTGTTGTGGTAGACATACTGGTTTTCACTCACAGTCCCTGGCTCGTAACTCCCATAGCCCTTGTTACAGCCTTTTGTTACAATGTTGGGTGTGTTAGGCCTCAGGAAACAGAGTCTCTCTGACCTCCTGCCTCAAGGCAGCATCCCAGTCTCTTCCCCTTTCTGATTGTGGGTCATGAGACCCTCATTCCAGAGAGGGTCCGTCCCATACCCTGGAGGTGACATGATTGTTCATAAATAAAAACCCAAGAGGGCTGGGTTCAGAGGGCTTCCCAATAGCTGAACACGTGGGGAATCCTGGAGGTGGAGCCCAGGTGGGGCATGGAAGCTCCATGCCCCTTCCCCCTACGCGTCTCCTCGTCTGTATCTTTTGTAATATCCTTTATAATAAACCGGTAAATGTAAGTAAATGTTTCCCTGAGTTCTGTGAGCCGTTCCAGCAAATTAATTGAACCGAAAGAAGAGGTCGTGGGAACCCCAACTTGAAGCTGGTCAGTCAAGAAGTTCCGGAGGCCCAGACTTGTGTCCAGAGTGGGGGCAGTTTGGGGTTCTGAGCCCTCACCCCGCAGGATCTGATGCTATCTCCAGGTAGACAGTGTCAGAATTGAATCAGAGGACACCCCACTGGTGTCTGCTGTTTGGTGTGTGGGGAAAAAACCCACATTTAATCACAGAAGTCTTTTTCTATGTTGATGATTCTTTTTTTTTTTTTTTTTTTTTTGAGACAGAGTCTC
>NW_012144966.1:3001849-3002269 GCF_000956105.1 Propithecus coquereli | reverse complement strand
TAATTTTTGGCCCACTGTACTTTGTGAATCCCCCACATCAAGGTATTGATTTTTTAATAAAAGAGTAAATACGACTTTAGGAAAAAGTAAAGCTACTGTTTTGTGTTATTAGGCAGAAAAGATTTTATTTCCTGGGAAAAGTGAAATTCTTCATGGTTAGTGTTCTGCTTTAAAGACCCTTGAAAGAAAGCAAAGAAATCAAGCAGGGAGTGGGCATATGTTTTCTTAGGTTGAGCTGGGGTTTAATTTCAAATTAGATTACCTGAAAGACTGTTCACTCACCTAGAGATAATTTGTTGTTTCCAGCACCCTATTTTTTCAATTTGGTTTCTGTTCTTTCTTTCATTTTCTTAATCATATTCAACCCATTTGTTTTATAGTTTCTTTCAGATGGCTTTCTAGCTCAAGTTTTGGTGTGCT
>NW_012144966.1:2997249-3001356 GCF_000956105.1 Propithecus coquereli | reverse complement strand
GCTCTTGCTCAGGCTGGTCTCGAACTCCTGAGCTCAAGCGATCCTCCTGCACTGGCCTCCCAGGGTGCTAGGAGTACAGGCGTGAGCCGCCGCGCCCAGCCAAGCCAGCTTTCAAATTAGTCCCTTGCACAAATTCTTTGGAGACCTGTCACTGATTATCCCTCGAGGGCCAGCTCCACCAACTCCTGCTTGACTGCCCCTCACACTCTGGTTTCTGTTGGTCCAACCCTCACAGATTGCTGTGGGGACCCCATCCAGGCAGCCCTTTTAAACCACGTTCTTGGCTGGGTGAGGTGGTTCACGCCTGTAATCCTAGCACTCTGGGAGGCTGAGGTGGAAGGATCACTTGAGCTCGGGAGTTCAAGACTAGCTTGAGCAAGAGCGAGACCTCACCTCTACTAAAAATAGAAAAAATTAGCAGGCATGGTGGCGCATGCCTGTGGTCCCAGCTACTTGGGAGGCTGAGGCAGGAGGATTGCTTGGGCCCAGGAGTTTGAGGTTGCTGTGGCCTAGGCTGATGCCACGGCACGCTAGCCTGGGTGACAGAGTGAGACCCTGTCATTCATTCATAAACAAACAAACAAGCCACATTCCTTTTAAGATAATTATAGGCAGCCAGGCACGGTGGCTCATGTCTGTGATCCCAGCACCTTGGGAGGCTGAGGCAGGAGGATTGCTTGGGCCCAGGAGTTTGAGGTTGCTGTGGCCTAGGCTGATGCCACGGCACGCTAGCCTGGGTGACAGAGTGAGACCCTGTCATTCATTCATAAACAAACAAACAAGCCACATTCCTTTTAAGATAATTATAGGCAGCCAGGCACGGTGGCTCATGTCTGTGATCCCAGCACCTTGGGAGGCTGAGGCAGGAGGATCACTTGAGGCCAGGAATTTGAGGTTGCAGTGAGCTATGATCATGCCACTACACTCCGGCCTGGGCAACAGAACAAGACCCAGTCTCTAAAAAAACAAAAAAGATGGCTATAGGCTGTCTTAATCCCAGCCTACTGGAAACATGTCCACATTCTTGGCCTCCACAGACCTTGAGGGAGCAGGCCATTTCTGGTGGTAATCACTTCTCCCTATTCAGCAGAGCCAGCTAGCCAACACCTCTTGACTTGAGACTTTCCCACGAGCCTGGCACCCGCCTCTATGCCATCCATGCAGCTTACATTCCAGAACAGTTTGTAAAGCGGTCCCAGTGGAGAACCTTCTGCTTTTCTTCACTGGGCGGGCAGATGATGGTGAGGGAAATGCCCAGCACTCTAAAGCTTTTTCCAAAGATATTCTCTCATTTCCAATTTTTGGGGCTCTTCAACTTTGATCCATTATGTAAAGACCCTCTAAGGAAGGACTAAGCTCTCCAAAAACGACTTTCTGGACACCACTTTTGCAAATTCTGGGAAAGAAAAAAAAATTAAAAGCCAACAACCATATTTCCATTTGATGTATACTGTTTATAGATCATAAGTAAAATCTGTATTTTTAACTCTCTCAAGTCAGCAGACTTTTCCTACAAAAACCAATTCAGTTAAATAAAGAACTCTTGAAAAATCCCAGAGGAACATGAGAAAAAATATTGAAAATCTTAAGATCCGTCCATAAAAGGGTATGATAGGAGATACCTCAGTGGTTTGAACTTAACTCATTTCCTCTAAAGGTTAAGAAGTGGGGAATTTAAGATAGGCTGAATTCTCCGAAGGGGTTTGGCTGATATGCCATAAAATTCTTTAGGCCCCACAAGAATAAAGACTTACTGTGCGCTACCAAAAGTCCTTAAAAACTTTCTGGCTCTTGCTGCCTGCCCCTTCGGAGGTAAGTGGAAACAATTTTAGGGTGTAATGAATAGGGTAGCAATTTTTCAGTCCTTACTGACAGTTTTGTATGTTCAGTTTCCTGTCATTTAAACAAACTTGGTGACTATTTCCCATATTTTCTCTGCCAATCTTATTTTTAGCAATCAAGCATGCTGTTGACTAATTTTTGGCCCACTGTACTTTGTGAATCCCCTACCCCACCTCCAACATTGCTTAACATTACTGGTAACTTAACATTGACCTATGTCCTCCTGCTCCACCTGGTCCATCGCCTGGCTTCTTCTCTATGGGCAACATCTCTTCTTGTACTCGTCTTTCGTTTCCTTGGTAGAAGAAACTTTTATCATACCTGTATGCTTATGCAAGATTTTTTTTTTTTTGAGGCATGGTCTTGCTCTGTCACCCAGGCGGGGGATGCAGTGGCACTTTAATAGCTTTCTGCAGCCTGGAACTCCTGGGCTCAAGAGATCCTCCTCCCTCCAGCTTCCCAAAGTGCTAGGATTATGGGCATGAGCCACCATACAGGCTGATTTGTTCATTTTTGAATTTTATCAGGATCATACTGTACATAGTGAACTGGGACTGTTTTTTTCAGTCAACATTATTAAAACTCAAACATGTTACTGAGCTGTAGTTGATACATTTTCTCTGCCGGTGATTATGTCATTGGGTAAACTCAATTTATGTATCCATTCTTTTAATGACCATTTCAAGGTCCCCAACCTTTTTGGCATCAGGGACCGGTTTCATGGAAGACAATTTTTCCACAAAAGGGGAGGGGGTGGGGGTGGGAGGCAGGAATGGTTTTGGGATGATTCAAACGCATTACATTTACTGTGCACTCAAACCTCTCTGCTAATGATAATCTGTATTTGCAGCCACACCCAGCACTACCATGACCACCTCAGCTCCACCTCAGCTCATCAGGCATTAGATTCTCATAGGGGTGCGCAACCTAGACCCCTCGCATGCGCAGTTTACAGTAGGATTCATGCTTCTATGAGAATCTAGTGCCACCGCTTATCTGACAGGAAGTGGATCTCAGGCTGTGATGTGAACGATGGGGAGGGGAGCAGCTGTAAATACAGATGAAGCTTTGCTAGCTAGCCTGCCGCTCACCTCCTGCTGTGCGGCCCAGTTCCTAACAGGCCACGGACAGATACTGGTCTGTGGCCTGGGGATTGGGGACCACAGGACATTTGGATTGTACCCAGTTTCTTGCTAATTCAAACAGTGCAGCTGCAAATATTTTTATCATTTCCTGGCATACGTGTTCAAGAGTTCTAAGAAATATACTCAGGAGGGAATTGCTGGGTTGTAGAGATGTGAATGTTCAACTTTACAAGATGCCAAATTGTTTTCAAAAGGCATACAAAACTCCCACCAGCAATGTGTGTAAAAGATCTCAATCCACCCCATCTTGAACATTTGGTGTGGCTAAACTTTTAAATTATACTAATCGAATGGCTAAAAATGGCAAATATATCACATTGTGATCTTGGTTTGCATTTCCCTGGTTAAGTGTCTATTCGTATATTTATTGGCCATATTATTTCCTCTTCTATAAAAATACCTGTTCAAAACCTATTTTTCTATTTGGGTTGTTTCTCCTTTTATTTGTAGTTCTTTATATATTCATGATACCAATCTTTTGTCAATTCTATGCACGTCTTGTCTCAGTTGTCTTTTCAACTTCAGGTAGTTTTCTTTCATGTAGTTGATCGAGATTCAGAATTTATCCACATTTTTCTTGTTAGTGCACTCTGTGCCCATTTTAAGAGAGCTCTCTTTACACTTCAAAGTCAGCAAGTTAGTCATTGACATCTTATGAACGTGCTATAGTTTGCTATTAAGTCCTTCATTCATCTGGAGTTGACTTTTACATATGGCATGAAGAAAAATACAAATGGCATTAAAAAAATTCACAAAATCGTATGTATGTGTAACTTTTTCCTCAACACAGTAAAAGTTCTAAACAGCATTTGCTCCCAAACTAAACCAAGTTTATTAATGTGAAAATTTTGTTTTGATAAATAACTTCTACCCTTCATCTCCTATTTTGGGAAATACGTTCTGTTGAGCAGATTCACGCTCTTGTTTTGCCAACTATCCTTCCAGCTTTAGAAATATCCTTCCAGCTTTAGAAATAGCCTTTTGGGGGCTCAAAATGTAGTCTTGCACATCCTATTTTCTCAATTATCATCTTTGTTCCCCCTCTCCCTAGACTTCTGTCGTGTGGACAATGTGCTGATGGAAGTTTTAGCTAAGAAAACTCGTATTCCTGGTCTCCAAG
>NW_012144966.1:2939694-2993949 GCF_000956105.1 Propithecus coquereli | reverse complement strand
CATAAATCGTAAACAAAAAACTATTTGTGGGACAGCATGGATGACAAAATGGTCTACTGTGTAAATTTTAGAATGAGGCAGACAAAAGTTGGAAGGCCGGTTAATTTTCCCCTCCTTCTCCTGCTTCAGCTTCATCTCCTTGGGTATCCGATGTCCACAACTGGTAAAAGAAGAAAAGATTTTTTAGCATGTTTCAGTATGGGAAAAAAATAAACAAAAAATTTTCATATATATGCCAAGGTATGAGAATATTTTAGTTGGAAAGCATTCAGAATATCAATTTGTCCTGAAGAGCCCCAATACAAGAGATGGACATACTAGTTGAGGGAACTAAATCAGAATCATCTAATTGGCCCATGCTCAAGGAGCTAGGGTTGACTACTCTCCCCTGGTAGAGCCTAGACTGACTTCCACTCCAAAGAGAATTCTATGCTCTATGAGAGTCAAGAATCAGTATCAACTGGAGTTTAACAACCAGAGCTAAACTACAAATCTAGCTTTTCTGACATTTTTAGCTTAGATTTTGCATGATTCAAAATAAATGCCGGGCAAAATAAAGTATGGTCAAAACAACATCTAAGAGGTAAAAATCAAAGTTGTCCTATAGTGGTAGGATTTGGGATTCTATTATTATTATTATTATTTTTTCATTAACGTTACAATTTCCGACAGGTTAAAAAAATAGTTTAAAAATTATTTTAACTGCTTCAAATGTTAAATGATGGGGAAAAAACAGACCTAATAATACTTTTCTATTCCCCAAATCATCTATTAGTTTAACTTATTTATTATCCAAATCTATCTCCAGACTGGAAAGGAGACTATTTCCAAGGTCACACAGCTAGCCAGTGAGTGCTTGGAACTGTCTCTAATGTCTTGTTCTAGTTCTAACTTTCAAGGATTCTTGAATTTTCTGTATAAACATACAAAAATTTGATAGAAGATATTTCTCTTTCTAGGGTAATGTGTTGACAATCTTGGTCAACCAGATTCAGACACAAATAACTAGGTTAAGGTTTTAGGAAAACTTCTTTTCTTGACCGATAAATGATCCAATCAACCTATAATGATAACAGCAGATCCTAATAAGGCCCAGAGACAACATACAGCTAACACCGACGGAGTAAGAACTGGAACTCGTTTCTCCTTACTCGGCTGTTGCAGTATGCAATCAGGCCTTCTCAAAAAGTGACGAGAACACAATCACTAGGTCTTAGGTTCCACCTTTTTTGGAATGACATCTCATCATTTCCAACCAGAAAAGAAACACTCTTAAGACTAAAACTAGGTAAAACAAAATAATTCCTTCATTTGATATAAAGATTTTCATTCTTTACTATAGCTTACTCCCCCAAAATAAAAACCTCACAAAATTTGTAGATAGCCCCAAATTGCACTTACTAAAATAATTTTAGGTGTTTAATAATAGTAATAAACAAGTATACAATATTGTTCAAAAACTATATGCTGAGAATGTTAGAATGAGCACTAAAATAGAGAACGGGTTTATAGAAAACTGGTAGTGGACTAAGTTGGAAGAAATGAAATGTATGAAATAAAGATACACAGCCCCCAAGACAAATGGCCCTAAGAAGCTAACAAAACCCAGTGACGATAGCTATAATCTGCAATTCCTACCTCTTTACCTGATACACAGCAAATGCTTGATAATTTTTTCACCTAAGCCTCAAAACTTCAAATTTAATATTTATCTGAAGAATAAGAAAACCTAAGGAACCAATAAGACAAACCAATTGCAATGTATAAACTTTATCTGGATCTCAATTAAGTTTTCATAAAAAAGAAACAATTTAAAAAAGACAAAACAAGCGGAATTTGAACATTATTTAGATACTTAATATTAAGGAACTACTGTTTATTTTTTTTTTATATTAGAAACTAGGCAAAAGAGATTCCCATTCAGATTCTATAGGCATGTGAAAATTTTTATCTGAAGTTATCAATGCCCTACGCTAGCTATACAAACATGGAGACAACCTGATGGGCAAGAAAACCATTTTAAAAGAATTTAAAGATGGATAGCCTCAGTATACATTTTTATTTTTTTTTTTTGGAGACAGAGTCTGGCTCTGTTGCCCGGGCTAGAGTGCCGTGGCATCAGCCCAGCACACAGCAACCTCAAACTCCTAGGTTCAAGCGATCCTTCTGCCTCAGCCTCCCGAGTAGCTGGGACTACGCCCGGCTAATTTATATATATATATTTTTAGTTGTCCAGATCATTTCTTTCCATTTTTTAGTAGAGATGGGGTCTCGCGCTTGCTCAGGCTGGTCTCGAACTCCTGACCTTGAGTGATCCACCTGCCTCGGCCTCCCAGAGTGCTAGGATTACAGGCGTGAGCCACCGCGCCCAGCCCTCAGTATACTTTTGAAACTAAAAACTAAACTCTCATGTGACTAAAATGAAAACACTCAAGATTTGAAATGGAAAACATGGATTGCAAAAACTGAAAATTAAAATTTTAATAATAAGCATGTCACTAATGAAAATGTACATTTTTAGTTCTTTAGTTCTTTAGTATTTCAGTTTCTGTAAGGTAGTTTTCTTTATGTGGTTTTTAACTGTGGCTATCATATTTAATAAAAAAGATCATAAATATTCCTTGTAAAACAACATAATCTCTTCAGCCACATTAATCCTTAATGCTGTGTTATGTACTTACTGTCAAGTTGTCTCTCAGCAATTGCATTATTAGCGTGCTGTCTTTGTATGACTCTTCACTTAATGTATCAAGTTCAGCAATGGCTTCATCAAAAGCCTATGATTTTAAAAAAGAGTAGATTTCAGTGCTCAGATAAGAAAGATTACTAAATATCCACGTAAGAGGTAAAATACATACTGTTTTTGCAAGAGAGCAGGCTTTCTCTGGGGAGTTCAGAATCTCGTAATAGAACACAGAGAAGTTAAGGGCCAGACCCAATCTGATAGGATGTGTTGGTTGCATTTCCTTTTTGCTGATTTCAAAAGCTTCTTGGTATGCTTGTTGTGACTGATCCACAATCCCTGTATAAGACACATGAATATGTATTGATAAAGCATGCAGCTCATCTTCACCCCTCAAACCAAACCTTTTAAAAAGGTTAAAAAAAAAAAGAGGCTTAACTTGGAACATCACACTAGCCATCAGTTAACATCAAGATAAAAACAACTTCATAATCTTATCATTGTCATATTTTTATTGATTAGTTTGCACTGCTCACTCCTCAGGTACACTGTGAGAAAACATCACTGCCCCATACACAAAATAGGCTTTTTAGAAACATACATTTTAGAATACCAATATTAGGGAGTAGATACATAGTCTTTGAGCTCAAAAAAAAAAAGGCATCGCCACTCCCTATTCAGTGCTCTAAGCAATTAAAGAACAACCAAAAAAATATCTACACTTCAGAAAGAAGACTCTTTCACACTGTTATTTTATACGAGTTTAACCAACAGGCTTATAAAACAGCATACCTTTCTTGTCATCACCAGCAGCAACCTCAGCCAAGTAACGGTAGTAGTCTCCCTTCATTTTCAAATAGAAGACTTTGCTCTCTGCTTGTGAAGCATTGGGGATCAAGAACTTTTCCAAAAGAGACTTAGGAAAATAGAAAACATATATAATAAGAATAAAACATTTACAAAGCTGAAAGAGCTTGCATTTCTTAAAGAGCATACTAAAGCCTAAGTTATAAAATTTTAACACCTAGCCACTGTCAATAATACAACTGTGAATGTAGGAAGCTCATGAACTTGTCGTTTAAAAGCAGAATTTTGGCTAGGCGAGGTGGCTCACACCTGTAATCCTAGCACTCTGGGAGGCCGAGGCGGGAGGATTGCTTGAGCTCAGGAGTTCGAGACCAGCCTGAGCAAGAGTGAGATCCCGTCTCTACGAAAAAATAAATAAAAATAAATAAAAATTAAAAAAATAAAAGCAGAATTCTTTGGGCATACTCCAATACTTAAAATTTAAAGTTAGTGTTCCGTTTATTATTCAAGGATGATACTTAAATATCAGTCTCTGACAACTATCTATTTACATGCCGACTTCAATGAATGACAGTACAAATATGATAGTTTATTATTTAGGAACATTTTCGAATGTGCTGGGAAACTGCATCTTAATGTAGTCAAAGACATGAGTATAGAAAGACCATAAGAGATGAACCTTTTTGACTCTGGAGGAATGACTAAAGCAGAAACCGATAATGTAACAGACACTACCACAGAGTCCGAGCCAGAGGAGGCAGAACAAAATTAACTTCCTTTAAAAGAACACAATTCAAACAAACTTCACAACACATGAAAAACTGTTCAGAGCAAAAGAATAGACTTTAATCTCATTAAAGTGAGTTTTAGCTAAAACATGTTAACAGACCATCACAGACCACAGGTAAAATTAAAAACACCATCCTATAAAATTTTAAGGCCAGGCACGGTGGCTCATGCCTGTAATTCTAGCACTCTGGGAGGCCAAGGCAGGAGGATTGCCTGAGCTCAGGAGTTCAAGACCAGCCTGAGCAAGACCCTGTCTCTACTAAAAACAGAAAAACGAATTGGGCATTGTGGCGCATGCCTGTAGTCCCAGCTACTCAGGACGTTGAAGCAGGAGGATCACTTGAGCCCAGGAGTTTGAGGTTGCAGTGAGCTATGATGACACCACTGCACACTACCCAAGGTGACAGAGCAAGACTCTGTCTCAAAAAAAAAAAAAAAAAATTGTTTAAAACTGCAACAATTTCAACTAATTTAAATACTAATATGCTAACAATTCTACTCTATGATCAATTTAAAGAAAAAAATTAGATCATTATACTGGGGGAAGAAGGCTCAATAAATTGGTGATTTTTTTCTTTTCAGTTAAGGGGAAAAAGATAATTTCAGTAGGATTAGGCAAATGTATCAAATTCTTATTTTCTACTCTAGAAGCAGCTACCCAGTAGTTTAATCTATATAGCACCCACTCATATGCAAAATGTAATTTGAAAATTTTTTAAAAATAGTAACTGGTGGGGAGGTGAACAGCTTCTCTTTCCTTTTTACAACTCAAGCTATAGATAGATACCCCGATGAAGTAGCAGTAGGGCCAAGTTTCACAGTGTTGTAAGAAGGGGTTGGGGGTAAGAAAAGTCAACCTGAAATGATGTCTCCTACGATTAATTTTTTTTCTCTTTTGTTAATTTATTATAATAGTTTAAACCTCCATTGATTGAGATCCTATGATTATTAATCAATATATGAAACTACTGGCTTGAAATCAAAAGAGCATTTTGGTTAGGATAGCAAACTCTTTATTATACCACACCTATACCATCATATTTTGTCCTTTGAACACCATGCTCTGTACCACCTATGGTTGCTCTTAGGGGATCTGCCTCAAACAGCAGAAGATAGTTGTGTTGAAAATAGTTAAGTGGTCTTTTCACTTAAAACAATATTTTGTTGTTGTTGTTGTTTAGAGGTAGAGTGTCCCTCTGTCACATAGGCTGGAGTGCAGTAGTGCAATCACAGCTCACTACAGTCTTGCTCTTCTGGGCTCAAGTGATCTTCCCACTTCAGTCTTCCGAGTGGCTGGGACTACAGGCGTGCACCACCATGCCTGGCTAATTTATTTTTAATTTTTTTGTAGGGACAGAGTTTTGCTATGTTGCCCAGGCTAGTTTTGAACTCCTGGCCTCAAGTGATCCTTCCCAAGTGCTGGAATTACAGGCATGAGCTACTGCGCCCAGCCAAAGCAATGGTCTTAAGAAACAAATGACTGCGCTTTTTCAAGTCTTACATTTTTATACAAAATGTGTTATTCATTCAATTATAGGAGATGGTACATGCATAGTGGCTTTGGGTTGAGTCTGGGTTTAAACTGAGGCACTCCACACTGTGTGACCTACTTAATCTCAATGGTTCGGTTGTTTCTCATCTGTAAGATAAGGACCTCTATGGGTTTTGAGAGAAAATACAGGTACATCACTTAGGACAGGCACTCAGTTAAATGTTTACTTGATATTATTATCACTATACACCAGACAACATGCTAGAAGCTGGAAACACAATATAGCTATAGAAACAAGTGGAACTCTAATTCCTTCCATTATAATACACTTTGTAATAAGTATTAAAAGATGCTATGGAAAAAACTAAGAAATCTCTATGTAAATACTTTTAGTGGGGAAGGGTAAATTTTGTTTCTAATTGGCTAGGCAAAAGGTTAAGACCAAATGAGCTATAAAGTCAACTGAAAAAAAGGCGTAATGTGATTAATCAGAATTCACGAATAACTTCAAATTAAGTAGAAGAAAAATATAAATTTTAAGAAGCCTCCATATACAAGTCAACTGTGAACTGCTCTCTAGCTTATTTACGTAACATTTGACTATATTAAGAATAATTTCAAATAAAGAATCAACAATAACTGAGCATTGCCATGAAATTATTTCACCACCTAGGTATCCCTATTTCATATACTTTACAGCTTCAAGACATTTTTTACGTTTACTTATTCCCCAAATACTTAAATGCCACTGTGCTAGGCACTGAGAAAATAATGAACAAGATCTCTAAAGTTTGTGGAGCAAGTGTCTAAGTTTGCGGATTAGTGGTCCAGCAGAGAAGAAAAGTGAAACTAAGAATAACACTGCCTAATCATGCCCTTCACTGTTCAATGACTATTTAACCCATCAACTGCACATAAACATATGCAGTTACTTAAGAGTGAACCAATCACTTCAGATATAAAGTTTTAAAGCTGCCTCCAGAAAATCTATTTAAGTTTTTAAGGCAAGGTGTTAATAAATGCTACTAGAATTAGTAATGCATCTTTTTATAAGTGGTAACTTCTATATCCCTAAAAATGTTTTATTTTACACTGGGGTAACTCATGCTAAGTTGTGTGGGAATTAAAATAGCAGTTAAGTACCTCTTCCCCCAAGGTGAACACCGAATTAACCATGTAACAACTTTAAAGCCATTAACCAGGACCCACAAGTAACAGGTTGGCTAGCTAACAGCAGTCAGCCTGCTTATTGGCTATGATAGATCAAAATGTACAAACAATGAATAGCAAATGTTTCTGGTGAAATGCTGACCAAAATAAGTTGACAAAGGCATAAATAAATAGACTGGATTAAAGATTAAATTTAAAGGGGCTAACACATTGGCTCAAAAAGCTAACTGTGAAAGAACTGTGGGAAACTTTCTCCAAAGATGGCCTACACCAATTCTCTGTCATTCCTATTCTTATATGCCATTCTGCCTTCTGTCAAGAGGTAAAATTTATTTCCTTTCTGCTGGAGTCCAGGCTAGCTTTGTTGACTTGCTCTGACCAGCAGAAGTGACTACTTATTCCAGTTCTCTGCCTAAACCCTTAAAAGCACTCAGGCTTCCCCTTTTGCTTTCTTGGAGCATTGAGGCAGTGTGTAGGAAGCCAAACTATCCTGCTGAAGAGGAAGGCCAAGGCAGTCCCACCCATCGGACATTGTAAATTAAGCCATCTTGTGTATTTTGAGCCCAGCTGAACACAGCAATGAGTAACCCTAGCCAATACCATGTGAATACTGTCCAGTAAGAGTCCAGCCAAGCCACAGACCCGCAAGAAAGAATAAATCATTGTTTTAAGTCACTAAATTTTCAATGGTTTATTATGATTACTTAACTTGATTTTTCCCTAACATCTATGAGGTACAAACTATAGTTATCCTCACTTTATAGAAGATAGTGGGGGCCCAGCAATGTAATGTGCTCAAAACCACAGCTAATTTGTGAAGGTGCAACTCCAACTCGGCAAACTAACTTGTACTCCTCCTAATGTTATGTTACACTTTCACTGTCCTAATGGGATGATATGTCTACTAAAAAGGACAATGTGATTCCAAGGTATATTGATAAGATTAGGAATCAAAGCTATGATGAGAACAATAGAAACTGTCATGAAGATGGAAGCAATAGGACATGAATGGTTCCTAAAGACCAGTTAAATTTAGCAAGAGGAATGTAAGAAAACTTATGAGCAGCCTAAAACTGGAATAAGCCACCTAGTCAGACAATGAGCTCTTCTCTTATCAGAGAGGTAGGTGTAAGGGAGAAACAAAAGGATTACTTGAGTATTTTGTAAAGGGGATTCATATTTGTGGTCTTTTTGTTTCTTTCTTTAAAATTTGTGCCGGGCGTGGTGGCTCACGCCTGTAATCCTAGCACTCTGGGAGGCCGAGGCGGGCGGACTGAGCTCAGGAGTTCTGAGACCGGCCTGAGCAAGAGCGAGACCCCATCTCTACTAAAATTAGAAAGAAATTAATCGGACAACTAAAAATATATAGGAAAAAAATTAGCCGGGCATGGTGGCCCATGCCTGTAGTCCCAGCTACTCGGGAGGCTGAGGCAGGAAGATCACTTGAGCCCAGGAGTCTGAGGTTGCTGTGAGCTAGGCTGATGCCACAGCACTCACAGAGTGAGACTCTGTCTCAAACACAAGAATATATGAAATTAAGTATAATCTTCACAGTCACCATTTTAAAAAGAAATAAATCCTTGCCAAAAAAACTTCAAAAAAAAAAGAAATTCACATTTCCTCAATTTAATTCAAAATAAATGTATGGTTTTACTTTTTTTTCTCCCACTATTAAGTATCTGTTTTTGATGACAATCACTGTCTTTTAAAGATACTGGCAAAGCATAGTAGCACATGCGTATAATCCTAGCACTTTAGGAGGCTGAGAGGAAGATCACTTGAGACCAAGAGTTCGAGACCAGCCTGGGCAACACAGCAAGACCCTGTCTCTACACAAAAAACTACTTGGGAGGCTAAGGTGGGAAGATCCTTTAATCTCAGGAGTACAAAACCAGCCAGAGCAACACAGCAGTCTAAAAAAAAAAAAAAAAAAAAAAAAGCTAGTTCTAAATAAAGGAAAAAGATGAAAGCTATCATGGCCACAATTTTAAAAAATACCTGAGAGTAATTTGCTGAATTAATATATGTTCTGATTTTATATGGTAGTCACCCTAACAATGGGTGGGACAGTAAGTCATTTACTCAGCAGCAAGATGCCATGAGAAGCTCATATCCAATACCTCTTAATAAATGGTTCCTAATCCAGAGTTAAACACACATGATATGGTTCTGAAGAGGACACTAAACCTAATCGACAGGTAAATTAAACAGAATTTGAGATCCTAGAGATAAGAGATTTTTCTCTCTATTGCATCGTAGTATAATTAACCTCTTAGGTTGTGAAAACACACTTAAGAGATATGGGGTCAAGTAATATCCCTACTCCCGAAACCCATCGGTTTACTCAGGGAGATATTAAAAATAGTTTTTAGCAGACGCCTTGATCCAAAGATAGTCTATATTAACATGCTTTGTCATTTAGTTCTGATTTCCCTTCCTTGGGCAGGCTCAATCTGCCTCTGCAAATACGAATTTAAATAAGCATTCATTCCTGACTGTGGTCTAATATTTCTAATGAAAAGTTTATGAACTAAAATTAAAAATCCATCTCTAGCCTAGTGATATACTTCTCTCTCTCACTGGTCCTTTAGTATACAATTCTCCCTAAACCACCAAAACAACTGCCAGAGCTGGTGGCAAGACCCTACCCTTTGGGTGTCCAAGTACTTCTTAGAGTAAGAACTTGGTATGATGGAAATATTATAATATACACTTGGAGTTTCACCCTCACCATTAATTTTGAAAACTTGGGCAACAGTTAATCTCTCAGAGCCTATATCTTTTCATCTAAATGAAAATCTACTCCAAAAGGCTGCTATCAGGTCTAAATGAGCATATAAACAGGAAGGCACCGATCACAGCTCCTGACAAAGAGTAGACACTCTACTCACTGGTTACTCCGTTGTATGTAAATATAAGATATGGGGATTTTGACAACTCAAAGTCTGCTTTAGCCAGTAATACCAGCTACTTGGGAGGCTGAGGAGGGAGGATCACTTGAGGAATTCAAGGCTGGCCAGCAACACACCCTCTCTAAAATTAAAAAAAAAACAACAAAAAACAAAAAAACCACAAAATCTGCTTTAGTGCTCTTGTACTCTTAATTTTAGTACCTCCTTTTGGGTTCAGTAATCTAAAATTTGCACAACTAGGAAAAAGTGGTAAAATAATGCACAAAAAGCTTTCATTTAAAAATACAGGATTAAGTCATATCAAAGGACAAAAAAATTAAAAAAAAAAATACAAAAACATTTTCCCTTAGTACTTATTCTCTCTTTTTAACAGCAGACTTGTTAAATGGCAGAGACTATGGAGATAGATGGCTTACTGCCTAAATTCAAATCCCAGTTGACTGTTTACTAGCTGTGTCACCTTGACAAAAATTCAGAAACCTCCCTGGGCCTCATGTTTCTCATCCGTAAAAGAAAGATATTAGTAGTAGACACAACACACAGGATTGCTGTAAGGATTAAATGAATACATATATAACATATATATATATTTTTTAGAGACAGGGTTCTGTTGCCCAGGCTGGAATGCAGTGTTGTGACTGCAGCTCACTGTACTCTAAAACTCCTAGGCTCAAGAGATCCTTTCCAGTAGCTGGACTATAGGCATGTGTGACCACACCTGACTAGCTTCTTTATTTTTTGTAGAGACAGGTCTCACTATGTTGCCCAGACTGGTCTCAAGTGACCCTCCCTCCTCGGCCTCCCAAAGTTTTGGGATTACAGGTGTGAGCCACTGTGCCCAGCCTAAATGAAAGAATTTAGAACAGAGTCTGGCACATAGTAGGCAATAAGGAAGTGCTCTCATCCTTTTGGAAGAGTAAAGTCTAATATGAACCATATTCCTTAACCAACTATTTTCTTTCCTTCAAGTATAAGCTAATAAAGCAAATTACCATTCCAAAAAAACAGTTCCACACTATAGTAACTTTAAAATGACACTGTAAGAAAAAAAAAAAAAATGATACCTTAAATTCAAGGAGAAAAAAAGGAAAAATATCCTAATTTCTGTCAATAAGGGACAAGCTAAATGAATTGTTATACCCATGTAACAGAATACTATACAGACATTAACCTTACTCTCCAAGGACAGAACTGTTTGCTTGGTACATAAATTCCCAGAAATATACACAGAGGAGTAACAGAGATTATTACCTCCTCTGAGGAGATGGGATGAGGCCACAGATTTATTTTTTCATTCTATATCTTATGCTCCATAACATCTAAATTATTATTCACACCAAGCACACTTTAAACTTTAATTATGGTTTTGCATCTTTAACTTTTCACATGCATATGTATTCTCAACCTACTTATAGGCTCTGTAAAGATAAATTTTGCACATTTTAGGCACTCACACATTAAATCCCCTGACTGAATTAGAGCACATGAATGTGAACTGCTTCATTTAAATAAAACAGGTACTTTAGAAAAATCTTGGAGGACATTTCATTAGCTCAGCATCCTAAAGATTATTTTTCAGAAATAGCCTTCATCATTGTTAGTTTATGACCTTACCAAACTCCTAAATAATTAAGAGATTGGCATTATGTTAGATAATGAATATTTTGCTTTATAAGAAAAATCAATGTTCTGTTTCTCTGAAGACCTAAGAAACTGCACATTTAAAACAAGTGTTTGGGTGCTGTACATATATTCAGAAACAGCAGCAAAGGAGCAAGCTGATTACATCCTAATATGGGTAAGTTGCAGGTTTCTATGTAATGACCTTGAAGAAGGAGGAAGCAAAGAAAAATCCAGCGGAGATAAGAGTGGGAGGATAGTGTGAGACAACAAGGCAGAGTAAATCCGTTTTAAAGTCAAGAGTCCTGGGTTTAGGTACTAATTCTGCCACCAAGAGGTGTGACAGGCATTTCAAATACAAAACTATGACCAACCTTCTCATCCCAATCTTCTTGTTTCACTATAGCATTAATTTCAAAGCCTTCCTTCCAATGTTATCCCCGGAAAACTTCTCTTATTTACTTCAGCACTAAAGAATGGCCACCTGCCACTATATACTCAAATGAAACTACTGGGCTATGTGCTGTTATTTGGGCTTGCCAACTAAACTATAAGAGGCCAACTTGTAGGCAAATATATTTGAAAGGAAAATTACAAGTTACAGAGTTGGGACCATATTTTCTCTAAAGGAGCAACCCATTCATTATAAACGGACACAGCCTATTTGGAAAGCACTTTGGCAAAACATGCTTAGTTATAACATTTGACAAAGTAATCATAATCGTAAGGCATCTATCTTAAAAATAAAATCCAACTGATACTTTTGCACCATAGTGTTTTTAGAAATCCTTACTACTTTCTAAATTAAAAAACATAATGAATTACCTAAATGTAATTGGTTAAGTAACAGGACATCATGTGCCTCCTAATATGGCGCACTGGGGAGAACACAACATAACTTTCAGGAATTCTTGCCAGAAATGCACAATCTAAATTTAATCATGAGGAATCACAATCCAAATCGAGATATTCCAGAAAATAACTGGCAAAGACCAAAAAACTGATCCACATTAAAGGATAGTAAGGAGATGTGAAAACAAAATGCAAAGTGTGATCTTGGATGGAATTTTGGACTAGACAGGAAATTACAGTGGTGTAATTTGTGAAATTTAAATAAGATCTATAAGGTTATACTGTAGTTTACCAATTATTTTGTCAACTTCCTGATTCTGATAATTATACTGTGGTTATGTTAACATTTGGGGAATCTGGTGAAAGACATATGAAAAATTCTTCATACTATTCTTTCAACTTTTCTCCAAATCTGAAATTACTTCAAAGTGAAAAATTAATAAATTTTAAAGAGAAATCCTTTAATCATGTTTAATTTCTTTCATGTTTAATTTCATGGGATTACCAATGAGTTTTGCTGTCCATTCTCATACCTTTTTGTGCTCATGTGTTTTTCAAATTTCCTTATTGGGCTGGTATTACCTTCGTATTTATGAGAGCAATCACACAGAAACAGTGATACTTCTGCAGCAAACAAAAATACTATAGGTGGAGAGAAGGTTCTCACCTTGTCTTACAGAGTATTTCACCAACAGGTCATAATACTACATTTCATTTCTACAAAGACAATTACATGCAAAATGCCATTAGCAAATCGTAAATACCCTCAAAATATCAAAGCAGAGAATCACCCTCTAATGAGACATTTGTGAATTGAAATTTGAAAATATAGCTGTGGTAACTTTGATGTTACCTCACCAATATGTGAGTGGGAGAAAGACCAAGCTTCCATAACCCATCCCTGTTTTAGATTGTACTGTCATGGTTCTCATTCCATGAACACAACAAAGAACAAGACATTACGATATAAACATATCTGCTTTCATAAAAAGCGCACACAAAAAATACCAGTTAAAAGTTAGAGGTGGCAAGAAACTGAGACACAAGGGCCCTCAAACATGATTCTTGTTATTTTCATTAAATTAAGTACAGAACCCTAAAATATAGTCTAAACAGAAACCATCATTTTAAATGAAATTAAAGGGGTGATTTTGTTTTTGTTATTATGACAGCTCCCTATCCCTCATGCAAACCATACATCTTACAGCAGAGTAAAAAGTCATGTTTCAATCTATCAAGGTGGTACTAAATAAGGGACTAAAAATATTAATGCTTACTGTATGATCTAATGTAAGTCACTGAACCTCTGAACTTCAGTCTCTTGATCCACTAAAATAAAAGGGCTAAATCTGATGTTCCTTCAACCTCAATATTCATTGATGCTATAAATTTAAAATTTCCATAAATTCTATGAAACTCCAATTTTATTATTCAACTAAAAAACTCACAAAATACCCAAATATCATTTTTAATAACATCTTCATTAATAGAAATAATTTAATTTCAACTCTTCAGTACAATGTAGGAGTTCAAATTTATAGTCTTGTACAATTTTTTTGTGCACAGAAAGATAATTTTTCTAGAACTTTTACTTTATTCTGTAGAGCCACTTTTGTAATTTCTAGACCTCTTAAAATTCTGTAAAGAAAGCATACAAGCCATTAATATTAATATGTTAGAATAGGGGCCCATCAATTTGGAAACTAGTTTCTCACTCCCCCTTGTGGCTGGAGTTGCTTCTATTCTTCTCTAAATTGGAACTTCCTCACTTCCAACCAGCCAATCAGAAGTGTTCCACCAAAAATGCTAATGGTATCAGGTGATGTCAAGAACTAATTTAATAAGTATCTGCAGACATTTTTACTTCAAACTCTTACCTTTCTATACAATGCTGGCCTAGGAGAGTATAGTTTTAAGTAGTAAACAGGTGTTCTATGAATAAAGTCATGCACAGGAAGGAACAGAGTTGCTCAATTTCAAAAAGAAGACTGAGGATGAATAAGAGAATTTTTGACCAATCACTTAATGGAATGTATTTTCTATTAATAGATGGCAAATCTTAACCATTAAACTTTTTAAAATCAACAAGAAAATTGATAAAGCAGTTTAAAAAATGTTAAAGCCAGCCTAAAATTTTATTATAATTCCGTTAAGAGTAGTAGCCAGGCAGGATGGCTCATGCCTGTAATCCTACAACTTTGGGAAGCCCAGGAGGGAGGATCACTTGAGGCCAGGAGCTGGAGACCAGCCTGATCAATATAGCAAGATGCCCCCCACCCTGCCCCATCTCTACAAAAAAAAAAAAAAAAAAATTAGTTGGGTGTGGTGTGCACCTACAACCTATAGTCCCAGCCACTTGGAAGGCTGAGCCAGGAGGATCCAGTGAGACCAGGAGTTGAAGGCTGCAGTGAGCTATGATAATATAGCTAAACTTTACAACTCATGAACAACATGCATATAGGTCAACTCATTGAACAAATCTTATTTTTGGTCTTACTTATGATAACAATGATGCCACTGCACTCTAAGCCAGGCAAAAGATTGAGACCCAAAAAGAGTAGTTGCTCCATAGAAAGCCTCAACTATCCTAAAATGTTTTGTTTTGAAAAATCAACTGGGTGAAAGGGCTACCAAAAAGTAGGACTAAAAACTGCTAAATTAAATCAGGTTCAGAGAATTGCCTGCCTCTGGATCATTAATGTTAGCAAAATAATCCCAATACGAATCAATGTTTTAAAAACATCTAAAAATAAATTCAAAATGTAGATCCTAAAGATTAAAAGTGAAATAGTAAAAAGTACCAAAAAGAACTTAATGAGCAGTAAGTGAAAACTGCTAAAATTATTCTGACTCTTGAGGCTTTCCTCTTCTCCCCTCCCCTACAACCGCTATTACAGTTGGCATCAACCCTGGTCTGCGCTCAAGTTTCTCATAAACCAAGGCCCTATATTTCCCCCATTTTTTTTTTTGAGACAGAGTCTCGCTCTGTTGCTCCAGCTAGAGTGCAGTGGCATGATCATAGCTCACTGCAACCTCAAACTCCTGGGTTCCAGAGATTCTCGTGCCTCAGCCTCTCGTGTAGCTGGGACTACAGGCACATACCACCATGTCAGCTAACTTTTCTGTTTTTTTGTAGAGATGGGGTCTTGCTCTTGCTCAGGCTGGTCTCAAACTATTGAGCTCAAGAGATCCTCCCGCCTCAACCTCCCAGAGTGCTAGGATTACAAGCATTGAGCCACAGCACCTGGCCTATAGTATTTTTTAATTTGCACACGTACATTGTGTATTATACGTATAAATTAGTGGGACTGTATTTTATCAGCCCCTTTTAAAAAAATAAGGCTGAAGCCCAGCTCTTCTATGTTCAACCAATTTGTAGGACTTCCCCCTCCCCTCTACCCATACCATTACATAAATACATGTCTATTCCCCTTTCTAGGTTGTCAAGATTTCAGAGCAAGGGCTTTTTACAATTTTTTTTAATAGCATAGGGCTTATCAGATAGCAAGTACTCAAATATTAAATATAAAAGTTTCAGTTTACTAAAATTCTCTTAATTTTAATCACCAAATTTAAGTCAAGTTACACTGAAGTGATGTCAGAGGTATAAAAGAAGGTAAGCAGTAGTATTCTTTGCTATTTCTGTGTTGATTCAACAAATTCTCAAAATATCCTAAAGGTAAATACTATTATTCCCATTTTGAAGAGGTAAAAACAGTCAGAAAGATACAGTAAAATGTGCCCAAAGTCACAAAACAAATCCAAAATTCAAACCCAAAATGTCTGTTGTTGTATCACCTCCCCTAAAATAAGGTAGTACTCACTTTAGTTTCCTTTACTTTTATAAATACTGCACAAGAATATCTTTCAAATGTTACCCCTTTGGTCTAATTAAAGAACAGAACTGGATAATAATATCTTCTATTAGATGGGAACAATCAAAGGGGAGGAAGGAAAAGTCATTACTGTTAAAGAGCATTACTTTGAGATGTCATTATTCCAAACATCTTCCTAACAGTACTGAAGTACTCATGAAATGGCTGAATTTGAACACTTGCTTGATCTAAGCAAAAGAACTACATATAGCCCACCCATATAATACTGTCCTCAACTGTCAATTCCACAGAATCACATTTTAAGTAATGTGTCTTGGGTAGGATTTTCATCAAGTGTCTTTTTCATCAACCAAACGTCATCCAAGTAATGGTGTTTATTACATTTTAAGAAGCAAAAAATTTATGAGCTGACAGTTCATGAATCTTGGATCAAAAGGGAGGTCCTTCTTTGAAAAGCATTTGTTATTAATCACTTAGATGAGAAACATTCAACTCACCACTGGGTTCCTTGGTAATACTCCTAATTTTTAAAAACTGTACATTCCAGAACTTGTTTGCAAGTTGGGAATTAAATGCCACTAAAAAAACGTTTCTAACTTGTTTAATGATGTCCCAACTCATTAGACAATTCAAATAAGTGAAATTCTAAATACAATCAAAATTGGGCACTTCCTGCAAATTAAATACAGTAGCATCTTTCCTAAACTTTACAACTCATGAACAACATGCATATAGGTCAACTCATTGAACAAATCTTATTTCGGTCTTACTTAACTTTATAAATTAACATTTGGCTGACTAGCCTTACATTCTACCTGTGGTTACCACTGTAAGCACATTTTTATTTGGAGAAGGGAGGGCTCACAACACATCTTGGCAAAAGAAATCCACAAAAGCTTATATACTGAAACTTTTTCGTAACCTATTTCAAGGTAAATAAAAGTGCACATTCTATACAAAATGATCTTACTGATATCAAATCATCTATATTCATCCATGTGGCTTTGGTAACTAACGATCCACATTGCAGGAAACGAATGAGAATAGAAAAAAATAATTAGTGAAATGTGCCAGTATATAAAACTCTATTCTATACATTACTACTTACATCACATTATACCTTACCAGAAAACACAAAACTAAACTGCTATTGCAAAGCAACTTCCACAAAGACATGTTTTTCATAATTACAGACTAGAGAACAAATGACTGGTTTCATACAAATGCACCTAGTAAAATGGAACTGCTGACATGGTGGCCAAGCACACTGTTCTTCCCACACCAAATTCAAATTTGTACCACCTAAAAATATCAAAGCTGATATTCCTTCAGTGTGCTTTACAAATTAAATACCACAAACACCAACGGTCCTGTTTTCAAGGAGAATATGAGAATGGAGTGAATTCTCTAAAGTTGAAAATGACTTAGATATCAAGATTAAAATAAACTCTAGAGTAATGAAAGCAGAAACCCTCAGGCCACAAAAACGGAAATTAGCAATGGCTTGACTCTATCAGGGACAGTGAGAAGATCAAATTGGAGCCAAAGGCTTCATTCAAATAGGGGACTTTGGCAAGGATCAAGCAGACAGGATGAAATCTGTTTTATAAAGATCAGAATAAGAACATATGCAACATAGAGCTGCGAAACAACAAGTAGCAAGTCCAAGTCAATGACCACAAGCAGCAGTGAAAGGATGTTTATAATTTAGCTCTGTCCATGAAAATTAGGTCAAGTTTATCCTTACAGTATCATTTTCTTATTCGGCAATGTGCACTTCTCTGAGTGTAATCCTGGGTACGATACAAGCATTAATATTAGCATGAATGTAAAAGTTTGGGAACCAATGATCTAGGACAGCAATAACAGCTTATAATCAGAAAATGAAGTCAAAGTTGTGTCCCACATGTCACTTTTAGTCTAGAAAATGTTAAAAATTAGGTATTTATAAAGGACAAGCAGTTTCAAAACGATGACAAACTCTGGCTTTGAGTATATTCAAACTGACAGCAGTTTTTGGTCCCCTAAAAACTTGAGCAGTGTTTGTTCTCAATATAAAATTGAAAAAGTAAAGCAAAAGCTATGGAAACTAGATTGAAATACCAGAGAACACAGGAATTCTACCGAAAAAAAAAAAAAAATAGCTGAGGCTTACTAGAATTTCCATGGACTCTACTAGTTTTTTAAACTCAGCTGACATCTGAACATCCATCATTTTGATTTTTTAAAATTTTCTCTCTCAAACACTTCAATATAAATGTACCAAGAACCACCTATTTTACAATTAAAAATTTATGGTGGAATTAATCTAAATGGTCCAATGACATTTCATTCAATATTATAAAGGCAGAACTATTTCCTCTTCCCACCAAATAGCAAATGCCTACCTTTATGTTCCCCTTTGCTTCTGTCATTTCCATTTCATATACTTCAGACTTTCTGTATTTGTACAAAATACCTCACCAGGTACCATACAACTTTAAAAAACAGATTACTGAACTTTATTACCAAAAAGATACTATATAATTTATTCCTACCTGGAAGGGACTATAGCTATCTACAATGTCACTTAAGTTCTTTATATTGTGAAACATACCGAAAGATATGTAAATATATAGCACCTTTACAAGGTGGTGAAGACAGGTATAACACTGCAGAATCCTTTGGAGAAGCCCTTATTCCAATAAATGAGCTGCCTAGTGATTTTCAGCTTAAAAACTAATTATATATAGCAGTTTTAACACATTGCCACATTAGAAAAAAATTTTTTTCCTTGGGGCCTCAGTGTTTTATTAGGTAAATACAACAAACTTCGAAAACAAAATGATCCCTTCTAATTTAATGAAAAATTTGTAATTTTTTATTGTCTTCTGCGCGTTGAGTTATATCCAACTTGAAAAATAGTTCTTGGGGCTTCCAAGGTCAAGAGACGTTTTAGAGTTACATATCCTTCATGGGGCCCTGGGCTCAAAACTAGCGTGAGTTAAATACAACTCACATGGCAGTTAATGTGTTAAAGCCAAAGGCACACATTAATATATTCAGACTAGGGAGGACCTAAAAGCTGCCTGGTTTCCTCTCTTGCTCCTGTTTAGTTGCAGTTCTGGTGAGCTCAGATAAAAATCAGTGCCCTGAAACCACGCCTTAAAACTGCCCTGGGCAAATAAAAATGTAGAGCAGCATAACAAAATGGAACTCAGTCAAGTTAACTGATATTACTATTAAAATTACTCAACTACTGTGGCCAACTGTTAACGAATGTTAGACACACAAGAGTTTACTGCTTCCTCTCCTAGACCTCCTATAAAGCCATTGTTTGCCTCTACCAGTGGCTTTCAAATTTTGAATGAAATCTTTGAAAATCTGATGGCTAGCATGGACCCCCCCCCCAAGCCCCCAGAATTTTAAAGGCTTCTTGGCTTTCAAATCCCATTCATGACCTGTTTTAAGAGACCCCTGTACTACTTACAGGCAGGCCTGTCACTACTTTTGAACAGAATCCCAAAGCTGAAATAGACACACAAGGTCGTCAAGGTGCTTTAGCTGATTCTCATTCTCCACAACTCTATGGGATAGCTATTATTCCTATTTAATTGAGCTCAGTTTTCTGAGGGATTGAGTGATTTCCTCACGCCACGCATCTTCAGCAAAAACTATGATCTGACTCAAAATCTTGAGCTCTATTAAACTTTGGCAATCTTTGAGTTTTGAATTGGTTTAATATGTATCTCTCCTCATTTTGTTTTTCATTTCATTATCATTTACAAGATAAAAAACTGCTCAATTTTAGGCTGTATCTTTAAAGTTTATAGAGAAGAGGTACCAGTGTTGAGTCCCTCCCCAACTACTAAGAGAGCTTTCGGTCTAAGCATCTGGCAGGAAAGGCAGATTGCATTAATACACATATTGTAATTTCAAATTAACAGCACAAGAAAAGAACCCCAAGTTCTTTTACATAATAAAAAATCTATTTTGTGAATATGCTAGTGACCACTTTCCATGCTAATGCTTTGTAACTCTTGTAAAAAGTAACACTGTCCCCGCTCTTTGCTTACTAAATGTTATAAATGAAACATCTGATAAATGCACATAACCAGAATGGGCTACTAAAAAGCTCTTCATACTAGATGCTTGACAAGTGAGGCAAAAACAAACAAATAAATTAAAAAAATAAAGACCTGTTAGAAAACCTCAGAATTCTGGAGACTAGGTACTTTCTGTAGGAAGAAAGAAGGTATTTTCTTAGCTATTATAAAACATGTGCTTAACATAACAAAGCCTGGTTCATCACTGATGCCATCATCCAACAACACTAATTATATTCTGCAAAGGGATTACCTGCTTATTCTTGTCAAATTAAAAAAAAAATCCAAGTTCAAAAAAAGCTACAGTAATAAAAAGTTGTAAGTGATTGTATTTTTATCATGTAAAATCTTAAGATATAAGTATTAAATTACTTAGTGGTCCCCAAATTTTTTTGGCAACAGGGACCGGTTTTGTCGAAGACAAGGGGTGGGTTGGGGGTGGGGGTGGGGGTCGATGGCAGGGGATATAGATGAAGCTTCCCTGGCCACTCACCTCCTGTTGTGAGGCCAGTTTCTAACAGGCCCTGACCAGTACCAGGACTTGCCAGAGGAGGCGATGGGGCGGGCAGGCTCAGACCACAGCTCTTACTAATCATTAACTACAATGGCTCAAAAATTTTGTCTCTGGTAGAACTATCAGTTTCACTACACTTTATTCTTCCAGTTTACTAGAAAGGGGAATAGGAATTTTATGCAAGACACTTCCAGAGTCAATGTGATCTCTGAAAAAAACTGTAGGAAAAAGAAGCCCACTCATAAAGAATCAGGGTATCTGTAAATACCAAATTTTCCTGAGTTGAAAAAGTCACAAAAAATTAGCAGTGCTGCTGTCCTAATTCTTAAGAAGCCCTGCTGCTTGTTTATTTAACAAATATTTGAGCATCTACTATATGTTATGAGCCACGCAAAGATCAGTAACAGAACTTTACTCTTGAAAGACCAAGGCTGAAAGCAAGAGCTTTTTAGGAATTCTTGAAGCCATTTGTATGTTAAATGAAAGTTTCTTTACCAAAGTGGAAATTTTCTTTAGACTTTGTATGAAACCAGTGTTATTCTGGAGTGGAACAACATGAGTAGTGACCAATATCAATCTCCTTAATAATCATGTCAACAAAAAGAAGCTATTTAGAGACTGATCTAGTCATTCTCATCCACTGGTCTAAGCCATAATTTCTTTTCTTGATGAGGAAACCAAAGGGAAACAAAGTTAAAACTGCTGCAAGTCTTAGCAATAGGAGAATCCTCACAATGACAGGGACTTTTATACTTTGTGTGTGGAAAACATGCAAATACCTACCTGGAATTGCAAATAAACTTAACAGAAGGTAATGTTACTACATCCCCTTTTATTCCTAAAGTTCACTTTTGTCTTTAGGGAAATTATAACTTGTAACATACCCTTTTAAAGCCACAGTAAGAATTACTTGATCTATCAGATGTAATAAATGGGGGAAAAACACCAGACTGAACAAAACTCAGTAACATGTACATAGATACTAGAGTTAGTAAGGAGAGCAGGAATAAAAAAACCAACATTTTATTATAGAAAAAAATGACATTTTCAATTTTTAAATATTCTCATTATCTTAGCAAATCACAAGACAGGCATTTTTCATTTAGCCTCAATAAAAGCATGATAATTCCTTTTTTCAACTTAGAAATAAATGATAGCTCTCACTGTACTGTCCCCAAGACAGATGCCATATAAAATTTTGTGACTAAGCCCAAATTGTAGGATTAAAAACATCACTTTAAAAAGACAGCCTGAAGAAAATACCATTTGAGAAAAATACAATTTAGGAACTGAAGGTTTTCCATTAGTTAAGACTAGTGTAAAGCAATTGTAATATCATCGCAACTTTAACAGAAACCCCAAACCCACAACCACATCAGAAATAATCCTACTGCTCATTATAGTAGTTCTTTTATGAACAAGGTTCAAATACTAAGTACTGCACACCTGGATTTCCATACTGAGTCTCAGATTCAGTAACCTGTCCAGAGAAATTGGGATACTGTCCATTTACATGCCAGAATCCTGTCATACTGAGATCCAATGTGTAACCTGAAGTCCTGTGATGTAGGTGTAATCACTTAATAAAACCACTTTAAATACTATCCCAAAAACTCCTGACTCATTAAAAAGGGAAAGTATTCATATATATAGGATGTTATATGCTAACTGTTGGATCTTCTACTATTTTATCCTCAAATTTAAGATTCTCTGGATCAGAAAGCCATAATTTGTAAGATGGATTAAAATTAACCAAAATGTAATGTTTCATTCTTTAAAGCTTTTACTAGAGAAGCACAGTGCTTCAACACAGTAGGTACTAAATACTTAAAATACTTCTTGATTGAACCTGGAAAATCAAGTTTGAGTTATTTATAACCTTTCATCATGGTTGTCAGTGTTCAAAATTGACTTCCAACACTTAAATTCAAGAAGCAGAAGCAACTGTAAGGCCAGAGGTTTCTGCATGGGTGACTCATTAGTATTACTGTGGCTAATCCAGAGAAGGGTACTATGTCTACAACGAGTCTCCTATTACATCTCTCCCAAATAAAACAAGATAGGTAAAATTTCTGTATCCACAGATGTGCATTTAAGATAATCACCTCTAGAACTACTACAAATACTCTAACTATAACTAAAACAATAATACTATTAGTTGACCTTTTCAATGATTAAAAAATATACCACCAAATTCTATTATTTTTAGCAAAAGTCAACTGATAATCATTGTTGTATTTATTTTACACAAACTTATCTATTATTGTCTTAACATTTTTTAGTAATGGCACCCTGAAGACTTCTAAATTTAGAACACTCAATTTTTAGAAGGAAAAGAAAAACCAAAGAAAGAAAAAAAGTTGAGAGTAATGTAACTGATACTCATTGAAACCCTATAATGAAGCTAGACTAAATGTTTGATTCTCACCAGTACATCATTGCAGATATCTCTTAGCTCGGTCTCAATTTTCTCTCTGTATTCTCGAGCCATCTGCTGTTTTTTCTCAGCACCTTCCGTCTTTTGCTCAATACTTGAGACGACCCTCCAAGATGACCTACGGGCTCCTACAACATTCTTATAAGCAACTGAGAGAAGATTCCTCTCCTCATTGGATAATTCAGCTCCTTGCTCAGTTACAGACTTCATGCAGGCTGCCATGTCATCATATCGTTCAGCCTGCTCGGCCAGTTTGGCCTTCTGAACCAGCTCATTTTTATCCATGACTGGATGTTCTGCAGAGGGGGGAAAAAAAAGCAGTATTTAAATACTTTTTCCCATCAAAATAAACAAGCTCAAAATTACACATGTGGTAAATAAACTTTATTAACACCTGGAACCTAACTGTCTGCAGAGGATTCTTCACATGAGGAATTAAAATGCAGCCTTCACAAAAGGATGATCTTTGAAAAGGCAAAAAAAATTAGCATACTCAGCATGCAGAACGAAATTTACAGTCATTAATATCAGTTTAGCAAAACTAAAATTTCATTACCTCACCTCTGTTTAGAAGATCCTAATTTTACATAAGGCCAAAACACATTTAGTCAAAAGGCCGCCTTAAAAACCCCTTATCTTACTGTGCCAGAATCTCAACTTGTTTCCAGTATCACTAAGTGATCCAAAGTTAAGCAGCTTTTATCCCCTTAGTAAAAACATTGCCTACAGAGAACATTAGAATTTCTATCATACTTCCAGAATCATGATTCATGTCATTTTAGTGTAATTCATATCTTTTTACTTTTATAATACTTACTCCGGTCGGGAGTGATTAAATTTTACTTGGTATTACCCCCACCCCAAATCTACTGATCTCTGCAGTATTTGCCAGCTGATCATAGCACCGCAATTTTACAGGAGAAATGACAAAATTGTTTGTTCTTAGATATTCTGAATATAAAACCACCACCAAGGATCAATATCTAACTGATCCTAGGGCTTCATCTATGCATATTTTGCTGTATGCACACATGCTTAAAAAAAATCCACGGGTGCTGGAACTTCAACTCTTTATCTTTTACTATCTGTGAGGACCAAAATATGTCACATTGGAAGCACTTAATCTACAAGTGTTTCCAATATCAACAAACCAGTTTAAATGTAGAATTACTGCATTTTGCTTCTAGTAGTTACAATTTAATTCAAAGTTATCACTCAGGTTGTCTTTCACCATGACTTCACACTTAAATTCTCTTTTCCCTCCTTTTAAAGTTCGCTAGACTTTTCAATTTACCTCGGCTACATTTTTCTTGAAAGATCCCTCTTCAAAGGTGCTAAAACAGCACAAAGATACTAATCCATAGTGATACCACAGAATAAACGATTTTAAAGGAAAATTGCCTGACGTGCACTTTTTAAATTAAAAGGTGAACAGAAGAGCCATTGTCACCCACCATGGGAACTGACTCCCCGATATCAATCATATTTACCTTTCCAGGTAAATCCCACAGTACTTTTTCTTTTTTTAATCAAATGAGAACAGGTCCCCACTATTTAAACAAGTAATCAACCAGCCTGGGAGGCGTACTGTTTCAATGCGTAAACTATTTAAAATTTACGATCGCCTATCTCCCTCTAGTCTCGAAATTAATTTTTCCCCTAGGAACCCAAAAACGTTCTCCGGTCAAAGCTACTTTTAACGAAAAATGATTTAAAACCAGTACAAAGGTTTCTCACCCCGACCGCTTCGGTACAAGGGGAAGTGGATAAGGTTTCTTACAGAATAGCTAGTGCTCCAATGGGGCCTCGCCTCTATATTGCGGGGAGGACTCGCCGCACCCATTTAACCCGTAACTGACTTAAGACGTCGGGTAGGGGGAATCGAAAACCCGCAGACCGTGACTTTAAAGTGCAAATCCCCGGGTGTGCGCTATCCGCACCCACCCCCACCTTGGCTCCGCCCAAGCTAGTGCCTCCGCACAAGTCCCCGACTCTCCTTCTTTGTCATGGCGGATCTGTGTCAAGGAGCCCAACCTACTGCTGAGTGTTAATTCCTCCCCCCCACCAGAGCCAAGAGGGAGGAGCAGCCCGCGCCCCCGCCCAAGCGGGGGGTGGGGAGGGATGGAGGGAAGCCGCCTGCCCGACCCGGGGGCACAGACGCCAGCCCCGCCGCGGACACACCCCGCTCTCCCAGCCGGCGTCTTCCCCGCCACCGAACCCCTCCGGTGCCCATTTACAGAGTCTATAAGGGCCCGACAGCTGCAGCAGGTGGGGGAGGGGAACGAGAGGGAGCCACACCCAGCCGAGCCGGGCCACCACCGGCTGTTATGCTCAGGCTCCCCCGCCCCGCAAAGCAGGATATGCATCCCAAAACGCGCAGGAACCCTAGGTCTTCTAGCCCCTCTGGTAGGATAGCGACCGACACGGCCCGCAGGCTTCCCCATCCCCTTCTCTACCCCGACCCTGGGCCCAGAGCCCCCATCCGCACCTCCCCGCCCATTCACAAGTAGGGAAAAAAGTCAGCCCCATCCCCCACCCCAATAAGGAAAACTCAAGCCCTTCCTCCCACCGCCGAGCCCAGGAAATTCAGCTCTAGGTCCCTAGCGGGCCCCACCCCAAAACCTCACACCCGTGGCGGGCTCCCCTCCGCGCCACAGCGCGGCCTCGCCCTGGTCTACCTGACGGGCACCGTCCGGCCGGGCCTGGGCTCGGGCCCGCTCTCGGCCGGGTTCTTCCCGCCCGGCCCGACTCCCCCGGCCCCTCCCCGCCGCCGCCTCCCGGGGTGGGGGAGGGCTGGTCCCGCCGCCGCAGCGCCGGGCGCGGAGGCTGCGCCGAGCAGGGGAGGGAGGAAGGGGGGAAAGGAGGGGGTGAGAGGAGGGAGCGGGGAGGGGGCGGCCTCACCTGCGCCACTGCAATGCCCGCCGCCGCCGCCGAGTCATTATCTCGGGCGGAAGCGGAGAAGGGCGGCGAGGGGGAAGGGGGTGGGAGCCCGCAGGGGCAAGGGTGGGGACCGATCGCGGCCGGCGGCGCCCTGGCTATGCCTCGCCCGCCCTCGGGAGCCGGCGACCGTGGGATCCCCGGGGATCTCGCGTGTGGGCGCCCTTTCCACCCCGGGGAGCGGGAAGGGGAAACGGGCACCGATCGGGGCCAGGCGTCGATCCGGAAGCAAGTAGCCGGAGGAGGCCACCAGCCGCCCGCCGGAGTCCAGCGGAAAAGAAGCCGCCGCCGGTGTCCGCCTGAGGAGACTCCGCCTCAGCCCGGGGCCGCTACTGCGGGGCGAGCCGAGCCGAGGGGACGTGGAGCGGGGATGGCACGCACGCGTGTGGAAGGCTGGCCGGGGACAGGAAAGAGTGGGGCGAGGTGGCGGCCAGGCTCCTTACCTGTGTCCGGAGTGGGTGGCGGCGGGCGGACGGACGGGGGCTCAGCAGTCTCTGGGCGGCGGCAGCGGCGAGGCTGAGACTCTGTCCCTGGATCTCGCTGCTCACAGGCTACAGCGGCTCCGCAGACACGGGGTTTCCTCCAATCACCAGCCCCGGCAGCAGGGGCACCACACGCACGATGACGTCAAACGCTGCTATGGCAACCGTTGATTGGTGCCCACAGCTCTCGGGGCCCAGCGCAACCGCCGCTCCCCAGTGCGCGCGCCCTGCCCGCCCGCGCTAGAGGGCGAGCGAGGGAGTGCGCTTCCTCGCCCGCTACAGACACTCCTCCCCGCCCCGCTTGGCTTCCAACTTCTCTACTCTTGTCCCAAGTGCAGCTGGGCAGGAAGCTGCTTTTTTATTTTCCTCCCCACCGCTAACCCCCTTCTTCGCCTTCCCATTGGATACTCGATGCCCTCTTTCTTTCTCCCCCGCAACCTCTGACAACCCACTCTTCCTCTACGCCTACGGGAAGAAAATTTCTCCCCACCCCCACCTTAGCTTTCGTTCAGTCCGCCTGCGCGTGCGCCAGTTACTCCCTCTAGAAGGGGCTCCGGTTCAGCCACATCCGGGACCTTTCACATTCCCCCCACCCCCCTCCCCGCTGCCTGGCCTGACCCGCCCCGCCCTCCGTGCTTCGCGTTGGTAACTGCCCCAGGGCCGTCCCGGGGCAGGATTACGAGAGTGGCTCCGCAGCCCGGGCATTATGATCAGGATGGGGCGGGGTGGAGGGGGATAGGGCGCGGTCAGACCGAGAGGGAGTGGCGGTGTCGCGCGCTGCCCCCTCCCCGCCCGCCGCACCCCTTCGCCCTGCTGGGCCGACCTGGGCGCGCGGCCCTTCCCGTCCTTACTCCCGCCGCTGCGGCTTTACCTGCTGCTGGGGGAAAGCGGCCTTAGACCTTTTAAGGCTCGGAAAAGAGAGTGAGGTGACCGGCCCCTGAGTGGCGGGGAGGTTTTCCAATCGGGAGCTCGGGATCTGCGCGCAGTGACAGCCGCGAGGGGACAATGGGTGGGCGCCGAGGTGGGGGCGAGGTGGGCCGGGCGGAGCCGGCGGGAGGTGAGGCCAGGGAGGAGATTCGGCTTTCCGAAAGCCCGCAGTTCCTCAGGGGAAAGACGGCCTTGTTAGATGGAGGCTTGGAGGTGATCATGGAAGCCTTAACAGGAAGAGAGGCAAAGAAATAGGCCCAAATGCAATGATTCGTTGTCTCGTAGGCTAGATTTTCCTAGCCAAATAAAGTTTTCCTTTGAAGACTTCACAATGCAGTGATTTAAAACATAAAGATCTTTACCTTTTTGTCTCCTGGAAACAAGTTGGAGGTTCCCAGGGCCCCGGTTGATCCAGCTGGTGGTGGGAGTGGGCCACAGGCCGGGTGACTAGAGGGGACAGAGGCCAGGAAGAGGGGGATGGAGAAGGGCGGAAATTGCAGGTGCCTCAAATGGTAGGGCCTCCACCCAGTCGACTTAAGGAAGTTCAAAGAGCTGTATTCACAGTGTGAAGTCTCTCTGCCCCTTTCCCCTTTAAATGTGTTTGAACTAAGAAAAGGCAAGTGCTTGGATGACCTGCAGAACCACTGATTAACAGTCATGGAGTCTTTATAGTTAGCAGTGAGAGAACTTGGAACTCTTCCTGTTACCCCTGTGTAAATTCCACCTAGGCCTCATTGAATTTTCCAACATATCTTTATTGAGCACCTACAAAGGCCTGCACTAAACTCAGCTGACAGAGAAGGGACTCAAGAGTTCAGCCTCAGGTTCTGTAGAGCCGCAACCTTTCTGGCACCAGGGAACAGTTTCATGGAAGACTGTTTTTCCAGGGAGGAGGGATGGTTTCGGGATGATTCAAGTGCATTATGTTTATTGTGCAGTCTCTCTGCTAATGATAATCTGTATTTGCAGTTGCTCCCCAGCGGTAGCATCACTGCCTCAGTTCCACCGCAGATCATCAGGCGTTAGGTTCTCATAAGGAGCCGGAAACCTAGATCCCTGCCTTGCGCAGTTTACAGTAGGGTTCCCGTTCCTGTGAGAGCTGATCTGAGAGGAGGCAGAGCTTATGCGGTGATGTGAGCGATAGGGAGCGGCTATAAATACAGATGAAGCTTGAAGCTTCCATGGCTCACCTCTTGCCCCTCCCTCAGCTGCTGCCAGGAGCATCTTCCACTGCTCACCTCTTGCTTTGTGGCCCAGTTCCTAACAGGCCAGGGACCGATATGTTCTGCGGCCTGGAGGTTGGGGACCACAGCTCTAGAGGATTTAAATTCTCAGAAATAGACATAAAATGATTCCTCACTCTACCAATATTTTGTCTTTTCTATGTGATGGGTACAATGTCTGAACCACAAGATTCTTCTACCAATGACTTTTCGCCTTAAATGACAGCTGGTATTTAAATAGTAGAGATCCCAAGGAGAGTTCCCACTGACCAGTTTAATTTCAGTGTTTTTTATTTTTTTATAAGTTTCTGCATCAGCATAAATTCATAGTAGGTTGAATGGATGAACAAATTGATTAGGATTTCATTTCCAAGATATTAAAGTCAACTTGCTTTGACTCCCAAGTAAATTCTTTTAGGGAGTGACTCACTTAACATGACTAATATTTCAAAAGCTGTTTTTTTACGTTGTTTCCAGTTTTGTAGTAGGCACCAGAAATTTGACAGAAGATACAAAGTTAAATTTTTTTAAAAATGGAAACTGATGTTTCTTTAAATATATTTCTCAAATATAGGTCTATGTAGAATATATGCCTTTTGTTTTAGAGGAAGTTTAGAGATTTCTCTGCGTAAATAAATTGTGGAATTACTATAAGAAACAGCTAAGTTAGGTTTTTGCCTCATGCTTTAAGTAGCAAGACATTTTTTTAGTGAAACAATAGGCACTGTTAAGTTTTACATACTCAAATCAACATGTCCACACAATAAAGGTGTACTGAAGATGTAAGAAAGCAAAAATAGGCAATGTCATGAAAGTCCCAAGGGAGAAGTATTTTGAGGAATAAGGAATAACCTATGGCAAAACAAAGCAGAATAAATAGAACCTCTGAATTCTGGGAAAATTACTGGAGACTCACTAATAGCCTGACCTGTTTTACTCTGTTCACTGTTCAACTCTTACCTTGGTCAAGTCCATTAGTCTCTCTGTGCCTTGATGGGCATGTCAATAAAATACTGTTAATAAAAACAACTCATTAGGTGGTGCTGAGGATTAAATGAATATACATATATGTGTATTTCTTAGCACCATTCCTTATACATAGTAACTTAGCTATTACTATTCATTCATAAATGGATATATTTAATGGATGTCTTCAAAGGGTATGAAGATAAAATGAAATGATATTTTTAAAATATCTTTTGAAAGTGTAGGTATACAGTTCACTCTGGAAATGCATAGTCGTGTTAGTCTGTTAGTGCTAATGAGGCATAGGTGATGAGACGGTGAAGATTGTTCATGTACGGGGAACTGGTATGATCTCTTCAGAACTATGATACATATTAAAATGGGAAAGAGGACTGGGCACAGTGACTCATGCCTGTAATCCCAACAATTTGGGAGGCCAAGGCAGGAGGATTACGTGAGGCCAGGAGTTTAAGACCAGCCAGGGCAATATAGGGAGACTGTATCTACAAAAATATATTTTTTAAAAAATTAGCCAGGCATAGTGGTGCACGATTATACTTCCAACTACTCAGGAGGCTGAGTCGGGAGGATCACTTGACCCCAGAAGTTCGAAGTTGCAGTGAGCTATGATTTCCCCAATGCACTCCAACCTGGGCAATGTAGCAAAATCCTGTCTCTAAAATAAATATATAAATGAAAATAAAAAGGGAAAGAGTTCCAGTAAATTAGCATAAGTCCATCACTTCAATTGGAAAAACATCTCAAAGGATGGACTTTTTTTTTTTTGAGATGGGGTCTCACTATGTTGCCCAGTTTGGTTTGGAACTCCTGGGCTCAAGCAGTCCTTCTACCTCAACGCCCTGAGTAGCTGGGACCACAGCACACATTGACTAGATGGACTCTATTGATGATGTGACAGTTACAGGATCTTTTAAGTGCAATAGCAATTCATTCAGGCTATAATCTCACTTCAACATTATGTTTTAATTGGAGAAATGCAGCACAGTGCAGAGGGCTTTGCAGTCAGAACTGGGTCCGAATCTTGGTTTATCATTCAGAGCTTTGTGACCTTAGGTTACTAAATTGGACATGCTAGTTCCCAATCCCGTCAGATTATTGTAATTAGTAAGTGAGAGAGGGCTACATACAGTGCTGTAGATTGTGATTATCTATTGTTGAAACAATATTCAGTCAGTAGCAGAGGCAGGCTAGCTCTTCACCAGACCCATTCTTTTCCTATTGCTGCCGTAGCCGGACCCCATTGCCCAGTCTCCCTTGCAGGTATGCGTGGCCATGTGACTGAGCACTAGCTAATGTGATATGATCAAAGTGATGTGCTTCACTTGCCTGCCTGGTCCATAAAAACCTCCCTGTTCAAACCTCTGTTCCCTCCCCGTTCTGCCAGCTGAATGGAAAGGATTCAAGGCTTTAGAGGAGGGTGGAGCCATAAAATGAAAAGAACCTAGTTCCCTGAAAGCCTGCGAAAGCCCATCCCGATCATTTTGGAGTCTATCAAGGGATGACTTCTATTTTTAGGCCACTGAGATTTAGAGTTTATCTGTTATAACAGCTAGCACTATAATGTCTGTGGATGTCATTGGCAAGTTCAAAGCATGGAAAAGATTAAAAAAAATGGAGACGGTAAAAAAGAGGGAAACTGGTCTTTCACTAAAAGGCAATTAAAAGAAATGTAAGTATTCTCAACTATTCTGTTGACTACTAGCATGACCTTAGAAAAGTAACATTTCCTCACTTAATGCTAAATGGTTCTAATAGTCTCACTACTTACTTTACTTTTTTACTTTGCTTGATATCATCCTCATTCCTTTGTCTACTATATTAGCCTCGTTTTTCTAAAAGGAATATTTTTCAGCCCATGCCTATTAACTCTATCCCTACATCCCAGATTCTAGCCCTGTGTTCTATGATACTTTGGTGACAGACTGGGTTTTTTGCATACTGATTAAAAAAACAAAGACAACAAGAAAGATAAGCTGATTGTGAGATCTCATTTCATACATGTCATGATGCACTTAGTGAGGGCTCACAGGTTAGAGATTATGCTGGTCATTGGTGATAAAAATGGGTAAGTCTGGCCGGGCGCGGTGGCTCACGCCTGTAATCCCAGCACTCTGGGAGGCCGAGGCGGGTGGATCACTCAAGGTCAGGAGTTTGAGACCAGCCTGAGCAAGAGCGAGACCCCGTCTCTACTAAAAGTAGAAAGAAATTATCTGGACAACTAAAAGTATATATATATAGAAAAAATTAGCCGGGTATGGTTGCACATGCCTGTAGTCCCAGCTACTCGGGAGGCTGAGGCAGGATTGCTTGAGCCCAGGAGTGTGAGGTTGCTGTGAGCTAGGCTGATGCCACGGCACTCTAGCCAGGGCAACAAAGCCAGACTCTGTCTCAAAAAAAATGGGTAAGTCATGGACCCTTCCTGAAGGAGCTGACAGTCTAGGGACTGAGACAAGCACTAAATGCAATAATACTGCAGCACAGTGAGCTAATAGCTAATAGAAGTGAGCAAATTGTGTTTTGAGAAATCTGAGCTGTGAGCACTAACTGTCCATGGAGAGTCAAATTCCCTTAAAAAACTCATATTCCTCCTACAAATTACTGATTCAATTTTGCTTTTCTGCCTTCAATGGCATTTTAAATTCTGCAGTTAAATTTTTAGTTTCTTTACAACCTTACCATATAGGTCACTGTTTGATAGATAACCATATGTCCTTACAACTATTAAGGACACAGACAGACATTTTCTAAAATTTTTGTCTTTTCCTATAGTAAATCATTTTCAGATATGCGATCTTCCTTAGAATTTTCAGATGGTGTTCTATCTCCTTGTACTCCAGAATTTTTGTTAGCTCTGATGCTGTGGTGATTGTTTTTCTGTTATATGTCAATGGGGGAAGTTTCTTCCAGTCTCAGAGTTGGCCAACCAACAGATGGACTTTCCTCTGCCTCTTTGTACTGTTGTCTTGAAAACTGATAGATCTAAAGTGACAGGAGAATGCAAGTGCATACTCTTGCCCAAATTCTGGAATCCAGCAGATGTTTACATTTTTCACCAGTTGAGCAGTCACCATGGCAAGACCTTACGCTGACTCAGTTGTCCAGTTGTCTGCAATGAGGGGAATTTGTGTTGTCAAGAATCAGAGGCACTGGGTGTGGTGGCTCCCAACTGTAATCCCAGCACTTTGGAAGGCCAGCAGGGAAGAAGGCCAGCAGGGAAGAATCCCTTGAGCCCAGGAGAAGAATCCCTTGACCAGCCTGGGCAACACTGTGAGACATTCCATCTCTTAAAAAAAAAGAAATTCTTCGGGCGTGGTGGCTCACACCTGTAGTCCTACCTGCTAGGGAAGCTGAGGCAAGAGGATCATTTGAGCCCGGGAGCTCGATGTTGCAGTGAGCTATGATTGCACCACTGCACTCCAGCCTGGACAATAAAGCTAGACCCGGTTTCTTTCCCTTCTCTTAAAAAAAGAAAGAAAAAATACTGCCATACAAAAGATTTGTGATTCTTTAATCAGCTGTGATAAATGAAAAAACAACAAACTTAAACACTGTTCACTGTCAGCGTGTTTCTGCACGCTGTCTTCTCTGCAGCTCTTTGTTCTAGAAGGCAATCCATCATGGTTTTTAACCAGCCATCCACCAGCCCTTTGTATTTCTGTTGTGCCTTCTCCCAGATTTGTAAATTCTGATTGAACAGTATGAATAGTTTGAAGGCTTAAACTTTTTCCTATCAACTTTGCTCTTCTTTTCAGAGAAGGAAGTATCCGTGGTAGAGTTCCTTGATTTGGCCTCTTCTACACTGTAGTCACTGAAAATTTCTCCAAGACTTTTACAAACAATTGACTTTTATTCTTAAGAAACTCATGATATTTTAGTGGGAAGATGGGAAAGGTTATAGCAAGTATCTTAGCTTGACAGCATTTTAACATCTTAACCCTTAAGTCTTCAATTATATTTTATACTGTATTATATTTTTACATTTTGTAAGCAAAGGTAAAGACTTAATTTGGTGTTAAGTATTAGGAATAGCTTTTGTTAGTTACCATGGAGATTAGTGGTGCAGAAATGAAGGTGCTGGTTTATGTACTTACCAGAAATTCAGTTTGACTTCAGGAATCATTTTTATAGAAAGGTACTCATCCATTCCAAGAAAAATGAGGAAAGTTACGGGTACTACCATGTCTGTTCAACCAACGCTCGCCACCACGTGAAATGCCTCCAGGCAGGTAAAAGCTGTTGGGAGCTCAGGGTTGCAAAAGTACACTCATTTACAATTCAAAAGTGATCATTTCACAATTCAAAAAGCAATCATGAAATGAAAAGGTCAAAAGCATTTGTCCCTTTCCAGCATGTATTTGAGTCCTGAATACTCAAGGAAAAGCAAAGTGAACATTTGGAATTCATTAAGGGTTTAAAATACAATAAGAATGCATGTATATATCAGAAGAAAAAAATTATTTTTACCCCCTCTAGCAAAACAGGAATCTGGAGAAGGAATCAAGCACAATGTGAATTTCTGGCAGTTTTCTTGGGACCTGATATAAAATTTTTTCCTGGACCTAAGAGCAGAAATTCTGTATTCTAGTTCTCCTGGTCCTTCCTCTGGGGCAATTGCTTTCAACTTGAAACAATTTTTAGGAGGAGTCCTCACGCTTTCGTAGCCGTGAAATCCTCAGGAATCCCTGAAATATTTCAGTGACTTGATAAGAAATATAAACCAAACCCACATTGCAGGAAATGAGATGGTCGTTCTGGGCAATTCAGATGTGTGTTTTTGACATGATTAACTTTCACAGTTAATGACGCACTTATGTGTTAAACATTGATTTTTTTCAGTCAGGCTAATACAGTCAGTAGGCTTCAGGCTTGACAATTAAAACTGAATAAGTAAAAAGTGTAGGTGCATTCTAATTGATAATTAACCAGTGGAAGAAAAAGATACATGTGTTGAACTTTCTCTAAAGCACCATTTGTGAAAAGATCTAAGCAATTTACAAGGTGAGGTCACCTTTCTTTTGTGACTTTCCTATCCCACGAGTAGCACCTAGCAATAGCTTATGCATGCAAGCAGCACGAATAAGTTAAAATATATCAGGTCGGCAGCATCTGTAGATATGAGAGGGTAGGGATTGGAAATAGTATGAAGGTCAGCTTTGAAAAGAACAAGTAACCCCAGAGCTGCTGACAAAGAAGGCTTGATTGTTTTATTAGAGTAATTTGAGTCAGAGGTGAGGGAGAAGAAGTGGCTGTTGGACTTGACCTGAGAATAAAGGGAATACTAAATCCAGGGAAAGCACCTAAAACCTGCTGGAAAGAGACAGAATGGAAAGCGCATTCCATGATGAGGTCTTGGTTATGATATCCTACTGTTCTTTACTGAAACATCTCAAGGCCTTTTTAGAAAGACAAGTAAATAACATTAGGCCAGGGGATTCTGGAATGTTAGTAAAATGTTCAATGACACCATGGATTATTGTTATTGTCTTTAGAAAAGCAGAACATCATCAATGAATTCGGAGTCTGGAAAGACCACATTCATTCTTTCATTCATTCTCAAATAGATGTTTATTGAATAGGTATTTAAATACCAGATATTACAGGTGCTGAGATTAGAAAGATGAAAACAAAAAAGACACCTCTGGACTACAATACAGTCACATTTTGTGGGGAGGGAACAAATACACAGTTGTTCTCCAGTATCCGTGGAGGGCTGGTTCCAGGACTCCCTTTGGATACCAAAATTTGGGGATACTTAAGTCCTTTATATAAAATGATGTAATATTTGCATATAATCTGTGCATATTTTCCCATATACTTTAAATCATTTTCCAATTATTTATAATAATGAATACAATGTAAATGTTATATAAATAGTTGTTATACCATATTATTTAGGGAATAATGACAAGAAAAAAAGTCTGTACTTATTCAATACAGATGCAGTTTTTTTTTTCTGAATATTTTAGATTACTGGTTGGTTGAATCCATGATCGCAGAACCGATGGATACAGAGGGCCTGCTGAAGTAGCCATCTCTTTGTAGGTAATTGGTAAAGATTGGTTGAATGGAATAATGAATAAATAAATGGATTTTTTTAAAGAGGAAAATAGCATTTTGGAGATTATTAATACTGCTATGTATGGATAATAACACGAATAAATGAAAGTCACTGATAAACACATTCTAAGTATTAATATTTAAATCCAGAAATAATAGGAAATATTTCTTATTAAGAAAAACTGAGTAAATTTTCTTTATGTTCATTTCTCTGCCTGTTATAGATTTAGTTAGGAGTGAAATAAGACAGGGAGTAAAGGAAGAAGGGAAATAAGACCTGGATAATCCAATTATGTATAAGTACTGAAAATAAATGGGACATTATCTTTTCTGAAGTATTTACTTGATTCAGGGAACAGAATCAAGACATAAATTTTAAAAGGGCTATTAAAATTCAAATATCAGCCAGGCGCGGTGGCTAACACTTGGGAGGCCGAGGTGGGAGGATCGCTTGAGCTCAGGAGTTTGAGACCAGCCTGAGCAAGAGCGAGACCCCGTCTGTACTGAAAACAGAAAGAAATGAGCTGGACAACTAAAAATATATATATTAGCTGGGCATAGTGGCACATGCCTATAGTTCCAGCTACTCAGGAGGCTGAGGCAGGAGGATCGCTTGAGCCCAGGAGTTTGAGGTTGCTGTGAGCTAAGCTGACACCACGGCACTCTATTTGGGGCAAAAGAGTGAGACTCTGTCTCAAAAAAAAAAAAAAATTCAAATATCACCTTCAAGTGTATTTCTGAAAAATATCCAAATAAACAAAGGATTATATATTGTTACAGCAAGTGGTCCTGAGGACAAACCTGGTGGCACACGGAGAGTCGGAGAATCAAAGTTTATTCTCCGGTGGGCTCAGAGGGGCCTCGCAACCAAATTCCAAGCCCCGTCTACCCGATTTTTCCCACTTTTATTAAGTTGTGGCGGTCTGGGGGGTAGGGTGTCAGGTGGTTAATGCCTGCCAGGTAATAGGTTAGTTGATGTGTCAGATAATAGATTTAGTGTTATGCTGATGCACCAGGTAGTAGATTTAGTGTTATGCTGATGTGCCAGGTAATAGGTTAGTTGATGGGCAAGGTAATAGGTTAGTATTATGCTGATGCGGGTCTGTGAGGGGTGGGGGTCTCAGGTGGCTGATGTGCCAAGTAACAGATGGGGTTTTTCCTTATCAATATAACTACAAAACCAAATATTAATCTCAAACTTTAATCTCTTGCTGGATAGGTAATTTTTACAGAAGTTTAAAAAAACATTTTTTTTTTTTGAGAGAGTTTCACTCTTTGCCCCGGCTAGAGTGCCGTGACGTCAGCCTAGCTCACAGCAACCTCAAATTCTTGGGCTCAAGCGATCCTCCTGCCTCAGCCTCTCGAGTAGCTGGGACTACAGGCATGCGCCACCATGCCCGGCTAATTTTTTCTATATATATTTTTAGTTGTCCGATTAATTTCTTTCTATTTTTAGTAGAGACGGGGTCTTGCTCTTGCTCAGGCTGGTCTCGAACTCCTGAGCTCAAACAATCCGCCTGCCTTGGCCTCCCAGAGTGCTAGGATTACAGGCGTGAGCCACCACGCCCAGCCTAAAAAAACATTTAATTTAAAAAATTACAGATCAATAATGAGGGTTTTTTAATTTCTTTTTTTCCACCATGAAGCATCCATAGCATAGAGTTTTTAAAACTTCTGTTAATAATGAGGGTTTTTTTCCTCTACAGCATGTCTTTGTACTAATAATTTAGCACCTAGCATAATTTCTTGCAAAAATAAAGTATTTATGTTTATTGAATGAATGGTGAATAAATTAATGAGTGTCAGGTTTTTAGAGTTTTATAGAAATGTCATGTTTCTTGTTCAGATTTTTTAAGAAGACAGAGGCTTGAGAACCTTTGAAGGAGAAAATATAAATATGGCCTATGGAAGAATCTAGAAGGTTTTTCCAATATACTTTCCTCCTTTCTTCTTCTCCTTCTCCTTCTCCTTCTTCATAATTTTGAACGCTCTGTTACTCTGGATAGAGTGCAGTGGCATCATCACAGCTCACTGCAACCTCAAACTCCTGGGCTCAAGCCTCAGCCTCCTGAGAAGCTGGGACTATAGGCTAATTTTTTTCTATTTTGGGTAGTGATGAGGTCTTGCTTTTGCTCAGGCTGGTCTCCAACTCCTGACCTCAAGGGATCCCCCCTCCTTGGCCTCCCAGAGTGCTAGGATTACAGGCGTGAGCCACTGTGCCAGGCCCCTTTCTTCTTATTCTTAATAGAATTTCTGCTATTCAGCTGGGCACATGGCTATCTGAAATAAAGACCACATTTCTCAGCCTCCTGCACAGCTAGGTGTACCATGTAAATAAGTGACAGGCAAAGAGATGTAGGGGGATGTTTCTTGAGAGATTTCTGGGAGGTGTCCTTAAAGGGAAATGATGCACCTGCTTTGTCCTTTCTCCTTCCTGCTGGCCAACATGCGGACATAGTAAGGAGCCTGGACAGCCACCTGGGCCGAGGCAGCATTTGAAGGAAAGCGGAGCAGCAAGTGGAAGGAGCCTGGGACTCCACAACTTTGAACTGCCGGACTAGTCCCGAACTGTTGATCTGCAATGTTGTTGTTGTTGATGAGTAGAACCTTATGTAATTCAGCCCGTGTTTATTTGGAATTTCTGTGATTTGCAGTCAAACTTAACCCTAAACTACAGCGGCCTAAGTAGCCTTAAAATTATCACCTAATTTACATACCGGCCATGGACTCTATGACTCTAGAGCATCTCCCAAGTGACCTGGTATAACATGTCTTTTTTTTAGTAGGTCGTACTACGTTTTTCCCTAGGTAGGATAATTGCTAAAGTGATGTAGCACCATATTTTATCATATTTATTGAGTGTACCTACTATGTAGAGTAATTCCCTTGTCTTTTTTTTTCTGATTTGTTAAAATTAGACTTATGTTTCTGGGCGGGTGTGTTGGCTCACACCTGTAATCCCAGCGCTTTGGAAGGCCAAGGCAGGAGGATCCTTTGAGGCCAGGAGTTCAAGACCAGCCTGGGCAAGAGAGAGACCTCATCTCTACCAAAAAAAAAAAAAGTTTCTGAGAGTTGCTTTGTACTTTGGAAAAATATATAAATTATTTAATGAATAGTACATATGGATAGGGATTAAAGAACTTATTCTTTGCTTTATGTATTACATGTGTTTTGAAATTTCTTTCTAATCATATTTATTGAAATAGAATTTACATGTAGTAAAATTCTCCGATTTTAAGTGAGTGATGTAGTGAGTTTTGACAAAACTCTCTTATGTTACCTAGTCACATAACTACCAACAGAATCATGATATAAAACGTTCCCTCACTACAAAATTTCCCGTGTCCTTGTACATTCAAATGCCTCTCCCTACCCCAACCCTTGGCAACCACTGATCCTCATTCCGTTAATAGTTTTGCTTTTTCTATATAAATGGAAATTCATAGAAATGAAATCATACGGCATGTAGTATTTTCTGTCTGACTTTTTTTACTTAGCATAATAATGTAGATGTACACTCTACTCAGTTTCTCCCAAGGGTAACATCTTGCAACACTATAGTACAGTGTCACCGACAATGTATTGATATTGATGCAGTCAAGATACAGAACATTTCCATCATCACAGGGATCTTTCATGTTGCCCTTTTATAGCCACAGCCCTTCCTTGCCTCCCTACCCTTTCCATAACCCCTGGCAACCACTAATCTGGTCTCCATTTCCATGATTTTGTCATTTTAAGGATCCCATACAGTATGTAGCCTTTTAGAGTTGGCTTTTTTCATTCAGCATAATTCTCTGGAGATTCATCCAGGTTGCTGCATATATCAGTAGCTGGTTCTTTTGTATTCTGAATGATATTGCATGGTATGGCTATATCTCAGTTTATTTAACCATTCCCTGGTTGAAGGATATCTGGTTTGTTTCCAGTTTAGGGCTATTAAATATAAAGCTGCTACAAACATTTGTGTATTGGTTTTTGTGTGAACGTAAGTCCCATTTCGTTGGGATAAATGCCCAAGAGCATCACATGATAACTGAATGTTTAGTTTTATAGGAGTTTGCCAAACTCTTTTCCAGAAGGCTATACCCTTTTACAGTCCATAGGGCAATGAGTGAGTGATTCAGTTTCTCTGCATCCTCGCCAGCATTTGGTATTGTCATTATTTTTTATTTTTGCCAACCCAATAGTTGTGTAGTGATAGCTCATCATAGTTTTAATTTTCATTTCCTCCTGGTTAATGATGTTAAACATCTTTCATATGCTTATTCATCATCTGTATATCGTGTTTGGCGAAATGTCTTTTTACATCTTTTTTGCCCAATTTCTAATTGGATTTTTTTTTTTTTTTTTTTTTACTGTTGAGTTTTTTGGCAGAGTCTCACTCTTTTGCCCTGGCTAGAGTGAGTGCCGTGGCGTCAGCCTAGCTCACAGCAACTTCACACTCCTGGGCTCGAGCAATCCTTCTGCCTCAGCCTCCCGAGTAGCTGGGACTATAGGCGTGCGCCACCATGCCCGGCTAATTTTTTCTATATATTTTTAGTTGTCCGATTAATTTCTTTCTATTTTTAGTAGAGACGGGGTCTCACTCTTGCTCAGGCTGGTTTTGAACTCCTGAGCTCAAACAATCTGCCCGCCTCGGCCTCCCAGAGTGCTGGGATTACAGGCGTGAGCCACCGCACCCAGCCTACTGTTGAGTTTTGAGAATTCTTTGTGTATTATAGATACTAGACCTTTGTCAGACATGTGGTTTGCAAACATTTTCTCTTAGTCTGTAGCTTGTTTTTCTATCATCTTCACAAAGCCTTTCACAGAGCAAAGTTTTAAATTTTGATGATACCCAATTTATCAATGCTTTCTTTTATGGATTATGTTTTTGGTATCAAGTCTAAGAACTCTTTGCTTAGCTTTAGGTCCTAAAGATTTTTTTTCAGATGTGTTTTTTTAGGTTTTTTGGGTTTACATTTAAGTCCATGATCCATTTTGAGTATTTTTTTATGTAATTTGTGAGGTTTAGGTCAAAGTTCATTTTTTTTTCTTATAGATGTCCAATTGCTCTAGTACCATTTATTGAAAAAGCTATCCTTCCTTCATTAAATTGCTTTTGTACCTTTGTCAAAAATCAGTGCGTTATATTTGTGTGGGTCTATTCAGTTCATTTCTTTTTATTACTGAGTAGTATTCCTTTGAATGGATATGTCACAACATGTTATACATTCACCCATTGCTGAACATTTGATTAGCTTTTGGCTCTAACAAATAAAGCTGCTGTGAACATTCACATACCAGTTTTTGTGTGAACATATTCTTTTATTTCCCTTGTGTAAACACTTAGGAATGGGATTGAGGGGTTACATGGTAACTGTATATTTCACTTTATAAGAAATTGCCAAATTGTTTTCCAAGGTGGTGGTACAAGTTTGCATTCTTACTGGCAATATATGAGAGCTCCAAATGTTCTACATCCTTGTCAACACTTAGAATTACTTGTCTCTTTGATTATTTTCACTCTAGTGTGTGTGTAGTGGTGTCTCATTGTGATTTTAAAATGCATTTCCCTAATGACTAATAATGTTGGGCATTTTTCCATGTTCTTACTTGCCATTTCTGCATCTTCTCATCTTTTCCTCATTTTTAATTGGGTTCTTTGTTTTCTTAGTTGTGTGTTTTAAAAACACCAATTATTTTGAGAGAGCTTACCTCAAAGGAACCCTGAATGGTTCTTCCCAGCCTCAAAGAATCTTAGGTCTTTAAAAAAATAAAAGTCACTCCCCATTTAAAAAAAAAAAGAGAGAGAGAGAACTTAACTGTCCTAATTTATTACGTGTAGATATTTGGATGTCCACGTACAGTACTAAGTTGTTTAAAGAAGGATATATGACAGAGTAACTGTAAAACGTAGTGCTTACTGCTCCTTCCTTGGTGAGTTAAAGTGAACACAATATTTTAGTGGTTCATGTTGCTGATCCCAGGTGAATGACTTAACTGCTTCAAGACGGCATGTTGCCATTTTAGTGAATAACTCTTCTTAATAGTTTTTCTGACCCCTCCCAAAGGTAATCATTCATTTCTCTAACTTTGAAAAGCCTTTCCGTGTCTTGTAACATGCCTCCTCTGGGAATGACAGGAAGTGCCACAAATCTAGAAAGGTGGTGGCACTAGAGAGGGACGGAGAACAGTGGAGTCTGCCACTTGCTTTTCACTCCGTCCAGTAGATGCCCCAAGACCAGGGTCCCCGAGGCACTCCAAGACCCATGAGACCAACCCACGAGTACAAGTTAATCACCTTGTGAAAGATGTTAAAATCCTACTGAAAAAGAAGGCAATTCCTCTTCTTCCACCACTGTAAATCAACCACTGGAAAGCACATTTCACTAAAATAAAGGAGAATTCTGCAGGCATCAAGCCGTTGGGCAGTGACATGTACTGCTTCAAAGGGGGTAAGCTCTCCATCATTGAAAATACTCAAGCAAAAATTGCATGACATCTGATGGGAATGATATGGAAGTCAGCAATTGGCTGCATTGTTTAAAATACCGTATATTTTATCTACAGTTTAATTTGATTACATCTCAACTCTTAGAGGCAGTATGGCATAGTGAACAGAGATTGGGTCTTGGAGTCACTTGCAACCTCTCTGACCTTCTGATTTTCAGGTTCTTCATCTATAAAATAGAGATTATGATACCAGATATAATGTGAAAGTTAGGAATTGATAAATAAAGAGACTGGCCCTGTGTTTGGTTCATAGGAGAGGTTCAATAAATAATAGCTATTATTCTCATATTTCAGTCTTCCTAGTCTACAACTTAAGTTAACTGCTTAAAAATTAGCAGTGACTCTTACGGTATAGGTGTTAAAAAAATGAGAAGTGACAATTGGGATAAGATTTCTTTTACTCTTAAAGTTATATTTTGTTACAGATCATTTTCAGTAACTGGACACTTAACTATATGCCAAGCTGTGTCCCAAGTGCTTTAAATATGAAATCTCACAAAACCAAAATGAAGTAGGTTTCCTTATCCTTATTTTGCAGAAAACAGAGACACACACAGGTGAAGTAACTTGCTCAAAGTTCTTCAAGAGGCAGAGCTTGAATTCAAACCAAAGCCAGACTCTAACACTGACGTTTTAGACAATGATCTCCTGCCCCTCACTTTTGCTTTTATTTGCATTCTAAGTTTTGCTTAATCTAAAACTCACCTGGCCTTAAACTGACGCTTAGCTATGTTTGCAAATATCATTGCAGATATTATTCATCTACATCATTGGAATCGTAACACATATAAGCAAATATGTGATCTTTTTAGCACATCCAGGCTTTCTACCCTACAGGGTCTAAGATCTAGAAGCTGACTTTGTCAAATTCCATTTCATTCTATTTAATTAAAAAAATATCAAAAACTTCTCAAGGATTAGTGTAGAGAGTGAATATTGGTATCTGTTAATATAACTATGATTTTTTATTAAAATAGTGAACAAAAATGAACAGGTTTGAATATTATCCTCGTAACTTTTTCTTATTTCTTTTCTTTGTTCACCTTCAAGCTGTTTAAATTTTTAATTTTCAAATTATAATTTTGATTACTATTTCAAATATTAAAATTCCTTGCAACACACCTCTTAATGGTTTCCCTTTTCCATTTTAATCTGGTTTCTACCTGGGCAAAATCTCAAGGAAATAGATGATTCTTCTTCTTTGACCTGAAAGTCAAAGAATTTTAGTCTTTTTTTTTTTGAGACAGGGTCTCGCTCTTGCTCAGGCTGGTCTTGAACTCCTGAGCTCAAGCAATCCTCCCTCTTCGGCCTTCCAGAGTGCTAGGATTATAGACATGAGCCACTGCACCTGGTCCAAGAATTTTAGTCTTTTAAACCTGTAGTCGAAGGAGGGGATTACAGGACCAAGAGTCCTCCTGCTTCTAAATCATGTGCATGTGTGTTTAGCTCAATTCTAGTTTTTAAATATGCTTTAGACTTCACATAGTGAGAAAGCATACAGAGATTTGGTATTGATAAAGTATTGAGGTAGTATAATGAGCAGTTTTATTTATATAGTATGCCTTTACATAAGGTCTGCTTAAGACAGGGTCTTGCTAACTAGATTGTGAACTATTAGAATCAAAGACAGTTTTCTTTTGTGTCACCCACAGCAAGTAAAGAATGTAGAGTTCTCCATAGAATCATAGAACCTGGACTTTACAAGTCATGTGGTCCAGTTGCTCATTCAATGAATCCAGCTTTCAATTAGCCCAATGACAGGAGTTCCCTAACTCAGGCAGCAATGATTTCTGCTGTTTAAAAAAAATGAATGAAAGAAAGGACAGAAGAAAAAGTTAAGAAAAAATTACACTATTGAACCAAAATCCAGTGGTTTGTACTCATTTTTCAATTTTTTCACATGATGGGTATTCAAGTTCTGAACACATCATTTGTTTTCTCCTTTTACACTTCTCCTCTCTTGGTAAAAAGTCAGTGGTACTTTCCACTGTGCCCAGGGGAAACACCAGCATCATTGGGGTGGGTGCGTGGTCTTGGGAGACTGTTTCAAACTACAGACACTCTTGAACAGTGGAATGTGCCATACCCTCAGGGTCAGGGAAGGGGAGCCTCTGTTTCAGGTCAGGTTCCCCAGGAAGCAGGTGCTGAGGAGTTGGGAATACTAAAGGTTTATCGGAGAGTAAGGCCTCTAAAGGAAAAGGGGAGGGAGAAGAATGGGGCAGGGGAGCAGTCAGAAGCAGTCAGTCCGCCAGCCCCCACCCCCAGGAGCCCCAGCACAGAGAGTGCCCATTAGAGTCTTGCACTGAGTGGAAATGGCTAGGCCTTTGCACCACTGTCCTGTTCAGTGGCTGGCTAGATATCCCCTAGAGAAGATATCTTGCCTTAAAAGCTGAGGCGGATGCTGAGGGAGCTGACAGCTGGAGGCTGTTGGGCAACCGCACCCCCTGTAGCTGGGCAGTGAGTCATTTCTCAAAGAGGCCTCTGTGCAATGCATGTCTGTGTCTGCCCCAAGAGGGCAGGAAGGGAGGAATCTGGGAGAGATTTTAGAGAAGTCTTGACAAGTCTTGCTGATTGGTCAGATACAGAAGGAGAGGTCAAAGATAACCCTGTGACTAGGACAGCACCGCCTTCAACATGTGCAAGTGTGGTTAGGATATAACCTCTTCCCACCACGCCCGCAGCTGCCTTTGACTGAAAGTAGCCTGATTGTTTATTGCCTCAGTTGCCATGGCTCCTGCCGTCTGTGTGGAATGACCAACCACGCTCCTTAGCTGCAACAGAAAGGGCTGGCCAAGGGATTGATCCACAGGCAAAGGCAAAAGATATACCCAGGCTGGAGGTGGCTTGATGTGAAACTGTCCCATTTTGAATGAGGACAAACCAACTCAGTACACTTTTTGGGAGAGTCAAACACTAAATGAATAAGGAGAGGTGAAGCATGTGCTCAGGCTGTACCCTAAAGAGCACTGAGCTGTTGTTCTCATTCTCTCCTGCTGCCCCAAGCTGTCTGGACGGCAGCGAGACCTAGAAGTCCTATTGTTGCCTGAAGAGGCAACTTGTCCTTTGCTCCCCAATATATCCTTGCAGCAAACCCCATCATCATAGGTGATCTGGGCATGTTGCTTCCTTGAAGTGAGTATCCTTTGAATTTGAAAATGATACTGATGGTTATTTTTTCTTTGTAAAAGTGGGTAAAAGGTAAAGATTGACCCTGAACATCTAAGAACTGTCCTTTGATTTTCAGTTTGGGCAACTTTTATAAACCTTGAATGTGTACAGCTTGCTTCCATACCTGCACAGTTATTTTCCCACAGCAGGAGCAGCCACATCTCTAATTTTCAAATGTCAGGCTGATCTATCTGCTGCAATTTCATGGCATTCCAAAACACCGCCAGGCTCCCCAAAGTAGCCTGAAGTGATTATTTTCCTTAATATTTTCTGTATCATTTTGTTCCATTGAACTCAGTTCCAAAAAGATGGAGGGACTTGCAAAATGAATTTCTGCTTTCGCTTTGCCATAAAGCAGTCCTACTATCTGTTCTTTCACTCATTCACTCATTTTGTTCATCCAATTTTGCTCCCCACAACCCCATGCCCATGGCATGTGTCCTGCCCAACCAAGTTCAATACAGCAAGAGGGCAGGCGTATTTAGGATCTTGTGATTCTGCTCCGCCCTTTACTGTTGATCATGACTTCATACCATTAATCATGCCTTCAAGAAGCCAGATGTGATACTAGTATGTAGCTTGGATGGGATAAGGATAAGACAGAATAGAATAAGCGTTAATTACTTGCTTGGCAGAGGATCTTCTTTAATTTTCTAAAGATAAAACTATTCACCACATGATCTTCTTAGAATGCCTCCGTGATGCACTTAAACTCTTTGATTTATGATACTTGAATTTATACTTCACTTCTTTCAAAAAGTAGCTATCAATTTAAGGAGACATACTATGTCCTAAAACAATTTTCTTTATAATTATAGATCACATGTAATGATAGCTTTACTTTTTTTTGCTTATATATGTTTGAAAATAATTGAAAAAATTGAAGAAACACTGAAGCCTCACTTTGGCAGGCTGGAGAATGGTGGCACAATAACAGCTCACTGTAACCTTGACCTCCTGGACTTAAGTGATCCTCCTGCTTTAGTCTCCTGAGTAGCTACGACCATAGATGTGCACTACCATGTTTAGCTAATTTTTAAAAAAGTTTTTTGTAGAGACGGGATCTCCCTATGTTGCCCAGGCTGGTCTCAAACTCCTGGCCTCCAGGGATCCTCCTGCCTCCCAAAGTGCTGGGATTACAGGCATGAGCCACCATGCCTGGACTGAAGCATGGCTTATAAGAGGCCAAGACATTCTCAAAATAAAGAATGAGTATCCAAAATAATCTGTCATTTTATGTTGTACAAACAATAACTATAGTAAAAGTCAATTTTACACCAACGGTAAATGAGATATGGTGAAAATACCTTTTAAGTATGATACTTATATTAAATAATGTTGAGACAGTAGAGCAGGCAATATTTACCCTCATTTGGTGAAGGAGGAACTGGCTGTGTTTTTCTTTTAACTTCTATTTGTTTTAAGTAGCTATTATTTGCACACAATTCAAAACTCAAAAGGTACAATACCATAGCTCTGAGAAACCTCCCTCTCCAAAAAAAGACCCACATAAATACAGTCAATTGATCTTTGACAAGGAAGCAAAGGCAATACAATGGAGAAAAGCGAGTCTTTCAACAAAGGGTATTGGAACAACTGGATATCCATGTGCAAAAAGATGAATCTAGACACAAACCTTATATCTTTCACGAAAATTAATTCAAAATTGATCACAGACCTAAATGTAAAATGTAAAATGATAAAACTCCTAGAAGATAACATAGGAGAAAATCTAGATGATCTTGAGTTTGGCAATGACCTTTTAGATAGGACACCAAAGACATGATCCATGAAAGAATTGATAAGCTGGACATCATTAAATTAAAATGTTCTGCTCTGTGAAAGACGCTGTCAAGAGAATAAAAAGATAAGCTACAGACTCGGAAAAAATATTTGCAAAAGATGTATCTGATAAAGGACTGTTATTCAAAACATATAAAGAACTCTTAAAACTCAACAATAAGAAGACAAACAACCTGATTGAAAAGTGGGCCAAAGACCTTAACAGACACTTCACCAAAGACAATATATAGGTAGAAAATGCGCATTGTGAGAAGATGATCCACATCATATGCCATCAGAGAAATGTAAATTAAAATAACAATAAGATACCCACTATATACCTATTAGAATGGCAAAAATTCAGAACCCTGACAAAGCCAAACACTGGAGAGGATGTGGAGCAACAGGAGCTCTTATTCATTGCTGGCGGAAGTGCAAAATGGTGCACCACTTTGGAAGGCAGTTTGGTAGTTTCTTACAAAACTAAACATAATCTTATCATTCAATGCAGCAATCACACTCCTTTGGTATTTACCCAAAGAAGTTGAAAATCTATGTCCACACAAAAACCTGCTCAAGGATGTTTATAGAAGCTTAATTCATAATTGCCCAAACTTGGAAGCCACCAAGATGCCCTTCAGTAGGTGAACGGATAAACTGTGGTATACCCAGACAATGGAATATTATACAGTGCTAAAGAGAAATGAGCTATCAAGCTATTAAGAGAAATGGAAGAAACTTAAATATATATTACTAAATGAAAGAAGCCAATGTGAAAGACTGCATACTATATGATTCCGACTATATGACATTCCAGAAAAGGCAAAACTATGGAAGTAAAAAGATCAGTGGTTTCCAGGGTTGGGGGAAGGGAGGGATGAACAGGTGGAGCACAGAGGGTTTGTTCAAACACATAGAATGTGCAACACCAAGAGTGAAACCTAAGGTACACTGTGGGCTCTGGGTGGTAATGATGTGTCAATGCAGGTTCATCAGTGGTAACAAATGCACCACTCTGGTGGGGGCTGTTGATCATGCGGAGGCTGCCCACGTGTGGGGACAGGGGGTATGTCCGAAATCTCTGCACCTTCTGCTCAATTTTGATCTGAGTTTAAAACTGCTAAAAAATAAAACCCATTTTTTTTAAAGCCTCCCTCCAGCCCCAGTCCCAAGGCACTTTGAGTCCACCTTGGCATTTGACCCCTCCCTGCCCACCACTCACCATCCACCACTGCCGTTCTTTTGCACAGTTGACAGTTATTTATTAAGCACCTGCCTAGTGCTAGACACCATCCCAGGTGTAAGGATACAGCAGAGAATAAAACAAAACCCCTGCCCTCTGGAACTGACATTTTAGCAGGGTGGAGGCAGACAACAAGGACAAATTGAATGTATATGGTGGATCTGTTGGTGATAGGTGCTACGGAGGATAAAGAGTGCCAGGTCAGGGAGGTGCTATTCTTGAAGGTTGGTCTTGGCAGGCCTCTCTGATAAAAAGATATTTAAGCAGATACCTGAACAAAGTAAGAAAGCAAGTCCTATGGCTCTCTTGAGAAAGCTTTTGGGCCAGAGGAAACAGGAAATGCAAAGGCATGTTCTAGGAAGACTTGTTTCTCGGTCTGCTCTACGGTCACAGTAACTTCTGTTGCCTTGTCAAAGAAAGACTCAAGGGAGAAATCACCTTCTTAATATTTTATTTAACCAAAGGTTAAACTTGAGCTAGTTATAGTGTCATCTCTTTTCATACCTAGCTATAATATATATTAATTGGACCATTTACTTGTAAGAAAGGATTATTTTATGTATAAATATACTTTGCTTAACTAAGTACATTTTATTGAAACATAATTTACACATTGATTGGATTTTTGTAAATCAAATAGTTTGAAAACATTGTACCATTTTGTACCAGCTCTAAACCCAACCAGTATTGTGAGTACTTCTAATCTCTCTTCAATGATAACTTTAGAGTAGTGGTTCTTAAGTGGGGGCAATTTTGCACCCCAGGGGACATTTGACAATGTTTGGAGACATTTTTGGTTGTGACTACATTGTCATAGGGAGGGGTTGCTACTCGCATCTAGGGAGTGGAGACCAGGCTTGCTGCTAAACATTCTACAACAATGAACAAGACTGTCTCACAAACAAAAAATTTTTGACCCCAAATAACAATAGTGCTGAAGTTGAGAATCCTGCTCCAGTGTCTTAAGCTTAAGCTAAAATTCACAGGACAGAGGAGAGGCCTGTGGCACATGTATCTGACCAAGTTAAGGCAGAGAGTATAAGGCCATGTTTTACGTTGCTCTTGATCTAATTCACTCAATTATTTATTAATTCATTTGTTCAACTAATATTTGCTGAGTGCTGGTATTTTAAAAATATTACTGTGTACAAATTGCTTCAGAACTTAGCAGTCTGAAACTGCACAAAACATGAGTTTTTTCAGTTTTTGTGGGTCAGGAATTTGGATGCAGTTTGGCTTGGGTGGTTTTGGTTGGAAGCCTCTCATGAGGTCGCGGTCCAAATGTCAGCCAAGACGCAGTCATCTGAAGGCCTGACCGGGGCTGGAGTCTGCTTCCCCGGTGCTCACGCACGTGGCTGGACAGTTGGTGCAGGCTGTTGGCAGAAGACCTCAGCCCCTTGCCACGTGGATCTTTCCAAGGCTGCTCGAATGTCCTTGCCACATGGCTTTCCTCACAGCAGGTAATCCAAGAGAGCAAGGCAGAAGACATGTGCTTTTATTACCTCATCTTGGCTGTTGCACACATCACTTCTGCAATATTTTATTGGTTTTACAGGACAGCTCTGTTCAGTGTGGAGGGGACTGCACAAGGGTGTGAACACCAGAAGGTGACAATCACTGGGGCCGTATTGCAAGCTGGTTACCACAGTACCCTGCCAAGTCCAGGCACTGTTGTAAGTATGGTGATACAATGTAGTAGTGAGCTCTAGGACAGGTAAGTGCCCAGCTCTCATGGAGCCTTCATTCCTAGTGGCGGGAGATAAGCAATAGATAAACTGATAAATAAACAGGGTAAATTCTAGAAAGAGAATAAAGCAGAGTGATGCAATAGTGAATGATGGGCTAGGGAGGGAGGGGTGCAAATTTAGACGGGGTGGTCAGGGAAGGTCTCACTGAGACCTGAATGACAAGGAATTGGCCCTGGGAATACCCAGTGACAGAGTGTTCCAGGGAGAGGGACAATAGCTACACACTCTTACTAATAGTAACTGATGAAACCTCGATTTGTACATGAGGGCTGAGAATGTAGGGTGACCAAAAGAATGTGTTTAGTTTTACAACTATAAGTTACATCTTGCCCATTTAAGGCAGGAAGTAGTATAGAGTAGTGATATGAGTATAAAATAGTACAAATACTTTGAAAACTTGTTCAGCAGTATCTACTACGTACTGAATATGTGTCTCCTTTATGATCGAGGAATTCTTCTCCTAATACCAAGAGAAATGAATGCATAAGTCCACCTAAAGACATTTAGACAAATTTTCAAAGTAGCTTCATTCACAATAATCCCAAACTAGAAACAACCCAAATGTCAACAACTGAAAATAAATTGTGACATATTTATATGATAGAATATCATATATTATACAGTAATAAAAAGAACAAACTACTACTATGTGTAGCAACGTGCATGAATCTCACAGACATGATATTGAGTGGAAAATGCTAGGCACAAATGAGCACCTACTGTGTGATTCTGTTTATACGAAGTCCAAGGGTAGGCGAAACTAATGGATGGTGACAGAAGTCAGAACAATAGTTTCCTGGTATGAGGTGGGGTGTTTTGACTTGGCAGGGGTATGAGGAGACTTTCTAAGGAATTAAAAGTATTCTATGTCTTTATCTGGGTTGATTATGGCTGTCTCCATACATAAAAATTCCCAAACCCATGTAGCAAGGCACGTACGTAATTTTTATTAAAAAAAGAAACAAGCAGGTCAAGGTTTATATAAAACAATATTAAAGACTCAAATGAAACAGGCACAAAGAACCTAGCTAGAGTCCCAGGCTTTTCCTAAGGATCCAAAATTTCATCTAGTGCTCAAGTTGGCCAAACGAGGACAGACACTCATGACCCAGAGGCCAAGTCTGGCCTTGGAGCCATTTCTTTCAGTGGTCAATCCCCACACTCACAAAGCCGCCCAAGCCCTAGAAATTCAATCCCCACGGAGTCCACTGATGCCCAGTGCTTCCCTACTTCTCAGCGCCTTCCTTCTTTCTCTTTCATTGTGTGCTTTTTCATTCCCTTCCTCTGCCCTACAGAAAAAGTGTTTTCTTCACATATTTAAAAATATGTGTGCATACACTCAGGAAAGAAAAAAAATGTTTTAAGTAGATGGTAATGGCAGCTTGTAAAATTGTAGATTAAGTCTTTCTGCAAAAAGCTTTTTCAGCAGAAGTGGGGGAGGGGCTTGTGCATGAGCGAAAGGAGTGAGTGTGGTGAGGAGGGAGAACAGGCTAATGACTCGGTCACCCAGGTAACCACATTCTAGCGGAAGAAAATCATCACTGCTCTGCGGAAAGAGAGAGGCTCATGAGTTCTCCTCCCTCGGCTCAGTTCCCTACTAGGTCTTTCCCTACTAGGAAAGATCGAGAATGGGAGGGGACAGCAATATTTATTGGCACCTGATTTGTGTCCAATGCAGTGCCACTTTGGATAGGAATAAAAAGCTGGGGAAAAACAGGTTTGGGCTGGACCTGAAACTACATATATACTCTTAGCAGTGAGGTGTCCCCATCCTCAGCAATGTGGGTGCTCAAGGTTATGAGCTCTGTTTTTTGCTGTTGTGACCTGACTGCAAGAATCTACCTCTTCTATTGCAGGCTTAACAGGCAGATGCTATGAAAACACCCTGCATTCATTTTCTCGTTTAATCCTTAGCACACGTTTACAAGGCCTGTATTATTACAGAGGTCTGAGGAAGGGTGAGGGAGCTCAGAGAGGTAAGGTCACATGCTCAAGAGGTAAGGTCACACAGCAGAGCCAGTCAGCTCCCCACACCTGAGTTCTTCAGCCCCTCCTGCCTGCCTCTGGGCCATGGGATGTAGGTTTCCTTTTGGGTTCTAAGGGAGTGCTGAGAATGCACTCCCATTTCCTCTCCTTCCTAATGAAATGCAAGCGTTTCTAATACAACTCGCTGAAGGAACAAGCACTTTAATATGCTTCAAGGGTAGAAATTGTTAGATTTCCCCTCAGTCACAAATCTCCACCCTAGTACCAGACAACCAAGCCTTTTCTGAACTCTTTGCTGTTTTATCTACTTCAATCCCAAAGCATCACACTTCTCTTTGAATCTGATTTTTACACACACACACACACACACACACACACACACACACACACGCTAACCTCTTTGTTTTATGTGGGTTCCTGGAATTCCATAGCACTTGGTCCACATTTCTGATTTTGCACTCATCATGTGGCGTTTCATTCATTCAGCACACATGTTTGAGCCATCACAATGTGATGGATAATGTTCAGTGCTAGGGATTCAGCCACGATCAAGACATGAAAATCCCTCCCTCACAGAGCTGGCATTCTAACTGGGGGAAGACTGATGATAAACAAATATAGGGTATGTCAGATGGTGGGGGTAATATGGAGAAAAATAATTCAGAGACAGGGGAAATCGGGGGGAGGGATGTCATTGATGGGCCTTGTTATTATTTGTTGACTCATGTGCCTTCTCAAGGACACACACCAAGCCAGTCTTGGTTTCTTGACTTGATTACCCAGGCTGGAGTGCAATGGCATGATCGTAGCTCACTACAGCCTTGAACCTCTGGGTTCAAGTGATCCTCCTGCCTCATTCTTCCGAGCAATGGGGACTGCAGGCACACACCACCAGTCTGGCTAATTTTTAAATTTTTTGTAGAGATGGGATCTGACTATGTTGCCCAGGCTGGTCTCAAACTCCTAGCCTCAAGAGATCCTCCCACCTTGGCCTTCCAAAGTGCTGGGATTACAGGTGTGAGCCACTGCTCCTGGCCAAGAAGTATTTGTTGATTGAACATAGGAGACCAGTTTCATTGACCTCATTTCGTATAGAAATAGTTTGCCTTTCATAGCTTTTGACAAAAGAAGTGCTCGTCTGTACTGCTCATGGCCCTTCCAAGAGGAAGTGACTGTTTATTTTTGGGGTGGGTTCTCCACTTTCTATGGTTTTATCAGGGCCCAATGTACACTGGCAGTTTTGAACACAGCTTCAGTGTAAGCCCACAGAGAACAAAAAATAGATAGACTTGGTCAGCAATGATGAAACTTACTCCTTTTATGGAAGAGATGAGAAATGAGAAATTAGAAGACAAGAAATAATGCTGGTGTCAGAAAAGGAGACAAGAAGAAAACAGTGAAAGAAAACAAGGAAAAAACGGCAAGAGAAAAATGTAAAGAGAATGAATTAGTAGAAAAAGCCAAAATCATGATAGGAGAAATCTACAAACCCTCAACTCTGATGAGGCCAGAGAACTGGAGTAGCACCACGACGCAGGGAGAAGGAGAAACTCCTCGTAGAATCCCAGTCTATTTCTATTTCTGACTCATTATAACTATCCCTGAAAGTCTGGGGAGATCGTATACATCTTCTCCCACTAGAACAGCCATCCTATTCAATCTTCACAGTCCTTAACATCGGAAGGATGTAATTCCGAAAGAAAGCACCTCAGATATAAACCTTCTATGTGACAGACGGACCCAGAAAGCATACTGGGTTTGATGCAGTAGTTCCAAACAGTGTCGAAACAAGTCTGCCCTTGTGAAAGTTAGCATGGAAAACATAAAGAGGCAATGTGAAATTTTACTAGGTCTGTAAGAAAAACTATGCTCATTCCACATAAAAAGACTCCTCAAAAATAAAGAGTCAAGGCTGGGCGTGGTGGCTCACGCCTGTAATCCTAGCACCCTGGGAGGCCGAGGCGGGCAGATTGTTTGAGCTCAGGAGTTCGAGACCAGCCTGAGCAAGAGCGAGACCCCG
>NW_012144966.1:2926530-2927803 GCF_000956105.1 Propithecus coquereli | reverse complement strand
TTCAGAGAATTAACTAATTAGAAAATCAATTTTGAGTTGCAAGATAGTTCTTAGATTTGTTTCTTGTCATCATTCTGTAAGCCTGGAAAATTGGATTTCCTCTGCAAATAAGTTTATACAGAACTTAACCATCTAAACGAGCATGTCCCCTTCAAGGTAACTTGGGAGACAGTGACATGATGCCATCATATATTTAACACTGTTGACTTTGCTCACAATGTTTCTGGAATTCCTCTTGGGGACTTACTTTCTGAGCCCATGGTACTATTTTTTGAGCATTATCAGGTTGACAAGTTCTCCTACTTTGAGGGTGGGTTTATCTTTAGAAACTGTCAAAAGTTATCAGAGGTCAGGTTGGATGAATAAGGTGAGTAATCCCTCAAGCTGGGAAATACTGTTTTTTGTTTTTTTTTTTTATTTCAGCATATTATGGGGGTACAGATGTTTAGGTTACGTATGTTGCCCTTGCTCCCCCCCTTCCCCCCTAAGTCCGAGTTTCAAATATGTCCATCCTTTGGGTGGTGCACATTGCACTCTTTGTGTATGCAAATACCCATCCCATCCTCCCTCCACCCCCCTCCCCCCGGAAATACTGTTTTTGGTTGAGTACATGTTGGGTCCAAAATGTAATCAAACTTATTTTCTCATGCAGTGAAAGGATTTTGAAGAGGAAATGTTTTAATGGAAGGGAGATTTACCCTCCACAAATCCAAGTGAATTCTATAGTGTGGAGTAGAAAATTGTCTCTGCAGGCCTAATTCATATTGAGTTTTCTGACTTGTAATTGCACTTTTGGTGGCCAAAAGCTATTTGCTGTACGTACTCCATGATAATTCCATTCTGTTTTTGGCAAAGCAAAAAGCATTCCATATTCAAATGTAAGACAGTCACTGAGGCAAATTGTTCTTAACCAATTAACTAGCTAAAACTACACTTACCATTACCATTATCTTGAGATATAGAAGGCTGCTTCATGCTTTAATTATCCTGTTACTCATTTATAATGTTCTTTCTATTCATTGCAGCTTGAACATTCTTTCCCTGTTTTCCACATCAATCTGGTAGCATAAAAGAGAAAATTAGATGGCCCTAATTTTGTCAGTACAGATTGTTAATATTTCTGAAGGTTGCTTCTGAAGGTTGCATACAGAGTCATGTGTAGCTTTCTGAATCCAAGCTTGCATAACATTTCAAGTACAAAGTATAACTCTTCTCAGTGTTCTTTCATCATGTTTCTTATATTTGACAGCAAAAGATTACAAGCTTTTTTTTT
>NW_012144966.1:2920831-2926480 GCF_000956105.1 Propithecus coquereli | reverse complement strand
GCCAGGCATGGTGGCGCATGCCTGTAGTCCCAGCTACTCGGGAGGCTGAGGCAGAAGGATCGCTTGAGCCCAGGAGTTTGAGGTTGCCGTGAGCTAGGCTGATGCCACGGCACTCACTCTAGCCCGGCAAAAGAGTGAGACTCTATCTTAAAAAAAATAAATAAATAAATACAGGGTCAAAAGCTAAGGGTCAGGTCTCCTCCTAAAGATCACTTTGTGGTAACTCGAGTTTATTTATTTATGTATTTTTTTTTTTTGAGACAGGGTCTCACTCTGTTGCCCCGGGTAGAGTGCGGTGGCAACATCATAGCTCACTGCATAGCCTCAACTCCTGGGCTCAAGCGATCCTCCTGCCTCAGCCTCCTGAGTAGCTGGGACTACAGGTACTCACCACAACACTTCGTTAATTTTTCTATTTTTAGTAGAGACGGGGCCTCACTCCTTCTCAGGCTGGTCTCAAACTCCTGAGCTCAAGAGATCCTCCCACCTTGGCCTTCCAGAGTGCTAGGCTTACAGGCGTGAGCCACTGCGCCCGGCCCTTGAATTTTAGTGTCTCTCTCTCTCTCTCTTACAGGGGCTAAGAGTTCTTGTCTGTCACTGTATGGTGGCACCAACCACATCTGCTTTTGACTCTTCATTATCCTGGGATAGGGAGAGGTGAATAAATGGCAAGTGACCGCAACTCAGGTGGCTGCAAGTGAGTGGCAATTGACGGCGAGGTAGAGGAATGGGGACAAGTACAGGAAGCACTGATAAAGGCTCCACATTGTCCACTTCAAAGTGCCATGCGCTCGTGCACATGGCAGGACTTCTGTCCTCTCCTTAAGACATTATATCAAGCCTGGGACCCCTAAGGGAGCTCCTCGAAGCCTCCCGGAACCATCTCCCGCTGGGAGGGGTGCAGATTAGCACTTACTGTCTACTACAGATTTATTCCATTAAAACCAAATGTTTTCTTTCCATTCTCACAAAAGCTCCAGGAGTAAATGGAGGCACAAAGTTGTCAAGTAACTTACTCTGGGTCTCCCTGCTAATAATTGCTGGAGTCAGAATTCGATCCTGGTTCTGTGCTCTCCTCGTCACACCTGGCTGCCGGTGTGTCCACGTGAGGGCAAGTGCAGAGCACCGAGAGGGGAAGATGTGAGGACATTGCACAGAGGCATTTAGATTGTTCCCTTCATTTGTTTTTTTATGAAGGGCTCCTCCCCAAATTAAAACAAAACAAAAGAGGAAATGTTTTGTGTTGGGATATTTTAAAAATAATAAATACAATTTCAAAAAAGATATTCATTAAGCTTTTCAGCTTTACCTTCAACAAAATAGGAAATTGAAATGTTACTGTAATTACAAGATTCTTATGGTGAATAATATCCCACATTCATCCGTTTATCTCTTTTAAGTATACCTGATCCAAAATTCCTGCTGCCTTTTTTTTTTTTTTTAGCATCATTGGAAGGAGCATCTAATCATTAGCCTCAAGAAATCAAATATTTGAAGCTATGAAACAGAAAACACTCCCAGCTTCATTGCTGATCCAGGGGGTGGAGAGGGAGTAGTGATTAGAGCAATCTATATTTTCTGGAACACTTAACAGTCAACAACTAAAAATGCATCCTGGCAGGAAGTGTTTTAATTATTAAGATCAGCACAGTGTTTGTCCTGCACACAGGCTCTGAAAAAAGTCTCTCCTAAAACCAAAGTATGGTTAGGAAAGGGAATCTGCCCAAGTAGCAATCAATGGAGTGTTATCTTTCAAAGTACTTACATCTAGCGAAGAGAGGGTCATGGTTTATCATGGTTTACCAACACCCCAATGAGTTTTGGGTTGCTCGTTTCATGGAGAGTAGAAGACAACAGAGGGATTGCAGGTATCAGTTATCAATGTGGGAGGCCCCACAAAAGAAAAGGAGAGGTGACTCTGGTTTGCTGACTATGCAGGAAGCAGGGACACAGTAGGGAAGACCACAAAGGATAAGCAGTGACAGATCACCACAATGACATGCCCTTTTCTCATGGTCCAAAACTCGTGACATCATAAATTTGGGTGCTCTCCAGAGTTACAGGAGATCCAAGAAAGGGATAAGGAATATAAAAAGCTATTCATAGGAGAGCTGCAGTCTTCAGAAGAAAAGAATGCATAGGATAAAACAGTGTTGTTTAAAACTCTAAATTGATACAGAAAGTATGGCCCTGGCCTTAGGTTTTTCTGAAAAATGAAGAGGCTGTTTAAGAAAACAGGAATGAGCGACCATCTTGAGCTTCCTAGTTTTGTTTTGTTTTGTTTTGTTTTGTTTTTATATCCGTTGAGACAGGATCTTGCTCTGTGGCCCCGGCTAGAATGCAGTGGCGTCATCATAGCCCGCTGCAGCCTTGAACTTCTGGGCTCAAGTGAGCCTCCTGCCTCAGCCTCCCAAAGTGCTGAGATTACAGGCATGAGCCACTGAGCCCGACCTAGCTCTCTAGTTTTAAGGATAACTGTAGCTGATGAAAATGTTGTCTGCAAGTGACCCTGAAGACTTTAAAGCTAGTTTTATGCCACCCAAAGGGAAGGGGGAGGGGAGAATTGGGCTGCGGCCTCACGTTTACATTTAGGAGCTTTTTTCGCCTTTATCTTCAGATGAAGTTAAACGTACAAACATGGGGATGCCTGACGGGATTAATATAAAATGATCTTCATACCTCTTTGGCTCCAGTCCCATACCAAGCCACACCAGTAGTCATGTATTATGAGCTAAGCTTGTAATCAATCCTGCAGCTACCTACCCTTATTATACTGAGTTGTGTTTTTGTGTTTGTATATGTTAAGAGTTTTTCACTTGTTAAAACTACATATTTAAAAAACAACAAAACATTTCACCCTGTTTTGGATTGCCTTCATTAAAAGAAAATTAGACCTGGAGCCTCAGGGAGTGGAAGTGACTCCAGCCTTTTTTTAACCTCTCAGAGATCTTGTCTGAAAAACCAAGTGCCCCTTTGCCAGCTATTCCTCAGGCAATGACCTTGAGAAGTACAATTTTATTTTTAAAGACTTCAAACTCATTTCACTTGGAAGGGATAGAAAGAAGCAAATCAAATACTTAGATAGAGGCAGGAAGTAGAGTGCTACAGAACTCTTGGATTCAAAGGCTTGTGCAAAAATTATAATGCTCCTGGCTTTGTTGGAATTACAAAGCACACTTGCCATTGATGTAGGGAAGGTAGTTACATTTTGCAGAATACGAAAAGACTGGCCCCGCGTTTTGTCCACACGTGTGGCCTGGGATTTTGCGAAGCATATCCTTCCCTCCCCGGGATGGCACGTCCTTGGCACAGCTGGTTCTCTGATCCCTTCACTTCCTTCCATCCACTGCCTAAAATATGAGCAGGAATCTCCCTCCGTCTGTCCACACTTATGAAGAAGGAGGAAACAACTGGCCTTTAGAAAGGCAAAGATGTGTCCAAAGAGAAATTCTCAGTATTTCAAGGTCCCATGAAATGATTAAAATGAAGCAACAAGTATAAGGACTCTTCCTGGAATAGTTTAGAAAAAGGAGGAATATGAGAAAGTCACTGTGGCAAAACTGTATTTGGTAAGACCCCCCCTTTCTTCTGTCCCTCTCTCCCTTCCCTCTTTCTTTTCCTTTCTTTCTTTCTTTCTTTTACTCTCTCCTCCCCTCCTCCTTCCCCTTCCCTTCCCTTCCCTCCTTCCTTCCTTCCTTCTTTCCCTTCTTCCCAGTCTGCTTATGAAAATGGGTGGCTACTTCTTGTATCTTTGGGACACTTAAGGAATATGCAAACTTTTTTATAGTGTTTATCGTTTATTCTTGACTTGGCTCCATTCCTTATAAACTGGCAAATTCTAAAATATGCTATTAGTGGCTTGGAACTCCATTTGTGTTAAAAAGCACAAATAGTTGAGAACAAAAATCAATCAGCAAATTTGTAATTAACAATGATTAATTTTAAGGGGAAAATATACCAAGCACAATAATTTTGTGGTGAAATTAAATTATATATAATATCATTCATATTCTTAATAGGTTACTCTTGACTTGTAAAGTATTAAAATTAAACATTGACCTTATTTAACGGTTTTCAAAAATTCTCTATCCCCCCTACTCTAAAGGCTTATACAATTTTATTTCTGTAAAAGCAGATGAGCTCCTTTTCTCATGACTACTACTTTTTTCCATCTGTGCCTTTGGTTCTTTATGCCTGTACGGAGTTTCAGCTTCTAGTAATCTTGTACAAACTTGGAAACCTCAGGCAGTGGGAACAAGCAAGTGCCTAAGTCTTCCCTTCAGATCTGTCTGGGGGCCTCTGCTGGACCCTGGGGGCCATCTCTGATTCCAAGTGAATGCCAGGTAAGTATTTATTGACAGAGGTGTCCAAATGCAAGTCATTCTGGTGGTTCTCTGGAAGTGTGCTTGTTATTTATTAAGCACCCACAGTGGGTCAGAGAGTCAATGAATTTCAGAGCTGGAAGGGATTTTAGAGGTGACCTGGTCCAACCCCTTCATTTTATAAACAAGGAAGTTGAGATCCAAAGAGAAAGACTTTGTCCAAGGTCAAGCACATAGTACTCAATAGAACTAGAAAGAAACTCTCAGCCAAGGGCTCTTTGAGTCTACCACAGCTGCATTATGCATTATTAGACCTAATTCCTGCTCTCTAGAAATTTAAAATCTAATTAAACCAATTTTTTGTAGTTTAAGGTATTTGCATACTCAGAATGATGGAGCTGGGATCTGCTTTGGTTTGTTTTTTAGAGACAGGGTCTCTATGTTGCCCATGCTGGTCTCAAACTCCTGGTCTCAGGTGATCCTCCTGCCTCAGCCTCCCGAGGAGCTAGGACAAACGTGCGCACTACCACGCCCACCTTTACTTTTGGATTTAAGGGAAAACTGTGATAAGAAGACAGAAATAAGCGAAAAATGAACCCTCCTAACATATTTATTTTAAAAATTGATTTGACTTTATTTACATTCTATTTTGTTCCAAAAAGATATTAAGAAGCTTTAAAAGGGACATACAAAATAACAAGATAGAACAAGTAAGAAAAACACTATACGAACAAGTAAGAAAAATGACAAAAGGCAAACAAAGATAATAAGTTGGTTGGGAACAGAGGGAGCTGAGTATAGAGAATGCTCTGCACAGTGGCTAGAGGGAGACCACAAAGTTGCTGCTAAGCCTCGCAGCAAGAAGGAAAGTGTGAACAAGGAAAGTGTGAACTGTTACAAGATTCACAATTCCCAGATGAAAAAAAATAACAAAATCCCCGCCAGCCCCGGAAATGCACAATTTTTTTTTTGACTAGTGAGGCCAGTGAGAAAGTTCTCCCACGTGTCCTCATATACCTTATAGTCTTAGGATAAACTGGAATTGGAGTCACAGCCTTTTTGAGAACTTGGGGATCTCCTGTTCACTGTCACTCTCCAAGAACTGAACAGAGACTTCTTAAGATCACGCCACCACACTGGGTGTCTGAATTTGGAGAAGGGAGCAGCAAGCCAGGGAACCTCTTCCACACACAACAGACCCCTGGGAGAAGGCTGGGATATGTCTGAGTGTGAATACAAATGCCCTTTTGACTGGCCCGGTGGCTCACGCCTGTAATCCTAGCACTCTGGGAGGCCGAGGCGGGCGGATTGTTTGAGCTCAGGAGTT
>NW_012144966.1:2842958-2918439 GCF_000956105.1 Propithecus coquereli | reverse complement strand
TATATATTTAAAAAATTTTTTTGCTGTCTTATGGCTATTCACTAGTTTTCTTATTTCTTTTTTTCCCCCTTCGTTTATGACCAGCTTCCATAGCATAGTTGTCTTATTCCTTGAAGACTAGTTTTCTTTCTTTCATTTAAACATTTTTTTCCCTTTTGGTTTAGTCAATTCTGAGAATTCCGTAGAAGGAAAAACAAAATACTATTTGTTGTCTGTGTGCATAGTATGCCATCACTTGGCTAATAAAAAGGTACAGGAGTGTATGTGAATACAGACTGCTTGTGTGTGCGTAGACTATCTTTGGAAACATAAACAAGACCTGGGAACATGTGTTGTCTCTGGGAGAGGAATCGGGTAGCAGAAAGGGAGGGAAGGAAACTGGATGACATATGTTTTTTGAACCTTTTGAGTTTGGGACCATGAAGAATGCAATGCTGATTACTAATTAAAAACCAAAACAAAACACCTGCTATTTTTAAAAAAGAAGAGAAAAATTAAAGAAAAAGAAAATTCTGTCTTTGGTCTGAATGTGCAATCTGGAGTGAAGATAAAAAGAAAATCATTCCCTTTCTTGCTAACTCCATCTCTTCTTCCTTGTTCCTCTTTCATTCTGGCCAGCAGCTTTTAGCTTCAACTGATCTGTTAAGAACCGAGAATCCACAGGTAGCAAATGCATTACGTGTGTTCAAGCTGCCCCTAAACTCTGCAGGCTCCTCAGTAGACAGATGGGAGTCCCTCGCAGAGCACAGAGGCCACCTCCTCTGGTCTCTGCATCATGGTCTTATCCCAGACATGTGGCAAGTAAATAGCTTTTGATCAATATATTCAAAGCCATATCCTTCTTGAAGTTCTCTAGGAGTGTTCTTGTTCTTCATTCATTAGGTAGCTGTGTTTTTCTCACCTCTGAGCCTTCTAGCATGTGGTTCTCTTTGTCCAGCTAACTCTTTCCAGCCCTTAATGCTTTAGTTCTTGAGCTCCATGAGGCTTAGTGGCTGATTAGTAGGGGCTGCCCCCTGCCAGGAGGAGTGGATGCCTTTGAGGCTGGGGGCAAAAGGCAGTTGACCTCCCTGCTATGCATTTCCTCTGCCCCATACACCCCCACAGCGTAATTTAGGACTCCTTGCTTTATACTTTTCGGTGTCTGATACAACAAATGCTTGTAGAATGAATAGATTAATAAATCAGTGAATGAGAATCTTGTCCACTTGCCCCATCCTACTTCCTAGCCAGAAGAGATGGTACTGCATCAACGGGTCTTTATTTTTCCAGAGTTTCTGGGGGCAAATTTTCCCAGGCTCTAGCAGGAGAGTCCATATGTGTTTGGTCTTCATAAATTGAGTGTCTGTTAAGTTGAAGGATGCTGGCATTCTCTTGCTATTTGATGAGTAAACATTATCTAAATTGAGCTTAAGTAGAAAACCTACATGACAAATAATAAATTCAAATCCAGTCTCCCAGGACTTTTCTTGTCTAGGCCTCTGTCTTTGGTGCTTCTTCTTCAATGGCTATAATAGAGACACGGATTTTAGGTAAACAGTTATCACCTTTTGAGAACTAAACCATAAGAAAATTTACTCTACAGAAAACATACCTATTAAATATGCTTATGCTATAAAATTGTAAAATTTGATAACAAAGTAATTATCCAAAAAGTTTTCAAAACATAGAAAAAAGTTGAAACTAAAAGATGAAGTTTAGCAGGACTAAATTAAAACTCTGTATTTAGGTTTCAAAAATAAATTGCATAAACATAGGATGAGGGAAAGCAGGCTTGGAAACTGTTCATATAGAGAAAGTATTATAGTTATAACTGACTCAAATGTTCAGTCAACAGTGCGATAATGTGATTTAAAATTTAATGCACATGGACTATCTTAAACTAAGGACACCAAATTCTGGACTAGGAAATAGAAGCCATTTTGCTCACTCAGATCAACCAGCAGTATCAGGGCACTACCTTCTAAGAACATTCACAGGTCAGAGCTCATCTGGAGCTGTGATTTTCAAACAATGAGTTGCCACCCATGAATGAATATGAAACCCATTTAATGGGCTGGGTGTGGTGGCTCACACTTATAATCCCAGCACTTTGGGAGGCTGAGGCGGGAGGATTGTTTGAGCCTAGGAGTTCAAGACCAGCCTGGGCAACATAGTTAGACCCCATCTCTACAAAAAATAAAAAATTAAAATAGATGTCTTTCTGTGGGTCATTGTCAACAAAATTCAAGAAACACTTATGTAGAGAAAGATACCCAGATGGTGAGAGAGATGAATGCTTGATGGCTGAAGAAACAGTTGCAACAATCAGGATTGTTTAGCTTGAAGAGAAGACTAAGAGACGACATAGAGTGATCTTCCATTGGTTGAAGGACTGTCATGAAGAGAAGAGAACGGCTTTGTTCCCTGTTGCTTTAGGAGACGGGGGTTCAAGGGAGGAAGTTTTTAGATCTCTATCCGCATGAACTATCTGACAATTGGAGCTGTCCATCAATGGAACTGCAAAATAACACACTGTAGGAGTGCTTAAGCACAAGACAGGGGACCATCTGTCAGGGTTACTCGGCAGAGATTTCTATATTGGGAGAGAGGTTGAATTAGACATCCTTGAATGTCTTTCTTTCTTTCTTTTTTTTTTTTTTTTTGAGACAGAGTCTCACTCTTTTTGCCCGGGCTAGAGTGCCGTGGCGTCAGCCTAGTTCACAGCAACCTCAAACTCCTGGGCTCAAGCAATCCTTCTGCCTCAGCCTCCCGAGTAGCTGGGACTACAGGCATGCGCCACCATGCCTGGCTAATTTTTTCTATATATAGTTTTAGCTGTCCAGTTAATTTCTTTCTATTTTTAGTAGAGACGGGGTCTCGCTCTTGCTCAGGCTGGTCTCGAACTTCTGAGCTCAAACGATCCACCCGCCTCGGCCTCCCAGAGTGCTAGGATTACAGGCGTCAGCCACCGTGCCCGGCCTTGAATGTCTCTTTCGACTCAAAGTTTCAACCATTCTATTTTCTCCTGTGCGGGTGATTGATTTCATAAATTGTGTGCTTCAGGTAATTAATTCAACGGGCATTTTAAATAAGTAGTTATCTCTTATGAATGGAAACATACAAAAAATGCAATTCACTAATTTGCTAATTATTCTTATAATATCATGTGTTACAACATTTAATTTTTAGCAATGACATATCCATTTTACTGGTGAGATTACCGAGGTCACTTGTATACTGGGGTAGAAGTGAAAATAGGATCCAGGTCTCCTAATTCTAGGCTTTACACCTACCTATGGCACCTCTCAACCCTGAACATGAGCAGTGACATTAGTCAAGTTGTGGCAGAGATCCCTGGATTCCCATCTCAATACCTGTTCTCTCCTTGCTTGTAACAGAACTGCTACTTTCTACCTGGGTTGGTGACCACTTGCTGTAAACACCATATTTCCCAAGCTCCCTTGCAGCTATATATGGTCGATTGGACTCAGTTATGTCCAGTGTAATATGTATGGAAGGCAGTTTCTGGGAAACTTGACAGGAGGACAGGCGATATGTGCCCTAGTTCCTCTACTTCCTCCTCCTCCTCTCTGCCCTTCCTCTCAGGTGGGTTTCAAGCATCCATCTGAAGAAGTTGGAACTGTGAAGTGGAAACCATGTACTGAGAAGTGTGGAGCCTGGGTGCCCAAACACATGCAGTAGTTATAACAGCCCTACAGTGTTCATTTACAGATGTTGGGACTCAGAAAATGACACCCCAAAATGAAGGCCTCAAAAGCAAACGTTTTTCTTTGACTTTCTCCTGCCTTCCTGTTTCTCAGTCCCATTCTCCCCCGAGGCTGGCCATAGAAACTAAAATCCCTCTTCCCCAAGGTGGGTCATAGAAACCAGAACCTCTTTTCCTAAAGCCAGCCATGAAGCCTAAAAGTATTACTCTAATTCCTCTCTGCCTTTCTGCATGAAAACTGGCCATGTAGAAATTATCTCATCTACCTTGTTTGACAATAGGTCATAAGACCCCCATTTCGGAGAGGATCCTGCCCCATCCACAGAAAGAAGAAACACTGTACAGAAAGGCCAAGTAGAATCTAGACAGACAGGCTTTGCTGGCCTCAGTTTATTGGCAGTAGATCACATGCTTTTTGTCCAATCATATTTCTACCTGGCTGTCCATACTTTGTTGAACCTAAACATAAAAATGGACAATTTCCCCTGTATCTCTGGGTCTTTGTTCTGAAGGATCCTGTGTCATGTAAAACTATGATTGTGTTAAATAAAATTTGTATACCCTTTCTCCAGTTAATCTGCCTTTTGTGAGTTGATTTTCCAGTGAAACTTCAGAGGGCGAAGAGAAATTTTCCCATGGCCCCTACACAGGACAAAAAAAGATAGAAAGAAACTTCTGTCTTACGTAAGTCAATGTTATGTATTTGTTATGTGCAGTTGAATCCAATCTTAATTTATTCACCTGGTCTCTCTCTCACCTGTGGACTTTGGGTGCTCCACCTTTATTTGCTGTAATGTTGCCAGGATACCAGATCTCCTGAAGTTAGGATTTCTGCATGTTAAAATCTTTCATAATAAATGAACACCCAAAAATGTTGGATCAGTTTCTGTCTAGTTATCCCCAGGATAAAAATGGGCGTATATTTGCTCTTTTAGTGTACTAAATGTTTCTTTCCTTAATAGAATTAATGAAGCTTCTAAAGGGTCCTGAGTAAGGCATTCAGAGAAATGAATTCATCTATAGCCCTGCTCTTCTATAGACAACTTTCGCAGTAACAGTAGATTAGATTTTCCCTCTTTTTCTAGTCTTGGTTCATCCCTGCAACCAAACTGGACCTTGGCTTATCATTCTTTTTACTACTTAATGCTACACAATGGTGCATTAGGTGATCGTGATTCTCGGCAGGGCCTGGATATTAGAGAACTCAGAAAACTGGTACAACCGTGCCCATTTTCTCAAGACAAGGGGAGTCTGAGATGTTCCCTGTGTGGTCACACAATCAGAGGGGCTGAAAAATTATTGCACAGTCCTTGTGCAAAGAGCAAAGAATGATGTATAGCCATGAAGACGAAACTTTGCTGTTTCTACTGCTACTGTCTCCTTTTAGATTTGCTGCAGCAAGTAGAATCTGATAGATTTGGTTAATCTGATTCCATAGCCAGTCTTGTAACTTTATCTGGTGACTCAAAATCACTGTAATATTTGAAGATAACAGTTAGTAGACTTTGTGATTCCTGATTCTGAGCTCTACCCATAGTGGTATTCAGTGGTCCCTCTTGGTAATCCTTGGGAATAAGTTTGGTATATTGGATGCCGGTATCACACATATATGTCCTTTATACATTTATAATGTTAGAAAAGAGAAAAAAGACTAGAAAGGCAAGTAATCGTTTTGGGGATGTGATTCACATAGAAACGAGAGTTCTGATAATGCCATAAATTTGAAGCACTTATGGTATTACAGAGCCTTGATCTAAAATCCAAGGTTCTGCCAAGAGTTTCTTTTTAGGGTTCATTTCACTTTAGGGTTAAAAAATCCACACATTTTAGTGATATGCTATGCATATAGCATAGGAGAAAAAGAATTATAATCCACCAAATAGCATTTATAGCTAAAAATACTTATTTCAAAGACAATCCAGAGAGTCTATAAGACAATTCTATATTGAACTAAGAATAGCAAAAACGTGGCTTTGCAAAAGCATTCGACATGGTCCAGCAGAACCAACAGTGCTACTTGAAGCTTTTCCATTAGCCACCTTACACCTCCAAACACATTTTCTTTAATGCCTCAAAGATATATTTAAATATGATTTGTTAAAGACTCATTCAGAGTGAGTCATCAAAGAAAACCATCACAGACCTTGAAAATTTGACTGTAACACACACACATACACATTCTTCTCCCTCTACCCTTTTCTTTAAAGTGAACTATCAGGCTATCATTTTCATAAGAAAAACAAAGAGAGTCATCTGCAAGACTATCAAAGCAGAATTGCTTTATTTACTGTGCAGAAAGATTTTTCTTTTTTTTGGCGAATACCTTTAATATGAGAGACACATGACAAAGCTGCAATCACGAAATATCCATGAAAGATGAAATGTGTCCCGTGGTTAGGACAGGAATCTCTTGCTTCATGTTTGGCCTTGCCCAGTGCCTCTTTGGACCAACCAGGTCTCACGCACTGCTGTAGTTTCACCAACTCTCAGGGAAAAGCAATACCTGCTTCTCAAAGCTAGAAATGTATAATTGTCTTGACTTAAAGGCAGTCCATTCTCATTACCACAAATATTTATGAGAAAAAGAATCATTTTGAGCCTTGATAGCTCCATTATCTTGATACAATAAAATTCCGGTGGAACAAAAGAATTGGGGCAAACACACTGATGCTTATTGAGATAAAACTGACTTATGTTTAATCTGCACTAAATCATCACAGGGCCAAATCTAATTTAAACAAGATGCCTCTAAAATTCTGCCAGCTTGAAGAACTTCACTTACAGAAGTTTGCTGACAAAGAGGTATTTCTCTCCTGCCCCTACAGAAGTCTGAATTACTCATGCTCCGTCTTCCCTCCCAGGTGACTCCACCCAATGTGATCGCCAAATAGGGTCATCCTATGAGTGAGTGTTCCTCCTTTTTACTGGAATTGTTTAGTGAACAGGAGGATTTTTTTTTAAAGGAGTAGCTGGTTCTATTTAGATCTCATTTCCTTTTTGACATCTTTTGACTCATTGGCCAGGGAGAGGATTGGAAGCATATAGGATACTGGTTCTCAAACTTGGTCCACAACAGAATCACTTGGGGAAATTTACAAAATTTATTGGCCTGAGCATCAGGGCTTGTAAGAGTTCCCTAGGTGATTATAATGCGTGTGTATGTTGTTGTGGGAGGAGTTGATGAATCATTGCTAGAACTTAAAATGTGTGCTCCCTTAATTCCAGAAGCCTCAGACAATAGCAAAATTAGCTGTCACTAATTGAGCACTGCTGGGCCAAGCACTTTGTAAGTGCTTTACATACATGATGTCATTGTAGCCCTACCACAACAGTGTGTCAAGCCCTGGTGATAATCTTCACCATCAGTCTAATGCAGCAAACATTTATTGACCACCATTATTGTTCTAGGCACCATTGTGCGTACATAGATGAGTAAGACAGTTCATGCCCTTGAAAAGTTAATAATCTAAGATGGGATGATAACAGGGATCCATTATAACCATAATATAATTCAGAAGACTTTTCGTGAGAGAGTGCTAATGACTAACGAAGTTCAAAGGAGGGAAGACATGCTACGGATTGGGGATATCAAGACAGATGACATTTGAGGCTCAGTGGTGTGCTAGAGCCAGCTCTTACTGGTCTTTGAGAAATGATAGATAAATTTTGAGAATTTTTTTGAGCCAGTTGATGTCAGATCGGTAACTTAAAATTGGCTATGGTGGGAGTATTTACACTATAAAAATTAGCAAACACTACAAGTTAGCATTTTACGAGACAGCTGGTTATTAAATATTTATCAGTATACCACTAATGGGCCTCAAAAGATGTGTGGGATTTCACCCTAGAAAGGTGGTGAGAGTGAGATATGACATGTAGAAAGAAGAGTATGAGCAAAGATGAGGAGTTGGGAGAGAATTCAGACTCGCTCAAGTAAGAAGACATAGTCTTGTTTGCCTGGAGTAAGATGCATGCAGAATAATTAGAGTCAGAACTGCACAGTTGAGAGAGGGCTATGTTAGGTCTTAGCTTTCAGTGTAAATGCCTAATAAAGCCCAACACATAGTAAGTGCTTTAAAAATGCTAACACCCTATATTTCCCTCTTCACTTCTCAAAATTCAAGCTCCTGACATCTAAGACTCTCTACAAAAGCCCTTTGATGGAGGTATTTTAAAAAAATAGATGATAAGATATGATCAGAAAGATTAGGAAACTAGAGCAAGAACACACAATTACTTAGTCTACGGCAGTAAGGTGAGGTGACTAATGACACTAAGATGGGGACTGGGAGAACAGAGAATGGCGGTGCATTGTGTAGAAATAGGGAAGTAAAGAATTCAGGGCGGACTTGCTGAGTGTGAGTGCTGGTTGTACACACAAGTGGCTCCTTGTGGCAGCAGAGGGGATTTTCGAGAGCAGCTGGGGCTTGGGAATGGTCCACAAGTCACCGCTCAAAGCTTGGTAAGTACTTATTACGATCCGTTGGGCTTTAGGGGCCTGGTTTCTGCCTCTCGTTCTCTGTTTGGAGGCTGAGAAGCTCTTTGCTTCCGTCCACAGCGATCTCAGGGATGTTAGTCAGCTTGAGCTCACTAAAAGAACTAAGAATTCTGCGGACCATGCAGAAAGTTGGTAGAGAATCAGGCCAGTCTCAGAAGCTGAGGCCTTCTTGGGAGTCTCAAAGCTCACCAGGCTCTTGAACTTCTGATTATGACTTCGATTCTCAGAGTGCAGGAATTCTGAACCAACCTGGTCTCTTTCTGACTCTCATTCCTAAGGCCAAGGGAATGAGGCAGATTCTTGAATCCACCCCAGTTTAGGCCTGATCACCTGACGATCGCTGGCAACACGCTCTTGATTCCACTGTTGCTGGCCCATGGTAGATGGTCCACCCCAGCGGAGCTGGGTTTGAGGGTTAGAAAAGTCCATTTTAGAAATAGCCATTCTGTCCATACTCATTACTGACACAAGTCCCAACCTGAGGATTCTCCCACCACATCTTGAGCAAACTCCTGAAGCACAAAGACTATCGAGGTATGGAAGCCCCTGATTTTCTGTTTTGTTTTTTTAAACTAAAACTCTTATACACTCTGAAGAACATCTTTTAATGCTAGACTGCATTAAAAAATTTCTGGGTACAGATTGTTCCAATTAAATTCTTAAATGTCAAAAGTTTCTTAAAATAAAACTCCTTAAAATAAACCAAATCAGCCGATCTGGATTCCAGCCAACATAAATCAAAGTACCTAACCAGATGGGGATTCTGTAAACTAAAGGTAATAGCAGTTGTTCACAGCATAGAGAAAAGCAAAAGGCATCAGATAGACCATTTTTCCTTTTCAGAATGTTTTTCAAAACACAGGGTACTAAACACCCTAATAAACAAATGAATCGTGCTTCCTGCAGCACCTGTTCACAAATAGAAACCCCAAAATATGTCTGTGATGTTCTGAAAAAAAGAAGCTGTAGTCCGTTTAGCAAAACACCCAAATTATTCAGATGGAGGGAGGACTCCAGCAGCTGCTCGTGCAGCCTGGAGAGGAGGCTGCGGGAAACATCACCATCGCAGTCTCCATCCAGCCCGTCTGAAGGCATCAGCAAGATGCACCCTGCCCTGACCCACCAAGCATGGTTCTGCTGTCCACGCCACTGAGACCCAGCCAGCTCCTTGGCCATGAGAAGATGCAGCTGTGTTAGAAATTGTCTCCTGCACAAGAACTGGCCCCGCCACAACCATAAACCCTGCATTGAGCCTGAGTTATCACCCTGGTGCTGAAAGCAAAGATGATTCTGTTTGCAAAGAAAACGCTTTCTAATAAACTAAGAGGAAAGTGATGCCATTCTGTATCTTGCTACCTAGCTGGGCAGGGACTCTGTGAGCTGTCAGCAGCAATATGGGAGAAGTGGGGCAGAAAATGGCCCAGGCCAAGGTCAGACACGGACAAGAACGGAGTCTCTAAGCCCAGGCTGTGGAGCTCTCAGCACAACAGGGCATTGGGCAAGGTCAGCAGAGAATCAACGGCTGGAGGTGCCAAGTTGGGGCAGAGGGACTCCATGCGCCAGCCAAGCGCTGGGCTGGCAGGACAGGGCCAGCAGGGAGTCAGGAGGCACTCCCTTCCTTCTTTGCTGGCTCACCGCTACTCATCCTTTGGGCCTTGGCTCAGACATTATTTTTTCTCCAGGAAGTCCATCATCCTGCAATTCTCCTACTTAGCACTTATAATTGAAGTGATTTGATTGATGACTGATTTTGCATCCTCCTTGCTGGATAGAACAGACACTCCAGGAGCTGGGCCTGGCACAGTATGTGGCCTGTTGTCAGCCCTCAGTACCTCTTACTGGGAGGAGGGAAAGAAGGATAGAGGGCACAAAAGGGGAAGGAGAGAGGGAGGAAGAGAGGAAGGACAAATCAGAGGGAGGTGCACACAAAGCAGCACCTCGTTCCAGACCCTCTTTTCCAGGACTGCTGGTGGGCTTGTAGGTGGGCTTGTAAATGCAGGGGGCATGGCTGATTCTGAAGGCGTAGGACCCCGGGCCAGCAACGGACCCAGGTGGTGAACACGGTGAACATATGGTTCAGGCTTAGGAACATGAAACACAAACCCCTCCTGGAAAAATAATCGCATTTTATCTCTTAGTGTTTCATCTCTTGATGAGGTTTTTCTTTCTCTGGTGTTTGAGATGAAAACAAGCTGTAACCTGAAACTATAGATACTTCTCAAGGATGACGGCATGTTGAAAGAATGTAGTTAAAATGCTCCTTAGGGATCGTCTACCATTGTAAAAAACAGGGGTAGAGGAACAGATTCTCTTAATCCTTGGATTTATTCAACGGATTTTACCAAAATGGGATGAATCTCAGGGAAAAAAAGACAAGCATTTACAGTATCATTGCAAACAAAATCTAATGCGAGACATGTGAAGGACACAGGCCAAAGGACAGCTTTAAGAAGCCTGCGTTTTACAAGCAAAGACCTTTGCCAGTAGCTCTGTTACCAACAGAAATACTGATGTTGGTCATCCAGTCTGTGGCAAGTGGGAGTCTAGGAGTGGAAGGTGATGGGGACAGTGGGTTTGGGAATATTAGCTGGGTGGGAGGAAGCAGTGGTCCAAAAACTTTAATGGTTTCCTATGATTTAAGTGGGGTTGAGTAGGTCTGAGGTGGGGCCCTGGGTTCTGCTTTTAAAACAGTCTCCCAAGCTGTATCTGTGCGTGGGAGTTTGGGACCACACCTGAAGTAGCAAGGCCGTAGAACACTTCAAAGGGACGTGTTGCTGTGGGGAGAAGCACAGGTGAAAACAATAAGCTTCCCGAGGGTAGGGACCCTCCGGGAATTTTATCTTTCTCTGTGGGCTACTGTACACAACATACACTCACATATTTCTATTTCACTTGGATTCTTTGGGTTGCAAGGAATTAAGAGGTCACTCAACCTAGTTCAAGTGATGAGGTCTGTGGTAAAGAAATTGCAAAGTGGTGAGGGTGATGGAAACTTCTGGAGAACAGGATCTGTGGACTAGCCAGGCCTTGAAGAGACTGGAACCAGATATCATCCTGCACTCAGAGCAGCCCGAGGGACTTCAGGGCCAGGGATTTGTGGAATTCTTCTCCTTCTTGCTGTTCTTCAAAGGGCTTTCTTCTGTCTCATAGCTTTCACTACCTCATGCTTCCTCATAGCTTCTGCTCGTGGCCTCGCAGAGCAAGTCCTCTGACTCAGAGCCTGTGGCTCTGCGTCCTGTTAGCATCTTCCTCCTAAAGGCAGGACCCTCTCTAGTCTCTAATTCAGGGTCTCAGGAGCGGGAACCTGACTGGCTCCTCTTGGCAGGCAAAGCACATCACTCAGGTGCCCCCTGGGCTGTGCCAGCCTGTGGACTGGCTCCTTTTGGCCAGGCCAGGTGGCTCCACCTTTTTAACACCTGGGACCAGGCCAGGGCAGGATGGGCCATGTGGTACAACCGTGCTGCTGGGGGAGCAGGTGCTGCCCTCGGGAAGGGCCTCTTAAGGACATGGTGGGTGTGGTACTGCCTCCTCCAAGAAGTCCAGGGCTGGCTGAGTTCCAGGCTTTGTGGTCCTTGGAGAGTTACTTGACCTTGATTGCTCTCTGAGGCAAAAAATATCTTTCTTCAGAAAAGTATTGGGAGGCTTCCTATCTGAAAATTTATGGGCTCGTCTATTGAAGGGAGGGGTCCATTTTTCAGTTTTTAAAGGGTTGATGGTTTTCCAAAGCCTTCCACTTGGGGTTCAGAAGGTTAATTAAGGCTAAACCTTTGCTCCTTCCCCACACCTTCTGGGGGATGATACTAGCTCACGCCAGCCCGTCCCTCCTCCTCCTGAAGGGCTGCCAGATTCACACTGCACATGTCCACGGTGCATAATCCATCCATTGCTTCTGCCAGTGTGGATTGAGCACTCCATGTGCCAGACACATCGTTCTTGGACCTGGGGATACAGCAGTGAGCCAAAAAGACAAATATCTCTGCCCTCATAGAGCATATGTTCTAGTGGGGAGGAGGCAATTGATAAATATAACAGATGTATGAATTATACCTTATGTTAGTTAGAAGGCGATAAGTGCTTCGAGGAAAGAAAATATGGCAGCGTAAATGGGGTAGGAATTTCTAGTGAGGGGAGGGAGATGGGGAAGGAATTTTTAATAGCGTGGGGAGGGTAAGTGTCATGACGAAGTTGGCATCTGAGCTAAGCCTTTGTGGACGTGAGGGAAATGTTGAGAATTTTGTAACATCCCTCAGGACAAGACACTGGAGGCACCTTGGAGTCTTGCAAAACCAGCACTGAAAACTCTGGGAGTAAGCAATGGAGGAGGAAGAACATGACAAGTCAGGAATATTCCATGGCTGTGCACCAAGAATGGCCCATCACAAATATTTTAGGAGCAGCAGTGGCAATGAGAAAATTCGAGAAAGAAGGGTCAAAGCAGCAATACAAGAAATTACAGCAAAGTGAAGATTCATTTTATTGTATTATTCTTTCAACTTTTCTGTAGTTTTGAAAATTTCAAAATAAAGTTAGTAAAAGTCTTCATTGTGATAATGCTATTGTGGTTATGTAGGAGAATGGCCTTAATCTTAAGAGATGAAATATTTAGGGATAATATGTCGTGATGTCTGCAACTTTCTTTCAAATAATTCATAAAATATATTTTATAGAAACAGAGAGATAAAGGAAAGATATTACCGAACAAGGAATTCAGATAAAAGATATATGATGCACCATTCTCTAGACTTTTCCACACACTTGAAAATTCTTAAAATAAAGACTTGGGGCCTGACATGGTGGCTCACGCTTGTAATCCTAGCACTCTGGGAGGCCGAGGAGGGCAGACCATTTGAGCTCAGGAGTTTGAGACCAGCCTGAGCAAGAGTAAGACCCCATCTCTACTAAAAATAGAAAGAAATTGGCTGGACAACTAAAAATACACAGAAAAAATAGCCAGACATGGTGGGGCATGCCTGTAGTCCCAGCTACTTGGGAGGCTGAGTCAGGAGGATCGCTTGAGCCCAGGAGTTTGAGGTTGCTGTGAGCTAGGCCGATATCATGGCACTCTAGCCCAGGCAACAGAGTGAGACTCTGTCTCAAAAAAAAAAAAAAAGTTGGATTCTACTCTTAGGTACCTATTCAAGAAAAATGAAAATATGTGACTACACATAGACTTGTATGTGAATGTTTATAGTAACAATGTTTATTCATAATAGTCCCAACTGGAACCAATCTAAATGTCCCTCGATTGTTAATGGGTAAACACAATGTTACATATGTCCATACAATGGAATACAACTCAACAATAAGGAATAAACTACTGATACATGTTACAACATGGATCAACTTCAACATGCTACATGAAAGAAGCTAGAAGCAAAAGAATACTTATTATATAATTTCATTTATGTGAACCATCTAGAAAGGAAAAATCTATAGAGACAGAAAGTAGATCAGTAATTGCCTGGGGCTAGAGGTGAAAGTGGGTATTGACTACAGATGGGCATGAGGGAACTTTCTAGGGTGATGGAAATGTTCTAAAACTGTATCGTGGTGGTGATTGCACAACTCTATAAATTTAGTCATGAAACGCATAAGGACATTTCAGTCAACAGCAGACTGCATGTATGACAGCAGTCCCGTAAGATTATAATACTGCATTTTACTGTACCTTTTCTATGCTTAGATATATTTAGGCACACCCGTACTTACCATCGTGTTGCAACTGCCCACAGTATTCATGACAGTAACACGCTGTATAGGTTTTAGCCTAGGAGCAATAGGCTATGCCATATAGCCTGGACGTGTAGTAGGCTAGACCATCTAGGTTTGTTAAGTACACTCCATTATGTTCACACGATGATAAAATCACCTAATAACACATTTCTCAGAATGTGTCCCCCATCATTAAGCAACACGTAGCTATAATAAAAATCATTGCACTGGATACTTACAATGGGTAATTTTTATGGTATACAAATTATGCTTCAATAAAGCATTAAAACAAAGTTGAGGAAAAACATCAAGTCTGATGGTGAGACTTCACTCAATGAATATTTTTTGGAACCCTTACTGCGTGCCAGGTACTGTGTACTAAGCCTGGGGACACAGTGCTGAATCAAACAGGCATGGAAGTTTGATAAGCTTTATGAGCTATTGTTTGCTGCATTTTCTATGAGAACTGCCTGGGGGTAGAGGTATGGACCGTGTAAACTGTATTTATTTTGCTGCCTACTTTGCACCAAAAGCAAACCTTGGGATCAGAATTTGAGTGTAAGCTATTTATTTGGCAGGTGTAGGGCTGAATGGTGTCCCCCCACAAAAGATGTATTCATGTCCTAACCCTCACAACCTCTTTTGGAAAAAGAGTCTTTGCAGATGTAATTAAATTAAGGATCTCTAGATGACACTATCCTGGATGGGTCCTAAATCCAATGACGAGTGTCCTTGGAAGAGACAGAAGAGGAGAAGACATGGACACAGAAGGAGGCAGCCATGTGAAGATGGAGGCAGAGGTTAGAGTGATGCAGCCACAAGCCAAGGAAGCCTGGAGCCCTCAGAAACTGGAAGAGGCAAATAAAGATTCCCCTGTAGAGCCCTCAGAGTATGTGCAGCCCTGTCCATAACTTGATTGTGGATTTCTGGTCTCTAGAACTGGGGAAAAGTGAATTTTTTGTTGTGTTTTCTCTTTTTTTTGGAGACAGGGTCTCACTCTGTTGCCTGGGCTAGAGTGGCATGATCATAGCTCACTGCAACCTTGAACTCCTAGGCTCAAGTGATCCTCTCACCTTGGTATAATTTTTAAAATTTTTATAAAGAAAGGGTCTTGCTATGTTGCCCAGGTTGGTCTTGGACTCCTGGCCTTAAGTGATCCTCCCACCTTGGCCTCCCAAAGTGCTAGGATTTTAGGCATGAGTCACTGTGCCTGGCCAATTTCTGTTGTCTTAAGACTCCAAAATTTGTGGTTGCTTTTTATGGCAGCCTTGGAAAACAAATACAGCAGGCGATCCCAGGAAGCACAGAGAAAGAGTGGGGAAGTAAGGCGTAGAGGGAGGCAGGCCAATAATGGGAAGGTAAAGGAGTGCATGTCTGCCCTGGGGAGCTTCTGGGAGCCTGTGAGGAGGGGGTGAGGAGGCTGAGGTGCCCACCAGCTTCCTCTTTGCTGGTCGAGGATCACTCCTGTGGCCTCAAAGCCCTGGACTCCTGCTGTACAGAGCATGCTCCCGAGGTTCCGTCTGTAGAAGTCTGGGTAGGGTGCAGCGGACAGCATCGGCTCCACCTTGCCCTGTGGCTGTGAATGGGTTAGCTGAAAGGCCCACTTGCACAGGTATGAAAGAAAAATGAGGTCCAGGAGACAGAGACTAACACGCTTTGACGCCCACAGCTAATGACTAGACCAGTGGACTCAGGTTAGAATGTCCACTTCCAAGACCTGATCAGTTCATGTATCGACCCCTGGCAAATATATGCCAGGTGACTTCTTTCTGCACAACATGGGAATATTGACCCTCTTTCTTTGGGATATTATCATTTGAAATATGATTTTTTTCAGGAGTTCTTTTAGGATGTATTTGATTACTTCCTATTTATTAATATTTAACGGAAGGTTCTCATGTTCCCATTTTATTTATCTTACATGTAAGCTCTATGATCAACCCTCTTTTTGTGGTATAAGCTAGAAATGCTGCCAGATGCTCTGTGTGGAGACTGGATCTCCTACGACGTTGGCACCTCCCAGCACCCAGCACAGTGTAAGAAAACAGCAGGTGCACAATAAAGACGAGCTGTCAGGTTTATCTCTCTCCTTCCTGGTCTCTCCTCCTGGCCCCCTGGTCCCCGTCGCAGTCATCGCGGAGCAGTGCTCCTGCGGCTTTCGTTTTTGCTCCTAGCCAGCCTTGTTCTTTTCTTGTCTCTTTTCTTCTAGTCTCCCTGGGTGGAAGCCAACACTGCTTGTTGGCACGGCTGGGTGGGGAGCTCTCAGCGATGGTCTACATCATTTTATAAAGCTCTCAACATCAGACTTAGCATTTGAAATACAGCTTCAAAGACTGGTCAACTGGTGCCTTTACCCTTACCCTTAATGAGGGCTCATGGGTACCATTTAGCACAGAATAAACATGCACATCTGAAATTAAAAATTAAAATGTGTCTGCTCAGTGTAAAACTCAGCTTCTCCTTTTTGGGTTGGAGAAAGTCCTGGAAACGGCATGTCTTTGCTTGTGGGTTCCCATCGTGGCCCCTGGGTATGATCCTGGCTGTAGCCTCCCCCGCTCCTTTTTCTTTTTCTTTCATTGTTTACTTCTCTTATGAGCTGGAACCAGGAGGGAGAGCATCCAGAGGACTCAAGTAACTTAGTTTCTAGACACCTTTGGCTTGAGTCCTTCTGGCATCTACTGACAGGCAGAAATAGCATCTTCTATCTACACTAATGGCATTATCTTAGGTGGAAGAAGTAATTTATTCCAATGCTCTAATAATAATAGCTCACATCTATTGAGTACTCACCACATGCCAGGCTCTGCGCTAAGTGCTTGGCATTCTTTATCTCCATTTTAATATTCACAGCACCCTTTATGGCCTTGCTCCTTTATCATCCCCATTTTATGGATGAGGAAACCAAGACTTAGGAAGTCCAAGCAAGTAGCAGAGCCACACCGGTAGAGGAGCTAGGATTCAAGCCTAGTTCTATCTGATGTCAGAGCACGTGTGGGCCTTCTGAACATAACCTTCAGGGCAGTGGCCTTAGATGAGAAGACCCCTCATCTTCTGCTCTTTTATAGAAAGAGCTAAATGGAGAAGTTGAAAAGGCAACAACTTCTGAAAGTGTCCTTAGGGAACCACACTCTTAGGAGCCAGGTCTATGCAAGTCCGTGCGAATAAAGCAAGTGATGCTGGCCAGCCACAGTGGGCTTTTTCTGTTCAGAAAAACAGGGTTGTCTTTAAAAGGAAATTTACTGAAAGGGACATTAGAAGGAGAGCATGAACACTTGGTACTGTAGAGTTGGAGGGGGAATGAGGCTGAGCGTCTCGAACCATCTAGAGCAGCACCAAAGCTTTCGTGGCATCCAGCTCAAACCACTCCAGCCTGGTTTTCATGGGAGCATGGGGAGAGCAGGGCAAAGAGCTTTGACTGTTGAGCACCCAAGGCTGAACTGGGGGCTGAGAGCGGGATGATATGGGGTCTCTGGTGCAGGGGGTGCCAGGGAGCAAATGGGCAGGGGTAGTCCTGGCTGTGAGAATTCTGGCCCTGCATGTTCCTGCCTGAAGTGTGGCCTGGCTTCCTGTTTCTCCTGGCTGTCTGGCTTTTATCACACAAGAACAGAAGAGAAAAACAAATTGGGAATATGGATAACATTTAAGTGACTCTGAAAAGTTTTGTGGCAACATGGACCTGTTTCAAGAATTATTTTTAACTGCAGACATTTGGTCCCAGTGAGAAATAAAACTTAAAAGGACAGTTATAATTAGGTCACATTTGGAGAAACTTATTACATTTTGCTGTACGTCCCAGGAGTAGTGTATCTTAAATGATTTTAATATTTAGATTCAATCATGGCGCAGAATTCCATTTTTCTATGCAATAATGGGAAACAACCAAGAGAAATGATGCTAGCGGTGTTAGATAAAATAAAGGCAGAAATACATTTAGTTTGGCATAGAAGAAAGAGAAACGTCATATGATATATTTCCTCATGCCCCTCCCTTTCTTTTCTCCTTGGCTGCATCCTAAAATAGTGTCTATGGAAGGATCTTGAGTCCTTCTGTCTACATTTCCATTAAATATGTCTTTATTTCTGCTCAGGATGAAAGTTTGACCAAAGACAACCTTTCCGTTGCCCAGTACAATGTAATGAAGCAATTTAGTGGTGGAAAGGCTGGTATCTCATTGCGAGCAAAATAAACATTAAGAGTGGCTGTAATATTGTTTCTATGATCTCTGCACAGGTTGCAAAGCCAAGGGCCAACTGGAGACTAGTTATAGGACCCTTGGGTGTGAGGCTGGCAGGAAAGAGGGAGAAAGGTTGGAGGTGGGGTAAGGAGAAGACAGTGGCCAACACAGAGGGGTCAGGCTGTTCTGAGAAAAGTGTCCCATGAGAGCTTTATTAGATTGGAGACTGGCAGTGGTTGACGCCCTTTGCTCTGTGTCATACAGACAGTTGAACGAATGGTGAGGTCTGGCCGATGTCTTTTTCCCCAAACCATCTCATGCACTAAAAAGAAGATTTAACAAAAGGAACACTAAAATGTATCTGTGTATTTAGCAGTGAATTAAAATGGGCCAGAGATATTCTCTACCTCTGACAAACACATAATATATTCTTACAACTAAGTACCCGCCCACAGAAATGGTGTCTCAGCCTTTTTCAGTGTTAAAGTTCACAAAATCTGTACTCTTTACAAAATCTGTACTCGGATTAAATTGTGATTTGCCTTGAATGAGTCGGTGTGTGGCTATTTATCAGGTTAAATAAGATGGAAGAATTGTGCAGAGAGATCAGAACTGGGTGCCAAAAGCCCTCTTGCATCTGATGCACGAGGCACCTTGCTTAGGGACAAATTGCCACACTGGGTCCCCTCCCTGACTGTGGCAAAGGTGGTGAGGAGTCCGCCTTGGTCATCAGCTATGTGAGGTAAGAGGCAGCTATTCCCAATGCTGTGGCCGTGGTGACATAGAACTCAAACTAAGTGTCCTCTTCCTGCAGCAGGTCAGCATCTCTGCTGCTTCCTGCCTCAACTGCCCTTCGGCCTGTCGCCTTCCACCCGCCCAGCTGTGAGGAAGTGTGCTTTGTTGTTGTGGGGTCTGTATTGGGGAAGATCAGTGGGAGGAAGACTATTCAGGGAGCTCAGGTATCAGTTTTCAGTCTGTGGCCAGGGAGGCCGTCCTGTATTCTGGGTCCAACCACCTCACTGGCCCAGAGTCCAGCCCATCCTAGTCTACCATTTTCCTCGTCGCCTTTTCCTTCCCCATTTATGTGTTCCTGCCTGGCAGACCTTCCTATGATCTGGTAGACTAATCTGTTATTAATTAGTAATGGATGTATTACAACTTTCAGAGCACACAGCAACACCTTAAGCTAGTGGTCACCAATGGCAACATTTACTAGGAGCCAGGCACATAATATAAGTGAGCACAGGCAAGTTGGGGACAGAACTACAGAAAAGATGCCCTTCATAGTACCATGGGGTATACGGGTCTAGTGTTGCCAGGCTTCCTCATTTTTTAAAGAGAATTTAGGAATCTGGATTAGAATGTGATCTAGTATTCAAATGTTAGGTAATCAATTCAAATACTAAATAACTCTCATAGACCAAATGAACAAATTAAAGCACACACACACACACACACACACGTACATGAAAGCCATTTTATTACAGCTGCATTAGTTCAGAAGGCATTAGGCTGTGTGGTATAAAGTGGTCTTGGCACACCAACTGTCATCACCGGTTACTTTTGGGAACAGGAGTGGGAGTGAGTGGGGACTTTTACATTTCTCTCAGTATAGTTTTCTATTGTTTGAATCTTTGGCAATGAGAACAAATTTATGTATTACTAACGTAGTTATTTAAAAAAAATCAACAGTCTGAAAAATATAAGAGAGACTAGGCTTAGGAGTTGGAAGACTCCAACATTTAAGAATGACTGGAGATGTTTATCATGGCAGATTGATTATATAAAAGACAGAAACCAAAAGAAAGAAAAGAAACTTGGAAGAATCAGAAAAAAAGTCAGGGAGCAGGAAAAAAATCAAAAGAATCATTAATTTATGAACTAAGAATAGGATCCTATAAAAATCATAGAACAAGAGAGAGCTCTCAGAAATTAAAAGTACAATAACAAACATAATAACACTCAAAAGAAAAGTTAGAAGATAAATTTGATGAAATATCACAGAAAATAGTAAATAAAAGATATGCATTTGGGAAGTAGAAGAGAAACAACATGAAGTTGAGAGGACTGATTCAGGAGTTCCACATTCAACTAATAGCGTGTTCAGAAAGGAACAGAGAAAATTGAGGGGGAAGAAATTATCAAATAAATGCTCTAAGGCATATTTCCAGAATTGAAGGATGTGAGAGTCAAGATGAAAGAGAGCCCATGGAGTTCCCAAACAAAATAAATAATAATAATAAAATAAACTCCATATTGAGACACATCATCATGAAATTCAGAATACCAGGAATCAAAAGAAGATTCCTGAGAGATTTCCTGAGAGAAAAAATAGCCCACAAAAAATTATCAGAAGTATTATAGAATGGCATCAGACTTCTCAAAAGCAACACTAGATGCTGGAAGGCAATGGAGCTTTTGAAAAAATATTTCCAGATTGGTATACAAAACCAAAGTGCGAGGGTATAATGAGGACATTTTCAGACATGCAGGGTCTCAAATTTTTTTCTTGATCCTCTTTTTGAAGAAACTACTAGAGGTTATATTTTACTGAAATGAATGAGTAAATCAAGAAAACTTGGGATCCAGACCATAACGGATTCAACACAGGAGATGGAGTGAGCAAAGGAAATTCTCAGGATGATAGTAAAGAGAGGTTTTAAGATGGAGGCCTATGCAATAGCCTTAGAAGGAAATCAGTTGCTATGGTTTGAATGTGTCTCTTAAATTTCATGTGTTAGAAACTTAATTTCCAAATTCGTATGTTGACGGCATTTAAAGGTGGGACCTTTGGAAGGTATTTAGGATTAGATAAGGTCATCAGGGGAGGCCTTCATCATGGGACTGGTGGCTTTATAAGAAGAGACAAAAATTCCTGAGCTGGAATACTCTTACCCTCTTGTCATGTGATACCCTCTGCCATATTATGACACAGCAGAAGGCCTTCACCAAATGCCAGCACTATGCTTTTGGGCTTCCCAGCCTCCAGAACCATGAGATAAATAAACTTCTTTTCTTTATCAATTACCCAGTCTGTGGTATTCTATTATGGCAACAAAAAATGGACTAAGATACCAGTGCATAGGAGATCGACAGAATGAAGAGTTATCATACTAGTATTTTTCAGAAAAAATGTAACTGATAGGTGATCTGAAGCATATGACATATTGGATATTTGGGGGATTAATTATTGCTAAATATATTTATTTATTTATTTATTTCTGAACAACTCATAACATGTAAGATAAATACATTTTAAATGGTCAAATGAAAAACAAGGCAATTATTAATTCTGGGAAAAAGAAAAAAAAGTTCAAAAAAGGAATTTAAATCATGCTATACTATGTGTCTCAACCACAAACAATATTTAAATAGTCATAATACTCAAAATATTGAATATTAATTTAAAAAATTGTGATGTTCGGCCGGGTGCAGTGGCTCACACCTGTAATCCTAGCTCTCTGGGAGGCCGAGGCCGGCGGATTGTTTGAGCTCAGGAGTTCGAAACCAGCCTGAGCAAGAGCGAGACCTCGTCTCTACTAAAAATAGAAAGAAATTAATCGGACAGCTAAAATATATAGAAGAAACTAGGTGGTGCATGCCTGTAGTCCCAGCTACTCGGGAGGCTGAGGCAGAAGGATCCCTTGAGCCCAGGAGTGTGAGGTTGCTGTGAGCTAAGCTGACACCACAGCACTCACTCTAGCCCAGGCAAAAGAGTGAGACTCTGTCTCAAAAAAAAAAAAAAAAATTGTGATGTTACCATTTGGAAAAATGAAGGTGGTGCATGAACAGCTCTGTCTGTGTGTGCATTAGAAGTGGGGGAATATATAGTAGAGTTAAATCCTTCTCTTTTACAGTAAAAAGTCAGTAGACAATGCTTAAATTGAAAATCATATCAGCCAGACATGGTGGCGTGTGCCTGTAGTCCCAGATACTCAGGAGGCCGAGGCAGGAGGATAGCTGAGCCCAGGAGTTCGAGGTTGCACTGAGCTATTATAATGCTACTTAGTGCAATCTAGCTTGGGCAACAGAGCGAGACTCTGTCTTAAAAAAAAAAAAAAACAACAACAAAAAAAAGGGAAAATCATGAAATGGAGATGAGGATGGGGTGGATTGGGGGATGATTTTTTTTAATTTAAACAAGTCTTTGGCTTTTTTTTTTTTTTAAATCTAGTCTCTTGAGGTGTTTCCAAAGTTCTACGAATATGAACAATGCTGAAATGAATAACTTTATACACATGTTGTTTTGTTTGTATGCAGATACAGCTGTAGGATAAATTTCCAGAGGTCAAAAGTCATTTGTACTTTTGCTAGATATTGCCTAATTGCTTTCCGTAGGGGTTATAACCTCTTATTCTCCTGCCAGAATTGTATGAGAGTAATTCGTTTCCTTCCCATCGCCTAATCAGAAGACTGTGTTGTCAAACTTTTGGGTTTTTGTCAATCTGATGGGTGAGGAAAGGTATCTCTCCATTCTTTGTATGAGTGAATCTTTTAAATGTTTAAGAGCCATTTATGTTTCTTTTTCTCTGAACTCTCTGATTATGTCCTTTGTCCACATTCATACTGGTTTGTGACCTTTTTCTTGTTGATTTCTATGAGCTTTTTCTATTTTAGGAAGATTAATCCTTTGTGTTGCAATGTTTTTCCTTTGTCATTTGTCTTTGCTACCATTTTCTGTTAAGTTTTGGATTCATGTGTAGTTATATTCATAAATATTTTCTTTTACAGATTCTGGACTTTTAGAAGACCCTACCTACTCAAAGGTTCTAAAGTAATTCATTTATGTTTTCTTCTAGTGACTTTAAGTTTTCATTTTCTACTTTTAAATCTTTGATCAATTTAGAATTTATCCTCATATATTGGTCCAGTTTCGTCTTTTCCGGTTGGCTACCAGTTGTCCCAAATACTTGACTCTCACAATTAAGTACATTTATTACCATGACAAAAATAATAGTAGTAAAGAAAAGAGTGGCGGAGAAGCCCTCCTGAAGGCCGGTGGTGAGGAGGGAAGGGAGGAGGCGGGCAGGTCATGTCCTCTCTCCCACTGAGATGGCCTCCGCAGAGCTGTCTTGCCCGGGGCTGTTTTGTCAGGCAGGGATACTTGGCTGTGACTCTGACTGACTTAAGCCAATGAGGGGCTCACTGCGGGGATATCGGCCAAGCTCAGACACTGGAAAAGCGAGCCGGACACCAGACCCTGGGAGGGACGAAGCAGGCGCGGTTCCGGGAACTCGGCTTGGAATTCCCTGTCACAGGCTGACTCAGCCCAGCTAACTTCCTGTGTGTCTGTGCTTAGGGTTCCAGTCCCTGGGAGAGAGAATTTGGTTGGCCCAACTCGGTCACTCGGCTATCCCTTGTCAGCAGGAATCTAAGTCCTAGGGCTAGCCGGACACTGGAACCCTGTGTGTGTGTGTGTGTGTGTGTGTTTGTGTGTGTGCGTGCGTGTGTGTGCATGTGTGTGTGCATGTGTGTGCATGCGTGTGCGTGCATGTGTGTGTGTGTGTGTGTGTGTGAGAGTGTGAGAAGGGGCAGTTTCTCCAAAGGAAGCAATGCTAGCAACAAAACCAAACACAGGCCCGCAGCAGCTGTCCACAACAGTTGTAAAAATAGTAACAATAAAAATAGCAACCATTTGCTGACGACTTCCTAGAGGCCAGAAACGGGGTTAAGTATTTCACCTCATTTACTTTCTTCCCAGCTCTGTGAGGTGGGTGGTGTTCTCCTTTTTGACAGCTGAGGAAACTGTGGCTGAAGAGAGCATAAGAGACATCTCCAGGACACAGCTCGTCAATGGCATGGCCAGGACACAAACCTCGATGTGTCCGCCCCAACCCAACCCAGCCTCTGCCTGTGACCATTAGGTGCTGTTGTCCTCTGCGTGAGGTTAAATGTAGTCCTCGGTGAAACTCCGCTTCTGCGTCCTGTGCCGCTGACCTCTGGGGTTCCCAGAGCACTTGCACCTGCAGTCACTGTAAAACGTACTTACTGTGCTTCTTGTTTATTTTCCGTCTCTCTTCATTAGAATTTAACTCCACAAGGGCAGGCAGGGACTTTGTTTTGTCCAAGATGTATTCCAAGCATCTGGAACAGTGTGGGCACATAGTAGGTGCCCAAGAAATATTTGTTAAGTAAATGAATGATCCACCTGAAAGTCTCTGGTGGTTTTAAAATATGGTCACAAATTCTGTGACACTGCTCCTTTTAAAAGTGGAGCTAATTCCCTCTCCCTGAATGTGAGCTGAACTGACTGACTGCCTCCCTTCTAATGAATGAGATGTGGCAGAAGCAATCCTATGGGACTTCGGAGGCTGGGTCATAAGAAAAGGACAGTTTTCACCTGGCTTGTTCTCACGGATCACTCACTCTGAGGGATGTCAGCAGCCGTGGAAGGATATTCAAGTGGCCTGAGAGGCCCACGTGGGGAGAAAGTGAGGCCTCCACCAACAACCACCACTCGCCTGCCAGCCAGGTGAGTGAGCCGTTTTGGAAGCAGTCCTCCCGATGACTGCAGCCCTTTGCCGTAGGCCCCTGCGCGTTCCCAAGCCAGAACTGCCCAGCTAAGGTACTCCTGAATTCCTGACCCACAGACCTTGCGAGGATAATAAACATTTAGTATTGCCTTAATCCACTATGTTATGGGGATGATTTATTACACTGCAATAGAGAACTAATGTAATTTCAAAGTCACCTGGTGCATTTAAACTATGACTTGCTTTATAAAAACTGGATACACCCCCAGCTTTACAGCAAAGCACTACTGTATAAAGTAAATTACAACTGCTGATATATAAACGAAGTTGTGTAAGTTTGGTGGAATAGAACTAGCCTGGGGACACAAAAAATAAAATGGTCACATCCCAAAGCTGGCACGTATCTTGAGAATGTTGCTTTGGAGGCAGCGAGTCGCTGGGAGAAGCGTGTGTTACAGTGAGGATATGCGAAGGCTTGAGCCGAACCCAGTCGCACACACTCGGTGAAGACACTTGTCCGCAGATTCAAGTGCCCATTGTCGGTTTATTAGTGGTGCTTGCACATAATGAAGTGCAGGGCTGGGGCCTGCCCAGCAGCTCCCAATCTGGACTGCAACAAAGGCTGCAGCTGCTGTTGTCGTCTTCACTTAACTTCAGAGTGACCTGAAATTATATCCCCTGGGGGTGAAACAGCCAGAATAGTACACCTCGGGGATGTTAATTAACCCCCTACAGGATACACAAGGTAGAAAATAACCACTTGGAGAGCTGCGCTGCCTCCCCAGTCCTCAGCAGATCCACAGGGCTGCCATCACTCTGTAGCGCATTTCTATTTAGTGGCATGAATGGTGCCAGAAGAGAGGCTCTGGGGGCTTCCAGCCGCCTGCCCTTCCGTCCCCAAGGATCACCCGCCAAGACCTGATGACTAGATCTCACAGAGGTGTTTGGTGCCTGGAACCCACTCCTACTCTTGGTGTCTCTGCCTGCGTGGCTCACAGAAGCATAGATACAGCCGGTCTGGGTGGCCGTTCAGGCAACACGAGAAACTTGACCCTTATGAGAATGATTGGTTTGGCTTTCGACAGGATGGTTGGAAGTTCTCCTTCGGCTCAAATTCTTTTATCTGGGAATCCACCAGATTCTGGGGGAAAAGATGGAGGAGATTTAGTTGCTGGCTGTTCAGGCAATTTTTTCTATCAGCTTTATTCAACAGATGGAAGAGAAAAGACCCAGGAAGGGTGGGTGTTTACATGTTGTGGGGGGAAATCTGAGTTTCCTGGAGACCTTGCTTGCTAAGAATAATAGTAGTAAGGCCCAGTGTGGTGGCTCATTCCTGTAATCTCAGCACTTTGACAGGCTGAGGCAGGAGGATCCCTTGAGGTCAGGAGTTCAAGACCAGCCTGGGCAACAGAGGAAGACATTGTCTTAAAAAAAAAAATTAAAAAATTAGCCGTGCATGGTGGTGGCATAGCCTATTGTCCCATCTACTCAGAAGGCTGAGGCTGGATGATTGCTTGAGCCCAGGAGTTTGAGGCTGCAGTGAGCTATGATTGTGCCACTGCATTCCAGTCTGGGCAACAGAGCAAGATCCTGCTTCTAAAATCATCATCATTGTATAGTAGTAGCCAATAATATTTATTGAGCATTTGCTCTCTGCCAGTGGCATGCTAAGCATTTGACATCTATTTTCCTACCTGAGACTTCTGACTCTCTATGGGGTAAGTACTGTTTTCATCCCCATTGGGTAGAGGAGGAAGCCTAGGTCCAGTACAGCAATTTGCTCAAGGTTATGCGGCTGAAGTGAGTCTTGTTCCAGGTCTGCCTACCAAAGAACCTGTGTGCCTAGCTAGCATGTGGTCACTGTCATGAACATTGGTGTTTTCTGAGTGTCCACCTGTGTCTGAAGTTGGTGAACATGTTTCATCTCAAGACTATCATATCTAGACAACACCTGACATCAAGAAAGAAGGCAGAAAAACCAAAATGTAGGCCCAGCCCCGAGCCACCCCTCCGTGCTGTAACAGATGTTCATAATGATGATCCTAGGTTATAAAAAGTACAGGTGAATGTTTTAAAGTACCCCCCGCCCCCCGCCAGTGATTGCATTTGGGAAAAGTGTTGGTTCTCAAGGGGAAAACTTCTGGTGTCTGGGATGTGCCGATCTCTATTCCCCAATGCTGTTGGGTAAATGAGGTATCTTTGTGTTAACATCCTAACATACTGCTGTACTTTGAGATGATCCAACTTTCCCATTTCTCATAGGTGGTCCAAGAGAAGAGGAAACTTCCAGTGTGCTACCATCGGCTCCCCTTTGCGCTGTTTAAAACTCATTGTGGGCTGCTCTAGGCTCAGCTGGTTTATATAAATAGACACGTCTGAACCTCTACCTTGGAGGAATGATAGAGCAGATCTCCCTGGACACTGCATCCCCACATCGCTGATGATAACCATGTTTATGTTAATAACAGTAGCCATTATTCCGTGTCAGCTCTGGGCCAAGGCACTGCACTACGCACCTACACATATTATTTCCTTTAATCCTCTCAGCTGCTCCATTGCGGTAAGTGTTGCTTTGTTCATTATCTATTAATAGATAAGAAAACCAATGTTCAGTGAGCTTAAGCAACGTGGTCAAGATTACAGAGAAAATAAGTAGTCGAGACAGAAATTTGCACACCAATTTTTTTTTCAAAATCTGCACCTTTTTCAGACACTCTCATTGCCTTAGGTCCTGGTAGGCAGGGAAGATAGCCTGGACAGCTGGGCTTCACTGGTGGGGAGAGAATTGAGAATAACTTCTGTGAATATAATATTATGAAGTTACACTGATTTTTTTTTTTTGAGACAGAGTCTCATTCTGTTGCCTGGGCTAGAGTGCCATGGCATCAGCTAGCTCACAGCAACCTCAAACTCCTGGGCTCAAGTGATCCTCCTGCCTCAGCCTCCCGAGTAGCTGGGACTACAGGCATACGCCACCATGCCCGGCTAATTTTTTCTGTATATTTTTAGTTGTCCAGCTAATTTCTTTCTAATTTTTTTAGTAGGGACAGGGTCTCGCTCTTGCTCAGCCTGATCTCAAACCATCACATTAAATTTTAAACACTTTAACTCAGTTTACATTTATACTTTGCCCTTGACTTTTTTTTCTCTTAACATTTATTTAGCATTGGCTGTGTGCCAGGTCCTATGCTAAGTGCCTAAGTTATGCTTATCCTACTTAATTTTTGAAACAGTGCAGATAATGTTGATACAAAGTCACCCAGTAAACAATGAATTAGAAAACATTTTTTGAATTGTGAAATATTTGTGTATATATACATGTAATAGGAAAGGTTAATTATGCAGAAAGACACCATAATGAAGGGAAAATAACAATATTGTCCTAAATTATTCAGCACATTATTCTCATCAAATTCAATTCATTTCAGAGTGTAATTGTTAAACACATATGTATGCTAAGCACTGGGCTAGAGACCATAGAGGATGCAGGAAAAATATACAATGAGGACCTTATTCTCAAGAAATCTACTGTCTAGGTCTGAAATTTAGACAGCTACATAGAATAGCGTATGTATAATGAAAACATCAAGGTCATGGAATGCCATGGGAAGTCATTGTGGGCTGGGGTTGTCAGGGAAGATTTTGGAGAAGAGATGAGACCTGAGGGGATGGTAAAGGTAGGATGGGCATGGACGAGTGGATAGAACATTCCATTTTAGGGAAGAACTTGAGTAAAGGCTCAGAGGTGGGGCCTTAGCCCACCATTTTGAATGACCCCAAGGAGGCTGGGGATGTGGGTGAGAGAAGGAACATTGAGTTGGCTGGTGGGGCTGTGTCCTACTTGTCTTTCCCAATAGCCATTCTCCCCTTTCTCTGTAGAAACAAAAGTGTAAGCTGGGCACACAGCCAGCCTCCCTTGCAGCTAGGTGTGACAGTGTAACTAGATCCTGGCTAATGGGATATCAGCAGAAGTGATGTGTGAACATCCCAGGCCATGTCCTTAAAAGGAAATTGGTTTAGATCTCCACTGCTTCTCTTCCCCTTTTCCTGCAGGCCAGAGTGTGGGTGTGGTGCTGAGCCATCTCGGACTGTGTGGATAAGGACAACATCCCAGGGTGAGCAGATGAGCCATCTGGAGGAAGCCCAGATTCCCAACACTGACAAACTGCCCAGTGCTGTGGATGCTTTGGACCACCTACACTGAGAGATGGGGGAGAGGGAGGATTTGGTCTGAGAGGCAGAGAGGAGGCATTTGCTCCCAGGCATCCACAGCACAGAACTGGAGATTGTGGAATTTGTTCCATCTAACATAGAAATAGTTCCTCCAAATGTGGCCTTACCTTATCCACACATTTGCATGATTGCTACTAGGAGTATCTTTTGAAAAGACCTTTTAGAGAACTGGTACAGCAGTGGGAAGAGCAATTTTCTCTCCATATGTCAGGCAGGGACACTCAAGACTTTGACCAACCATGTTCTGAAAGAATCAGAGGCTCACTGCAAGCCCAGAAAGCTGCTGTGAGATCTTACAGTTGGTGTGGGGGAGGCATTAAAAAACACTAATATTTCTGGAATAGAAGCTTTAACTGAATGCAAGAAAGATACCATAACTCAGAACAAATTGCTTTAGAAATCAAATATATCTTTTGCAAATGACCTGACCTGGCTTTTTTGTTGGCTCTTTTCAAAGTGATCCCCGCTAAAGAATGAGTCATTGCATTGGCTCTGAATTTGCAGTCTCTTTCTTTTTCCTGGGCAATAACTGAAGATCCTAGAACCAGACTTGGGGAGGAGAGGGTAGAATTGATGGCTTTCAGGCTCTAAATTCTTTCATATTGGAGGCTTAAATGTCATTTTTTGCAAAATTGAGGAAAAATTTACATAACATAATGTTAACCACTTTAAAGTGAACGATTTAGTGGCATTTAGTACATTTACTGCGTTATGAAACCATCACCTCTATCTAGTTCTAAAACATTTCCATCACCCCAAAAGGAAACCCCGTTCCCATTAAGCAGTCACTCCCCCTTCTGTCCTCCCCCAGCCCCTGGAAGCCACCAATCTGCTTTCCATCTCTGTGGATTTACTTATTCTGGGTATTTCATATAAATGGAATCATACAATATGTGGCCTTTGATGTGTGGCTTCTTTCACTTAGCATAATGTTTTTGAAGTTCATCCAAGTTGTAGCATGTATGAGTATTTCATTCCTTTTTATGGCCGAATAATATTCTATTGAGTGTACACACCACATTTTGTTTATCCGTTCCTTTGTTGACAGACATCTGGGTTGTGTCCACCCTTTAGCTATTGTGAGGAGTACTGCAAGGAACATGCATGTACAAGTATTTCTTTGAGTGCCAAGTGTCATTTTTAATGAATTTAAAACTTGGGACTCCCACAGGGGAGAATTAGGAGCATCTAAAACTCTCATTTCTTGCCCTTCTTTGACATGCAGGAGAAGCACGTTACACACGTCCAGGTCTCGTGGTCCCCAGAGATGTGTAAGAAAGTGGTCTGAGCATGAAGGTGGCAGAGCCATGGACCCTGGCTCTCCCCTTGCTGCTGTCTCTTTCTTTGAGCGTCCAGGCAGGCCCACTGCCAAGTCAGGCCAGCAGCCTCACTTCCTCTCTCCGTGGTGCCCTGTCTGCCAGGATGTTCTTTTCACTGCTGTTCTTCGCAATTGGCTCAAAGTCAATTGCCCTCCTGACTCATATTGCAAAGATTCTTCCCAGGTTAGACCAGAAAAGCCCCTAGGCCTCCTGATGGGAGGCGGAGGACAACTAATAAACAAATCATTTCGGCAAAAATAATACTAGCTGTTATTTATTGAGCACCAATTGGGAGCTAGGTACTGTCTTATTTAGTCCATTGAACAACCCAGTGAGGCAGGCACTATTATTCTCATTTTATAGATGAGGAAATTGAGGCTAAGAAGCAGCAAATACTTTCCTGAGTTTACTGAGTTAGTAAATGGTGAGGTCAGGGATGCAGCTCAGGCAGTGTGATTCCATGCTGGGATGCTGGACCTCCGCTCCCACAGGGATCTACTTCTAGCTGGGCTGGGAACAGGTTGTGGGGACCAGATGGGTGATTTTGGAGAGGATCCAGAGAGCCAGGAGAGGGATGTGCTGAGTGGATCAAAGCAGCAGCAAACTGGAGCAGAAGGCTAGGTGGGCCCAGTAGGGGTTCGGGAAAGAATGGTCATGGATCCGATTGGCTCCAGCACGGAGCACTGTGCACAGCACAGCTCACAGGATGCTTTGTTCATGGATGAAAATGGCCCAGACCAAGGGATGCTGGAAACAATTGGCTTCGAAGCTGCATCTTCCCCAGAATGTTTTGGTCATCACTGTACCATCAGCACCTAACATGATGCCTGGCCCATGGTTGATGGGATGAATTAACACACACAGCTTCTGTATGTCATTACAGCTTCTGCATAGCTTCTGTTCTCATATAGCTTCTCCATACGTACAGCTTCTGTACAGTGAGGACACTACATTTGCCTCCCCTCATGCAGTTTGGTAGTGTTTATTTTGTTACGCTCAAGACCCTGGATCTATGGCATCTTGGACAACTTCGAAGGGCCACTAAGAGTATGTATTGGGTTCCTGGAGTTGCTGCAACAAATTAACACACACTTGGTGGCTTAAAACAACAGAAATTTATTCTCTCCCAGTTCTGGATTCCAGAAGTCTGGTGTGCAAGGTTCTAGGGGAAAATCCTTCCTTGTCTCTTCCAGCTTTTGTGGCTCCAAGTGTTCCTTGGTGTGTGGCTGCATCATTCCAATCTCTGCCTCTGTCTTCATGTATCTTTCTTCTCAGCCTCAAGTGCCCCTGTGCCTTCCCCTTGTAAGGAAGCCTATCATTGGATTTAGGGCCTTCCTAGATAATCAGGATGATCTCATCTCAAGATCCTTAATTTAATTATACCTGAAAAGGTCCTTTTTCCACGTAAAGTCATATTCACAGGTTCTAGGGATTAGGGTATGGACATATCTTTTGGGGGCCACCATTAAATCTACTACCTAGGGCCTGAAGCTCCAGACAGAGGGAAGGAGCCACTAGTTCCAGTGGGGCTGAACTTCTCCTCTTACATTCAATGCCTCAGGCCTGCTTGCCCCACACTGTGGTTGTCGTGGTTGCAGAGTGGGCTGCCTGGCCCACCACTCTCCCCTGCAATCACAGGGAGAAGAGTCACCCAAGCCTATGAAGAAGATTCACAGGGACCCAGGGATGAAGAGAAGCAAGTCCAGAGCCCTGGGCTGATAGCTGGATCCCCACAAGAGTAGTCTGGCTGTGCCAGGTCATGATGAGCGGTCTTGGGCCTTTTTAGAAGTCTGAAGATTCCTGGACAAGCCTGGATGCAGCCAAGGCTTCTCTGGGGCAGAGGGGAGTACTGAGGCTTCGCCTGGAGCTTCCTCGCTGTCTGGCCACTCTGAAGCCCTTACCTTCTCCCAGCATCAGTCAGCAAAGTCTTTGGCTACAGACTCTGGCCCCCTGACTCCCTGGCTTTTAAGACCTAGGCTACAGTCCTGGGAATGTGTGATGGTTAATTTTATGTTAAAATTAACATAAAATTGGCCAAGGTGCCCAGATCAAACATGATTCTGTATGTTTCTGTGAAGCTGTTTTTGAATGAGTTTTGCATTCAAATCTATGGACTGTGAGAAAAGCAGATCACCCTCCCTCATGTGTGTGGGCCTCGTCCAGTTGGTCGAAGCCTCGAGTACAATACAAGGCTGACCCTCGCCTGAGCAAGAGAGAGTTCTGACTTGAACTGCAAGATCGTCTCTCTCCTGGGTCTCCAGCCTGCAGATTTTGGATTTGCCAACCTCCACGATCTCTTGAGCCAATTCCTTAAAATAAATATCTCTCTATCTCTATCTATTTATCTGTCCATATGTACATGTCCTACTGGTCCTGTTTCTCCGGAAAACCCTAACACAGAACGTCCCCACCTTCCCAGCTTAGACAGCAACCTTCTCAAGAGTGGGAACAGAGTCTTTTCTGAGCTCTGTGCCCAGCCTCAGGCATCTTCCTTCTGCCTCTGACCTCCACCCAGACCCCAGCTTCTAGTTCAGAGAAGAACTGGCTCTTAACATGGATAAGAAGCTCATTTTGGGTCTATAGTAGTTCTCTCTGCTTCAAACGGCTGACTACAATTTTACCTAGCCAGGAGCCATTCAACCCACCAGCTCAACAGGATTCCTGGAGGGGAAACATTTGCATGATGGGAAATGCCGTGGGGACAGAATAATAGTATCGGCCTCTCTGGGGTCCCCAGGGGTCAGCCAGGCTGAGTCGGACAGGACAGCAGCACCAGCGCAAGTGAAGACAGAGCCTGCAGCTGTGGGCAACCGCTAATCCAGCTCTCCCTGCAAGCCAGGCGGTGAGGCAGGGCAGAGCGGGCCCAGGGATGTCAGGGTCGTGTGGATAAAGACCTGGCTGGCAGGACCCAAGAAAGGTCACGAACCAGGGGCTGTGAAGAGACAGGAGCAGTGGGTCTGACAAATTTTACTTACAAGGGGAATTTTTTCAGCTGCCTTTTAGTCCTGTTTTTGCCAGTCAATAAAGGGATGTGGAAGGTTTCTCACAGGGAAGTCACCATGTGGTGGTAGGAAAATCTGCCGTCAGTGCTGGGAGAAAAGCCCTTTGGCGACCCAGCACAGGGAAATGGGAGGCGCCATCTCTCCAGCCTGCAGGGTGACCAGGAGTTCTCTTCTCTGTGACCCTGGAGGGACACGACAGCACCCTGCTAGGAAGAGATGCCCTGTTAGTACACCGGAGGCTCGCGTCTGGCACGTGAGGCACACCCGGACTTGAGAAACGTAGGGAAACATTGTGAACAGTTTTGACATTTCGCGGGTGTCCCAGCTAGCTCGGCTATCTGCCTTTACCTTTGACGAGGCTATTTTACAACTCTGCAGAGATAGATGTTTGCCTGTAGGAAGCTAATGGTAATAGTCCCTGTCGTAGGAATGCAAATTGTGTCTGGTGGAATGCAGCTGATTATTACCCTGTGGATATGGAACAGTTGGGACAATTTTTCATCCATTTGTCAATTCATTTCAGCATTCCTAGTCTGACTATAAATGGGTGGAATTTTGAGTTGTCTTTTGAACTCTCTTTTATAATATCTGCTCTTTCCCTTGTTCATTAACGAGTTAAATAAAAATCTTTGACATGTGATCATTTTATATCTGTAGGAGAGTAATGATTTGACCTTTTTTTTTTTAAAAAAAAATTATCCCTTGACAGGGCCCAACCATTCTCAACACACCGACCCCCAAATTAGACTGCTTCATCTCATTTAATTTCCTCCACAATAAACAAATACTGTACATTAACAGATTACATAATTGAGGTTTAATATGTTTACAGAATGGGACTAAACCTTGCAAAGTAGAAAAATTGTCAAAATTTCCTCCCTTCCCTTATTGTAAGGGCAGAGTATTGAGAAGGACCAGACACATGCAAAAAAACTTGCTTTTTCCATTCTTTCAGTCTAGCTCAGTGGTTCTCAAATTTGAGACATGTAAGAAGTACTGTAGAGAATTTTATTTTATTTAATTAATTTATTTTTAGGATGGACTAGAACTCCTGGGATCAAGCGAATCTCATGCCTCAGCCTCCTGAGTAGCTGGGACTACAGGTGCGCACCACTGTGCCTGGCTTAGAATTTTGTACTTAAGACTGGGAATACTGTTAATGAAAGAGATTTAAAGGGCCTACTGTATTTTAAAGATAGACTGTGGCAATGTTGAGAACATAAAGATTTTTGACTTCCATGATTCTGAAACTACCAGACTACCTCCTTCGCCCCCAAAATACGACTGCACCGTGATTGCGTTCAGCAGCAAGGCGCCTGGGCTCTTCATACAGTCAGATGCTTTTACTTCACATTGCATTTCCCTGGGAAGGCAGGTCTCGAGTGACTGAAGCCTTAAATTTTTTTTTTTAAACTATTATTGAGGTGAAATTTACATAACATAAATTAACTTTTAAAATGTACAACTCAGTGGCATTTAGTGCCTTGACAATATTGTATAAAGTTCCAAAACATTTTCATCACCCCAAAAGAAAACCTCATACCCGTTAAGCAGTTACTCCCCATTCTGCCCTTCCTTGGCCACCACCACTCTGCTTTCTGTCTTTATGCGTTTACCTATTCTGGGTATTTCATGTAATGGAATCATACCACGTGACTCAGCAATTCTGCTCCTAGCTATGTACCCTAAAGAATTGAAAACAGGTATTCAAACAGATACTTGTAGACAAATGTGGCCCTAATTATTGAGTTTTCCCTGGCCCTTCCTAGGCCCTCTGCCTGCTTCCTTGTGGTTCTAGAGGTAAATCTTTCCTCGTTCAGGTGGATAACAAACGCCAAAGTGCAGATGGGGGCGGGAGGAAGGCGGGAGCAGCATGCAGTTACCGCTGTTGGAGTTCTGCCGCCTGAGCAGGACGGCCCCAGTGATTGGTGGATGCTGTTCACTTAGGGGTGCTGGAACCCCTGGGACAAATGAAACATACCCAGAAAGGAGAGGCCTGGGGACACTGCCAGGTGGTTCGCTGAATACGAAGGAAGCTGGGAATGCTTGTTGTGGAAGCCATGGAAATGAAACTTGTCCAGAGTCCCTCCAGCGTGGAGATGGGTGTTGCCTGGAAGCTTGTTATGTAAGCCGGCTGGATTTCCAGACTGAGGCAAAAAATGTGCACGAGAACCTGTCTAGGGGTGGGGATGGTTTTTGTGATCCTCCTGGTCACTTCCAGGAAGGAGCCCAGGACTGGCAGACCCACTGGTACAGCAGGCCTGTTTCTAAATCTGTTCCCAGCCCATTAACTGTGCAGCATTTTTATTCTAGCCTGTGGTGGGCTTGAGGGCTTTGTTAGCACTGCAGTCCCTGGTTTGCAAATGAAACTGAAGCTGAGGCCTTTTCCAATGTTTCCTTCCCTGCTCTCATTTCCGGGCAATTATTATGAAGTGCACTCATTATCCTTACAATGGTTTGGAGATTAAAGCTTAATTTGGTTTGTTATTTCTGTGGCTTTGCCTAATAACATTTGTACCTGCACCAGCTCTGCTAGGCTGTGAAGCCAACAGCTCCTCAAATCACCAGAGGCTGTGGTTTACATCCTCAACTTTTTTCCTATTGGTCTGGCCAGAAGCAGTTTTCATGAGAACATTTTAATGGGTCACCAAGGGTATTCTGCGGGGACAACTGTCTCTGTGATAGGAGAAATGGGAGTTTCTTAAGTGAAAAGCTGGCCTGCAGGAAAAATGATCAGACTTGAATTCCAAAATGCAGCAGTTGAATTGTCTGCACCCTTTGCTGAAAGCAAATGCAAATGAAGCCACTCTCCTATTCATGCGAGGTACCACTCTGTACAGTTGGGAACTCAACAGATCTGGGTTCAAATCCCGACTCTGCCAGTATTCCATGTGTTATTTGGACAAGTCCACTAATCTTTGAACTGCAGTTGAGTGGGGTGATAAAACTGGAGTGATTGTACAATTGAATGAGATAATTTATGCAAGTGCCTAATACATAATAGGTGCTCAAAGATGATAGCGTTATTATTCGTTTAGTACTAATAGCTGCTTCCAGGCTGAGTTTGCCCCAAAAAGGATCAGGCAATTTGGGGATTTTTTAAATTTTAGAACATGTGATTTATGGAATCTAATGAGACCTAATGGAGCTTCCCAGACCTCAACTTGGCAGTAGTCTGGGGTTCTCTCCTGCAATAGTGAGCCACCCACTCATCCAGGTATGTGGCTTATTTAATCATTCTGAAGCTTAGCCAAGTCCAAGCAGTATTTTTAGAGCCACAACTTTGAGGGGGTGGGAGGTAGGGGGACTGAGAGGTCACGTCCAGAGAAGCCAGAGGGGGGCTAGAGTAGGCTAGGAAAGTGGAGAGAGAACAATCTGTGCTTTTCTATATTGCATTCCAAGCTCTCTGGATGCCATGTGAGTTATCCAGATTCTTTTCTGTATAGCAGTCATTCGACAGATGTCGGCTGAGCACCTGTCCTGTGACCGGCTGCTACTCCATCCCCTCACATGCTTTCCTGCCTCCTTTCTGCCTGCTGTCTTAGGAAGGTCACCATAAAATAACGCTCTATTTTCTCCCTAAGGAGAGAAACGGGCACTGAAGATGCCTGGAGGCCAATGTGAACAAAGTGGGTATCTAAGATGGGGGAAGATAGACAAGTTCAGAAAGGAGATGGAATAGGCAGAGATGGCATCTGTTTAGCAAACATGCCTGCTGCCATGGGCACCCTTCTCTCCCTGAGCCTACACCACTGAAAATCACCCCATGCACACAAAGGTAGGGGAAGTCTAGCTGAATAACTCTGGCCAGAATTTCCCAAGGGGTTAGAAGATTGCATGGGGGGTGTGTGTGCGTGTGTGTGTGTGTGTTGCAATGTTTCTCCATTCTCTGATAGAAGAAATGTTTCCCTTTAGCCTGACTACACTCAGGCTCCCTTTGTACAAATGGTCCCTCAGTCAGGCTCAGGGGACTCTGGAGAGATGGCACTGCCACAGAGCACAGCCAGAGGCTCTGGGAGCATTCTACGGGAGGCAGTGGACAGAGGAAGAGATGAATAGAAGGGAGAGGGGAGCTGGTGCCTTTCGGCCTGGCTCGTTTATTACTGCAGCTTAGGAAGCAGGGACATGGCAGAAACCATGTCGGCTCAATATTTTTCCCTCTTTTCCTTTCTCTTCAGCATTTCTCTCCCTTAATTCCCCAATAGCCCAAGACAAATTCCAACTACCAGCAGCGTCCTTAGATTCTCAGCATGTGAGAAGAGAGTTGCTAATACCCTCTGGGTAATTTGTTTAATTAAAGCTCAGGACATATGTTGGTTCCTGGTATAGATGAAGAAATGGAAAAAGAGTGAGAGGTCAAGGGAGTTAATTACCCATGGCTAGATCCATAAACTCTGCTGATTTCTTGTGTCCTTTATTAGGCAAAGAAAGGAGCAGAATGGAGAAGCATGGCTACATTGTCAGTTCTGCTCAGTAGCATACACTGGAAGTTATGGATTAATTATGGTATGAAATGTTAAGCAAAATGCATTACATATCTCTTTATCTTTTTGTATGCTGGGTCCCTATTTGATTAGAATGGCAATTTAATTTATACTGCCTTCGTGTGTTTGCAGCTTGATCAGACCCGCTGCCTTGCTTCGCCAGCCACTAGAGAACAGGCTTCTGAGACTTTGGAAGTGAGCCCCACTGTCACACTGCGATGATTTTTATGGCATCAGTTGGCAAGGAATCGGTGATCCAGCTGGGCACAGTATTTAGCATTGTGTTTAATATTATTCATATATTCTTTAGACATTCAAGTGGAATGGCCATGCAAAACTATACCATATGCCCAAACCCCAAGAAAACCTGGGATCTGCTGGTTTTGAAATTGCTGTATATCCACTAGATCCATTGTGATAGTTTTTAAAATCTCAAAATATAACTTTTTTAGTTATGTGATAGAGTTGTAGTACTATATCCTATTTAGAAGCACATATTTTAAAGCCTTCATTCACTTACTCATTAAATATATCTTGAATGGCTGTTAGAGGCAGGTGTTGCTGTTGGTGCAGGAGACACAAAGTTACCTCCTCCTGGGTGACTCTCTCCTCCTCCGTGGCCAGTCAGCCTCCTGGTAACACCCTGCACTTTTATTTATTTATTTTAACAGATCAAAGTATCATATAGAACACCCGGTATCTTGATATTTAATCAGAGATACCTGATGGAAAAGTAGCCCCTGGTTTGGTGCACCTGTAGTCCTAGCTACCTGGAAGGCTGAGGCAGGAGGATCACTTGAGTCCAGGAGTTCAAGGTTGAAGTGCACTATGGTCCTGCCTGTGAGTAGCTGCTGCACTCCAGCTTGGGCAACATAGTGAGATCTCATCTCTTAAAGAAAGAAAAGTAGCCCCTGGACACTCTATCTAGATTTTCATTTATCAGCTTGTCAACCCCATGGAAATAGATTGTCTTCTCTCTAATGAGTCCAACAAAATCTTGGGTATGCTTTTTATTGACTAGCCAAGTTTGGGTCACACGATCACACCTGACACTATCTCTGTGGCTGGGGGTTGGTGGGCTCTGCTTGGACATACTTGGGCTCAATGTCTACTCTGGAGGCGAGGGAGTTAGGTCCTCATGACCACATGTTTTACTAAAGGGCAATTCCCCAAAAACAAGATAGGTAGGATGGTCAGAACCAAAGTAGCAGATGGCTACCACCCAGTCCAAACCTCTCTCATGAGTATCAGAGCTGGATTACCTAACTGCTTACTCAACATCTCCACTTGGATGTCCCACATACACCTCCAAGTTACCATATAGAAAACTGGTCTCATTGTCCCTCCCCACAAAATTACATTTTCCCCTGCGTGCGTCATCTTGGTGAAGCACGCAACAGTCCACCAACCACTCAAATCAGGACCTGCTCAAACCTCCTCTCTCCTGTGGTGAGTGTCACCACTTCTTGTCTCCGTTCCTCTCCTCTAGCCATACTGCCACCTCCTTGGTTCAGATCCTCATCATCTCTGCCCAGATGACTACAATGATTTCCTAACTGGCTTTCTTCTCTTCAACCCTGCCCTTCTTCAATCGAAGTTGGTCGTTCTGTAACTAAAATGCAATCACGTCACTCACCTGTTCTAAACCATTCAATGACTACCCAGTGCCTTCAAGAGAAAATGCAAGCTTTTAACACTTGGCATACTAAGGTTTGTCTTTTATACAAAGCCCCCACATCTGGCTTGGGGACTGTCCCTCTGGCTTTCACAGCCTACCTGTGCTACTCTGACAACACTGTAATGATTGTTTGTTTGCCTGAGTCTCTCCCTAAACTGGAGTTTGTTGAGGCTGGCATATTGCAGTTTGGCTCAGTCAACACTCATCCGAAACCCTTCATAGCTTGCTCTCCTGTTTGAGCTGAAAAGTTAAAAATCGCATTTACAAGACTCCCTTGCAGCTGGGTTGTAGAAATGTGATGTAGGTTCCCTCAAGCAGATAGATGTATCTGTATGAGACTTCAATTAGAAGAGAGCAATGAAGAGTGAATCTTCTGGTAAGCTTGGTACCAGAATACCTGGCTTTTCTGGGGCGGGTAAGAGTTGAGTTTCTAGGGTCCAGCCCCTAGCACTCTAGGGTGGCCATGGCAATGGCGCTTCCATGAGAACATCTCCTTGGTGTGGTTGGTCATTTTCCTTTTTTTTTTTTTGAGACAGAGTCTCACTCTGTTGCCTGGGCTAGAGTGCCGTGGTGTCAGCCTAGCTCACAGCAACCTCAAACTCCTGGGCTCAAGCAATCCTTCTGCCTCAGACTCCCATGTAGCTGGGCCTACAGGCATGTGCCACCATGCCTGACTAATTTTCTCTGTATTTTTAGTTGTCCAGCTAATTTCTTTCTATTTTTGGTAGAGATGGGGTCTCGCTCTTGCTCAGGCTGGTCTAGAACTCCTGAGCTCAAACAATCCACCCACCTCGGCCTCCCAGAGTGCTAGGATTACAGGCGTGAGCCACTGCGCCCAGCCTGGTCATTTTTCTAGTCTGCACGGTTCTCAGTTGCATTGAAGTTGCCTGTATAGACACCAAGCCTGGCCCTGACCCTTCATGACATTCTGTGAACTACCCAATTTTTAAATAATAAATTCTTTATGCTTAAACTAGTTAGAATGGATGCTGTTGTCTACAACTAAGCACCTTGATGATTAATAATATAGATGCATCTTTGTGTTTGTAGTACCCAGCACAATGTCTGAGCCTTAATAGATGCCACATGCCTGTTTGTTGAATGAATGCTCGCATGGATACATTTTTTCCTGTTTTGGGGGTGCTCACTGTTTGATAAGGGAAGCACACATGAGAATAAATATTTCAAAGCAAAAATTATAACAGAGTTATGCACAAAGGCTAGGAAAATGCAAAGATGGGAGCACTGGGGACGTCCCAGGGAAGGTCACCTTTGAGATGGGCCTCCGGGAATGAGGAGCAATTCACTAGCTGGACAAGGAGATGAAGGTCATTCCAGCCAGGAGAAGGGTCTCTGCAAACCTGTGACATGTGAGATGGCAGGACATGTTTTGGGAATACGTGTGATTGCATAGGGTTTTCTAGAGGGTTAAGAGATGAAAGATGGAAGGGAGGGAAGCCAGGGTTTGAATAGCAGCAACAAGTATAAAGGTAAGCATTTCTAGTGCTTTCTAGATACCTGACACTGAAACTATGCCACTATGTACATTATCTCATTTAATCCTCATTATCATCTTTTTTATAGGTAAATATTAATTATATAATCTTAATTCTTTCATTTTGTGTGTCAAATGTGAAAATCTATAGGAGCTTTGGTAAAAACATGTAAAAGTCCTCGAAATTAGTTGTAATTAAAAATATTTTCTTTTGTTTCATGGGGATTAAATTTTAATTTTATTATTCTAATTAAAAGTGGCTATTTTGTTTCTTAAGAATAAAGATATTATATATTAAGACACTAGACACAAGTGAACTCATACAATTGCTTTGCAGTTTACATGATTGAATATTTTGACAGTGAAGTAATTTTTCCAAGTTTTTAAATACAGTATGAAATGAAAGTGCTTTATAAGAAATTAGATTATTCACAACACATAGTATAAACTATTATGCCCAATATTAATTCTCATTACTGTTATTACTCTCATTTTACAGGTTAAGAGACTGGCCCGGGGTCATAGAGTCGCCAATGATAGAACTTGTATTCAGGTTGAGTGCTCTCTAAGTAACCTGCTAAAGAGTTTAGACTTTATCCCCAAGTTAATAAAACCAATGAAAGTTGGACAATAATATGATTAGATTGCTGTGGCCAAAGAATTGGAGAAGGGGAGCTTGGCTGGAGGGACTTGTTAAGAGTCTAGAGGAGAGATGATGTCAGCCCCAACGGGTCAGGGGTAGTGAGAATGGGAGAACTGGATATATCTGAGAAATACCTTGGCAGTGCAACAGACAAAACCTGGAGACTGTGCACATGTTGCAGAGTTAAGGGTGAGGCCGAGGCGGGGGGTGGATGGTAGATGGTGGCACCTGGTAGATGGTGGCACCAGCAGTGAAAAGCTGGCTAGGGGCTAATTAATGATTTTAGTTTTAGATGACTTAAGATCTGATCCTTCAGAACACTGGCTTGGAGATCATCAAGATGTCCCTTTGCCCAAATGTGAAGTCCCCAGGACCCTGGAGCAAGGCCTGGTGTCCTGGGTGCCTTGGCAGCTGCTCAAGCATGACTGGAATCCGGCTCAGCATTAGGCCAAGTGACCACACAGCCTTGTGCTGCTGCATATTTAAAATTACTTGCCAGGCAAAGGAGCTACAGAGGAGAAAGGCTCTGCCTGGGCAAGGCAAACATCTGCACTGTTCAATAATTCAGCGCAGAGCTGGTCTTGGCCGCAGAGTTACTGTTACAAGGAGCATTTTTAAAGTCAAACCCAATTTCCGTGCTAAGTCATGCCTGAGCAAGCTGGACAGATGCCAAAAGGCAAGAGAAGACTCCAGACCTCTTTAGAAACAGGCACTGAGAGATAGGGGGTACTGCATGATAAAGCTGTCAGTCTGGTCAGAGCAGCCCGGCATGTGACTCATTTACATATGTCACTTCCTTCAGCATAATTTGGTCCACAGGCCCCTAACTCCAAATCCTGTGGGCATACAAAGCTGTCCAGCACAACCTGCTACTATCGGATTCAGGCTGTATTTATGGGAGGGGCGTCTGGCCTTGTGTTCCTCATCCTTGTGCTGCCCTGGACCAACTCACAGCCCCTGCAACCAGGATCCGGCTCTTCTAAGGGAGGGGCACTTCCGAGGAGGGCCCCAGGGATAGCCCTTTTTTTGGGTTGGGCTGGGCAGCAGAGGGGGTGGGCTGCCAGGTGCAGGAGTGTGGAGCTGCTGCAGCTCTGGAGACTGGCCAGCCAGCTTTCCCAGTATGCTCCTATGCAGCCATCCATCCTTGCGGACGGGCCTTGCATGGGGGCTGCCTGCTTCCTTGCTCCCCTCTGGCCCTGCTTCTGGGCCTCTTTGGTTGGCCCTGGAGCCCATCCTACCCAGACTTGGGGTCAATTAATAAGCAGAGGACCTGGAAAGAGACCTTGATTGGGCACTTGTGGGCCTGCCCAATCCTGCCCAAGGTAGGGTATTGATATTTGTTGATTAGTGAGCTTCCTGGTTAGGGCTGAATTCAGGCTTTCATCCTTTTCTTTAATTTTTTTTTTTTAACTTTTGAGTTGGACACTGGGCAAAGCTGCTCCCAGCAGGAGGAATCTGGCCTGGGTGCTCCAGCTGCCCTAGCCTGCCTGGCCTCCCCATAGGCCAAAGGGCTTCGTATCTCAACTCATCTATAACCCATGAGCAGAGCCAGTAGCTAGCAGAAACTAGGAATAACAAAAATATGCCCTTTTCTTGTGAGCTGGCACAGCTCTGCATCAGATGCCAGGCTTAGTGGCCAGGATACAGACTGGACTTCAGCCCCCACCTGCCTCTCCTGCCAGCTCCTTTGTGCATGGCACAGCTACATGTCTGTAGGTGGGGCCCTGCCCAGGAACAGTCCACCGGTGTGCTATGTTCAGCTTTAGAGACGCTTCTGCAATCCTCACCCCCACTATGTAATTCAAAACAAAACTGATACTGACTCTCAAAGCACAAACTTACACAAATGCTGAAATTAAGATGATTTCACTTGAGATGTTGAGATTATAAAATTTCAGTTCAGTTCTCACTGAAGCCAACATTTCTCAGTTTTGTGGGAGGTGCCTGCTGGGCTGGGTCTCTAAAAGCATGTTTAGGCAGACCTTTGGGCAGCTCTGTCCTTGGGACCCCAGGCCCAGAGCTGCTTTCTTGCCCCTGCAGCCCCTGTGGCTAGAGCTCCCTGACACTGCCTGCCTCCTGAGGCCAGCCCACCCCTCTTTGATTCTGTTATCCTGCTCAAGGAAACTCTTCAGACATTGGCTAACAGTGCTTGTGTCTGGCTTTTCCTTTCCCCCTCATTTTGGTTCCCTGAGTTTGAAGGAACTTTCTGGACTCCCTGAAGAGCCCCATCCCAGCAATAACACAGTCTCATCTATGCTTTGGGGTCCAAACCCCTAATCTTTCCTGATTATGTCTGAATTCCAAATGCAGCCTTGCCAAGTGGGCCTCCTCATGCAATTATAACTGGATCCAGAATAATCCATGACATTTGGAGGGTCAGGACCATGGTGGAAGTTTAAGAAATCTGGCTTCCTTCATGCCCTTTGGTGATTTTAAAATAAGTCCACACATTATTTCATACTTTTCCTTTCAAGAGTATTCTCTGCTTGAGTGTAGGCTGGACTTAGGAAGTTGCCTCTTATGAACAGAATGTGGCTTCTTCCTTGATCTCTGTCTTGGAGCATTTGCTCCAGGGGAAGCCAGCTGCCATCCTGTGAGGACACTCAAGTAGCCCTATGGAGAGGTCCATGTGGTGAGAAAATAAGGCCTCCTGCTAGCAACAAGCACTGGACAGTCACGAGTGAGCCGCCTCGGAGTGGAACCTGCTGCCCCCGCCAAGCCTTCAAATGAATGCGGCCCCAGTCAACGTTCTGATACAGTCTAGTGAGAGACCCTGAGCCAGAACCACCAGCTCGGCCACTTCTCAAATTCCAACTCTGTGGGATAATGTATGTTTATTGTTTTAGCTGCTGAATTGGGAGATAATTTTTTACACAACAATAGATAACCATTACATGCCCTGAAGAAGGAACTGGAGGGAGGGATGGGAGGGGTCTCACCAAATGATTTTCTATATGAGGAGGTTCCGTATTCTTTAATACCCCCTTCCCGGGGCTATCACAGCCTAGTGGCTTTTTTACTTCTTTGTCTCTCAGAATAACCATGAGCCCTTGAGAGCAGGAATTGTGACTTAGCCTCGATTTAGCCAAGTTCTAAGGATACAAGCTTAAAGGTGCAGGTAATAGAAAATTCTTTATTTTTCTGTAACTCACCCTAATATCTGTTTGGAATATCTGTTCTGAGAGTGGCAGAAACAGCCCATTCTGGGGCTCTTGACCTCTCAGATCCTGTTTCTCTCAGCTCCTTCCACCCCCTTCCGGGCCATGGGAAACACTCAGTAGCTGCGTCTGCATCCTGCAGGGTGTGGGAAATCCTGCCAGGTGTTCTCAGGCCTGCAGGAGCTTTATAAGGTTTGCCACTTCCGGGCCTCTTCCCTGGAAAGGAGGCTCAAATCCACTCCCTGCCCCTGAAACCTTAGGACTTACCCCAGTGGCTAATTCTCTTGCTTCCATCTTTACTCTTAGATACGTGCCTCTGACTTGCAAATCTATTGTTTAGGGCTAGAGACATCCAGGGCCTTGAGGATGTGTGTGTGTGTGTGTGTGTGTGGTTCTTAAACTTCACAAAAATTATAAGACATTTTAACATACAGAAAAATCAGAAATCAACAGAAAGTTTGTGGCCAGAAAAAAATTTAAAAAATCAGAAAATAATATGACATCAAGATTATACAGATGCTAACATTTTGCCATGTTTGCTTTAGATCCTTCTCTTTTTGAAAATCTGATAAATCACTATAAATAGAGCCAAACACCCCCACCCTCCCTGCTCTTTGGAAGTAATGACTATGCTGAAGCTGGTGTTCATCTGTCCCCTGAAGACTTTTGTTCTGTTACTATTTGTTTGTGCATCTAAAAAGAGACATTCTATTGTTATATACATTTAAAAAGTTTTACTTATATAGTATCATATTGTACATAGTCATTTTTCACTTTTTTCTATTCCATATTGTGTTTATTTTCCTCATTTTTAAGGTAATAATTTACATATACATAAACTGCTGCATGTTTTGACAAATGTATCCAATCATGTAATTATCTCCAAAATGAAGATATAGAATAGATTTGTCACCCCAAAAAGTCACCACTAGGATCTTTCTTTTCTTTTCTTTCTTTTCTTTTTTTTTCTTTTAGAGACAGGGTCTATCTCTGTTGCCTAGGATAGAGTGCAATGTGGTCATCATAGCTCACTGCAGCCTCCAGCTCCTGGGCTTAAGCAATCCTCCTGCCTCAGCCTCCCAAGTAGCTGGGACTACAGGTATGAGCCACATGCTTGGCTCATTTTTAAATTTTTGTAGAGACAGGGTATTACTGTGTTGCTCACACTGTTCTTGAACTCTTGGCCTCAAGTGATTCTCCCACCTTGGCCTCCCAAAGTGCTGGGATCACAGGCGTAAACCACCACACCCGTCCAGGCCATTGATTTTTGACACACATGTACTAGAGTCTAGAAAATGGAAAGCCTAGCCTTGCTTTTGAATCTTGGGTATTTCGTCTGCCTTTTCTGTGATATTATTTCCTGCCTGAAGCAATGAATGCCTGAGAACCAACGCTGGGATGGTTGGAGGATAACTAGGAAATTCACAAGCAGGAATCTCAGTAATATTCCCAAATTGAAGTCCTAGTGCCTGGCCAAAGACAGAGCCACAAGAAATGTTGGTCAGCCAGTGAATGAATAAAGGAAGCACCTTATGAGTAGACGGTAGATAGGAGATTGTTCTCTTCTCCATTCTTTCTGAGTACCAGGAGTCATCAAGAAGGCTTCAAGGCCAGGCACCTGCTCCTCTGTGCTCCTCTGCTGGGCTGCAGCCCTGTTGCTTTGGTCACAGCTGCTGGTGGAGGTGGGGACTGACAGGAGCCCCAGAGCAAGGTGTGTGTCCTGTGCTCCTGTCTCCAATGTTGCTCAATGAGGTCGGATAGGCCCTTCCTGGATGGTGAGAGGGTCTCTTTCTGTGCCCGCCCCTGCTCTCACCTGCTGTCATTCTCCCCGCGAACCTGCAGCGAAATGCTTTCTCTCCTCATGAGAAGAAATGAATTCACTTGGACTTCTAAGTATAAAAGTGTCAGTGAAAGACTCTTTTAAACTCTGTAAACTCTAAGACTCAACTTTCCCAGTAAAGACCTCGATGCTCCCTCTTTCCTTCCTCTGCAGCCCAAGGATCTCGGTCAGCAACTGTGGCTCCCTGCATGGTACATATTTTCAGGAAGCGAAAGGATTCTGACTGATCAGTGCTGTCTGCATGAGAGGTGCACAGAGAGCGAGAGAGTAAATAGAGCTAGCTGTATTTACCAACCCTGACCTTTCTCTGATGCTGCCATATCACTTCCCTAAGATGTTAGAGAAACAAGCCCTCCTGTGGCAAAACGCTTCTTTGCCCTTCTAGCAGGCCCGGACAGCTAACTGACCTAGCAAGACTCTGTCTGCATGTGGCCATGGTGGTGTCGTTCTCCTTGCAGCTAGGCTGGGAAGATAAGATAACAGCAGAGGAGTTGGCTTAGGACTCCAGCTGACCCTCTCTGTGCCAGAGGCAAATCGAAATAGATGTCTGAACTGGCCTTCGTTTCTCATTGCAGACCTTGGCAGCAAGTCCCAGGGTGTTTTCACAATGTAGCATCCTGATTGAGGTGTGCTCTTGTGTAAGAGAATGAGGCACACAGGTCCCTGCATCTCATTGCTTCCTCTGACGAAAGAGAACAGGTAGCCTGGCCCTGGGGATTCTAAGTTGCAATGGGAAAAAGAGCAGTGCCAACTTGTATTGTTCACTTTCAGCTTGCGTGTGCTGGCCCTGTTGGGGTGGGCTGTCCATTGACGGTTTGTTGACTTTTTGCTTCTGCTAACTGCTAACTGCTAAATCAGGCAGAATCTCTGGATTTCATTTATTTATTTTAGAGATGAGGTCTTGCTCTGTCACCCAGGCTGGAGTGTAGTGGCTTGATCATAGCTCTCTGCAGCCTCCAACTCTGGGGTTCAGGGAATCCTCCAACCTCAGCCTCCCAAGTAGTTGAGACTATAGGTGGGCACTACCATCCCTGGCTAATTTTTTTATTTTTTGTAGAGACAAGGTCTCACTATGTTGCCCAGGCTGGTCTGGAACTTCTGGCCTCAAGCGATCCTCCCACCTTTGCCTCCCAAAGTGCTGGGATTACAGGCATGAGACACTGTGCCTGGTCAGAATCTCTGGGTTAGAAAAAATGCTTAGCTCAAATATGCAGCACAGCTCTTTCTTCTGCCCCATGGGGGGTTGACAGATCTTACCAATGCCCAGCTGAAGCAAAGCCTCTGCAAAGAGAGGTGTGCCTTCACCCTGCTGGGCTCCCCTGGGGAAGGGTGAGTTTGGAGGGCAGCAGCCCCCACACCACTGCTGAGGTACCGAGCTCCGGTGAACTCCAGTCCTTACTCACTGCCCAGCGAGGAAGCCTTGCTGTGTCCAGATTGTATAAATATTGAATATGGCTGCTTGGAAGATTAGAAATCCTTAAAGGAATTGGGGAAAGGAGGAGGAGGAGTTCAGAGCAGAAGGTAGTATCAGAAAATGCTGACCCTCAGCTAAGAGTTAATACAAAAGTCAGAAGTTGAAAGAATGAGAATGGATCCTATCAGGCATGGCTTCTATTCTTGGCTTGGAATTTGTACATGCATTACTTTTAAGGTATAAATTGTGCAAGAATTTAACTGTTTGGGTCAGAACAATCAGAAGGAAGAAAGCATTTATCTTTTGGTTTGGTTTTCTAAGGTCTCCTTCTTTATTTGGAAGTCCAGCATGTTAACTTGAGGCTTTTGTCTTGCTTCTGCCTTCCTCACTCACTGCAGGAGAGTCCTCTACCCACCTCCTGGGACAAATACCCTTAGGGACCTTTCATGGGTAGGCCATTCTCCAAGGAACCTCTGTCAGCTTAGGAGTCATGTTTGCTAAGAAGCCTTCCCAGACACCCCAAATGTAGCTCAGGCCCCTCTCTCTGCACTCGCCCAAGGCCCTTCACATAACACTGGCTTCTCTCCACTGGACTAGAGCAGCCAGGGCAGGTTCAATGCCTCACTCACCAGTACATCCCCAGCCCCTAGCACAGTGCCTGATGCGTAGTAGGTGCTCAAAGCACAGGTATTGAATACATGAGAAAGTATATGGGGGACCTCAGAGAGGGGCATGTTGAACAGCTGCTCCTAGGCCCAGCCCTCCAACTAGAAGGTTCTTCTGAGCTATTGTGACTTCTCCAGGTAGTTTCTGGTACCACTCAGGACATTAGACAGGGTTGCTCCTCTTACAAAAGCTAAGTCCTGAGTTTTATCATCTGAATTTTCCTTTCCTGATCTCACAACTTTATCTGTCCTGGAACGTAGCACACCCAGAAGGCCACCTGAAAAGACATGAAACTCTCTTCCTACAGTGTGGTCAGTCTGGGCTCACACCTGGTGGGAGCAAGTGGCAGGCACACAGTCGGGTGTGGTTTCTCCTGCGTGGTTTAGGGCGACAGCATTCCATGAGTCTCCTCGCAGTCTTTTTGATTCTTCTCACCATCTCCGGCTGCCCTAAGCCCAGATTCTTGGGCTTTTCTGTCTTTCTTCACATTTACCTTACTTATTTTCCTTGTCAAATGCTCAGACAGCTCTCACTCTTTCTCTCCGTAGTGGGTCCTTGGATGAGCAGGGCACTTTGGGGTCAGGGTCCCTAGGTTTCCAGTTGAATATCCTCTCCTTATAACCCCCTGAAAGTTGCTATAGGCCAGGTCCTGGGTCTCCTATATTCATACTCTGTGTCCTTCCTAGTGTGCTGTTCTCTGTCTTTAGTTCCCACTGAACGCACTCACCCAGGCCTCGCGTCCCCACCTCTAGGCCCACCCTGCACAGCTTCTGCCCTGCAGAAGGTTCCTTGCTCAGCCACACCCTCCCCCAGGCCTCACATCAGCTCTGCCTCCCCCAGGGTCTCCCACTGAACCCCCCACCCCAACTTCCCAACTTCCACTGCTTCACAGTCCCCTGGCCAGCCTGGATCTCCTCCAGTGCGCTGTGATTTGGGGAAAGGACTCACAGTGTCAAATGGTCACTTTCCTCTGTCCTCACTTGCTCTTTCTAATGAGAAGGTGCCAAAGGCCTGGAGAAAGTGAGCAGGAATTTACCAGGAGACAAAGGGAAAACCTCCTTCTGGGAAGAGGAAACAGACAACACAAAGGCCCCAAGGAAGAAAATGAATGAAAAAGGGACAGCCAGAAACCTGATGTGACCCGAGGTGGGCAGGGTGAGGTCCTGGGGATGGGTAGGAAGGCCTTGTCTTGATGTCTGGGAATCATCAAAATACATCTTTGGGCAAGAGAGTTACTCATTAGCTCTGTGTTTATATTAACCACTCCTCGGCTCACAGGCAAACGGCTAGTCTTGAAACTGACAAGAAAGTTGATAAGAAAAATTAATAAGAAATTGATTGTTATAACCCCATAAAAGAATGAACAAAAAATATGATTAGAAATTCACAAAAAAAGAAAATACAACTGACTCAAATATATAAAAGATATTTGACCTCACTCATAATAAGAGAAACACAAATCAATTCTCTACTGAGCTACCATTTTCACTTATTATATTGGCAAAAATCCATGAATTTGATACATGTTGGCACTCTCAAACACTGCATGTAGAAGTGTAAATTAGCACAACCCCAGTGGAAAGCAGTTTGGCAATATCTACCCAAATTATAAATGCTTATCCAGCAATCCTACTCTTCCATTTCTGAGATTTACTACAGACATAGACTGTATGTATGTGAAAGAATGCATAGTCAGGGTTATTAATTGCAGCACTGTTATCAGGGTAAAATATAGGAAGCAGCTAAGTATCTATCAATAGGATACCATTAAATAGATTCTGGTCCAACTACATAATGAAATACCGTGCCACTGTGAACAAGAATGAAGACGTGTTCTCTGTACTGACAGGGAAGAGTTCCAAGACATCCAAGACATGTTATTAAATGATTAAGCAACATACAGAACAGGGAATAGAGAACGGTACATTTTGTGTAAAACAGGGCAGAAGAAATAAGAATATGTATTTACATTTTCTTATAAAAGCATAAAGGAGCTTGAGATGGGTGCAAAAGAACCCAACAATGGTTGCCCAAGTGGAGGGGGCAGAAGTGTGGGAACCAGGCAGGTAGGGGGTGGGTGGGGGGTGAGGAGACTTTTCACTGTGAATCTTTTTATATTTTTATACACATTCCCTTGGGTTTTTTTTTTTCAATTTTTTTTTTTTTTTTGGACAGAGTCTCATTCCGTTGCCCTGAGTAGAGTGCAGTGGTGTCAGCTTAGCTCACAGCAACCTCAAACTCCTGGGCTCAAGCGATCCTCCTGCCTCAGCCTCCTGAGTAGCTGGGACTACAGGTGCACATCACAACGCCTGGCTAATTTTTCTATTTTTAGTAGAGATGGGATCTTGCTCTTGCCCAGGCTGGTCTTGAACTCCTGAGCTCAAGCGATCCTCCTGCCTCGTCCCCCCAGAGTGCTAGGATTACAGGCGTGAGCCACTGCACCCAGCCCATTCCCTTGGGTTTGAATCATCCAAATATGTACTCTAGTCAAACATTATGTTAAAAAAATGAATTGGCTGCTCCCATAGTATTTCTTTCCGAATAGTTCTTTGGTAGCCTGACTGCCCAGAGGAGCCCAGCACCTGGCCTTATGACACAAACCATCTCCAATGATCTTCAAGCGTTAAAAAATATTCTCCCAGACAAATCCATGAATGTCTTCAGAGGGCAGCTGCAGTGTATCACCCAACCGTGAGTCGTCACAGCTCCCTCAGGGTTGAAAATACCTCCTGGTCCTTCCGGGGTTTCTGGTGTCTGCATTTTCCCCTGTGCTACTTTCACATGCCAGTCATCCTTTTCACGTGGTATCTTTGTGCCCTTTATTTTGGTATCTTTCTTTCTTGGGCATCCCCCACCTAAGATGACCTGGCTGAGAAGTTCGTGAGAACTGATCACTCTCTCTGGGCTTTGTGATCACTTTTCCAGACTCTGTACTTTATGCATATCAGATGTGGTTGCCCAGTTTGAATACCTTATAAAAACATTTCAAATTACTTGGTAAAAATTCTCCAAACAAGGAGCAGCTGTGTGGGAGACCGAGCCAGCGGGTTGCTCACCACTTTCTCAGAAGTGTGGTGGGAAGCACGGTGTCCCAGAGTTCCAGGAGGTGAATGCAAAATTAGCCTAGCAGGCCCTTGGGTCGGGACATGCTTGCCTGCAGAAACAGCCTTCTCCTCCTCCAGGGGTGTTCACAAAATCGCCCTCTCGAGGACGCTCAGTCAGACATTCTCCCAGGAGAGCTTTGGGTCTGGGCTTCCCTTCTTTAGGCCTTGTTGCTCGGTGTCTGTGACATCTGTCCCTCAGGTCCAGGCTAACTTACCTCCCACACTTCTTCAAGCAGATGCCGAATGAGAGATGAGTAAGCTTAAGTCCGACCAGGCTGACTCACTCCCCTGCTCTGCTTTCCAAAGCCGACCTTTTATGAGTCTGTTCATGTGTGAGTAGCTTGTTTTATTCCCAGAATGAAAGAGTTCTGCATCTTTGGTCACACACAAGGACTCCCAGCCAATTATAAACTCCTAGAGTACGGGGACCACCTGTTTGCCATCTTTGTTCACCCACAGTCACTAAAACACAGCCTACCCTCCATAAGTACTTGTTGAATGAATGAATGAATGAATGGTCGAATGGAGCTCTAACGCTATATATTTAGATCATCTCTGTCCAATAGCAATTTCTGCAGTATAGAGATGTTCTATAGCTGTGCTGTCCAATATAGTAGCCATCAGCTACACGTGGCTACTGAGCTCTTGAAATGCCCATAGTGCCACTGGATAATTTTACATTTTAATTTATTTTATTTAAGTGGTCACATGCGGCTAGTGACAACCATTTTGAGTGGTATAGATGTAGACTATTGGCTTTATCATTTGATCATCTACACTGATAAACAGTGTAAACTTCTCAAATTAATTCTTATTTCACATAGCTCAGAAACTTTCAGCAATAGATTTAGAAGCAGTGAAAAGCATATTAGCACTTCCCATGATCACAATAGGCAAACAGAAGACAACAGGAGGAAGAATGAGTAGAAATTTGTTCTGCCTGCTTTTTTCTGAGAAAGTCTTGGGTCCCCTAGGAGTGTAAACAGTCAGCTTCTTGGTTTATGATTCACCCAAGAGCCACCCCTATGCCTGACTGCTCCAAGCCCTCGCCAGGAGGCCAGGCATGGAATCAGGGCTGAGTCGGAGGGAAGAGTGCCACTTGGTGAGTCATCCGCACCATGTCTCAGAACAGGTGTTCTTTGGGAGCCTCCAGGGAGGGCGCCCCACCCACCCTGCCTTTTCCTGCAGGGGCGATTGCGGCTCATCCACTGGGGTGTTTCATTCCTGTTCAGGAATGTCGGAGGTGGTGTGGTGTTACCAGGGACTTACGCCCAAAGACCCCATGAGGAATTGGATCTAGGGGTAGGTCTTGTGCTCCGACTACCCTGGTGGAGGCTGGATTCCCCTGGACACACACCAGCAGCAACTCCAAGAATGCTAAACAAGCACCCTTTCTGCAGCACTTGGCATCTGGCTACAGCCATGGTTGCCACTGGCAGAAATCAGAGTATTTTCTCGTGCAGGGTGCCTGGGGCTCAACAGTCACCAGCAGGAGGGTGGCTGGAGAGAGGGCATCTATGTGTGTGGGGAGCTCCCCTAGGTGCCACTGTCCTCTAGTGCCGCGGGCCCCAGCCTTTTTGGCACCAGGGACCATTTTCATGGGAGACAATTTTTCCATGGATCAAGGAGGTGGGGGATGGTTTCGGGATGATTCAAGTGCATTACATGTATTGTGCATTTTATTTTTATTGTTATTGCATTGTAATATATAGTGAAATAATTACACAACTCACCACAGGTTGGGGACCCCTGCTTTAACGGATGGAACAGGACAGAATCTCCACACCCAAGGTGAGCGGTGTTCGCATCTACGTGCTGAATGAAGGCAGCTCCCCTTTGTTTTCTGGGTTTGAAGATACACACAGAGTAAGTCATGAAAGTTCCCGTGATGCCAGGTCATTAAGACAGAGATCCAGGAGCTGCCTGTATCCCTCTGCTCTCAACCCTCAGGGATACAAGCAAAAGGCACAGACCGCCTAGCATGTCCCACTCCCATGCTACACCGTCCCCTCTGGGCAGCCGCCTGCTTGCCACCTCTCATGGGGAAGACAAAAAGTCTGCAGCACTGGGTCCCTGACATAGCAGAACTCCCGAGGTGCCTAAGGCCAGGGTAGTGTCTGGGTGCAGTCTTCTGTTGGTGGTGAGCCATCTTCTGGAGCCTACAGTTGTTTCAACATATCGTACACACCCTGCAGGCCCAGCAGGCAGGGCGGGTGAAGCCCAAACTGTGGAGAGAAGCTTCGATTACCTGTTGCATAAACAATGCCTCATTCAGGGGCCGAGAAAGTGTAGAGGTAGCTTGTGACTCCACACTCATGGACCCCGCCCTTCTCTCACTTGGACTCTTTTCCTCCCAACCATGCCAGGTGTGGGGACAACATGTCAGGTCCATGTTCCCTGGTTCTTGGTTCCCAGTACTGAAGAATGGTTACTGGTACTGAGTTGATGGAGCAAATGAGCAGACCAAGCAGATGCAAGGAGGCAAAGTGCAAAGTTTATTAAAGCGTAGAGATTCCAGAGAAAGAACAGGTCAACCCCCACGAGTGGAGGAGACCCTGAGTTTAACAAGAATTTCTCTTTTATGCTGATTCCCTAATTTTATGTTAAGTGGGGGGTCGAATATTCATGATTTTTCTTGGAAAGGGGTGGAGAATTCCACAGAACTGGGAACCCTCCCCATTTGTAAACATGTAAGGAAATTTCCCCGGGTGGGGTGTTGCTGGTATTTGCAAACTGTCATGTTGTGGGTGGGTGTGATTTTTACTATGTTAATGAGGGTAGGTCACTTGAGGATACTATCACCTTACTTGTGCCAATGCTCCAAAGACCCTCTTTTGTGACCTTGTTCATGTCTCCACTTTGCAGCTTTCCTACCTCTTTCTGGTCAGTCCTTGGAGACCAAACATCATGGACCAAACATCTGTTTAGTCCTTGGAAGCCCCCTTGACATGTCATCTGTTCTTTATTGGAAGCCCCCCTTCTGGTCAATTTATTCCCTCTTAGTAGACAAAGCATCTCCTAGCGCCATCTATTTCTCAACGGAAACCCCCTAGACAAATCATCTGTTCCCCTTCCTCCTTGTCCCAACCTAACAGCCACATCTTTAAAATCTTTGGGGCAAGGACAAGTTTGGAGGATAACCAGTGTCTCAATCACTGCAAGAATAATGCCCTGACAGCATGGCAGTCTAGTGTCAGCTTGTCATCTGGGCCTTCGATTCTTGAAATTCCACCCAGCTGTGCCTAAAAGTCCTACTGTTCTCATTGCTCTACTTTTTCAGAGCAATTCATCCTTGCAGAGGGCATGGCTGTTTCTGGGTCAAGTGTGACTGAAGAGGCTGGTGTGGGTGTATCACCCAGACCATTCTGGAAGACTCCTTTTAGATTTCCTGGAGAAAGATTGTCTCTGCCTACAATTTGTGGCTCTGTGTATTTCTTGGGATGCCAAAGGTTAATGCCTACAGAAATTATTCCTGAAATAAAGAACATTTAATTGAGGTCAAGGCTATCTGTGCAGCATAGCCACAGAATTTTAGATTTTAATAGCTAGAAGAGAACCTAGAGATCACAGCCCATTTTAAGAGTGAGAGAAACAGTTCCAAAGAAGTTAAGCAATCTGGCCAAAGTCACTCAGCTTATAGGCAGAGCTACTAGAACCTTGAGTAGACAGTTGATCAAGACAATGCGTAAGTCAATGAGTTGAGGGAAACAGGGGACTTACTCTGGACTCCTCATTTAGAAAAAGGGGCATGGATTCAAAATTATTTGGGTTAATATTTTCCTTTTGTTTCAGCATCAGATACTCTAAATCTTATCATGCATTAAGCAGGATGACAATCTGTCCTCACCATGAAATGCTTTGCTCCCCCACCCAGATTGCATGAACTGCATTTATGTAACTTGGAATTCACCTGATTGATTGAATCTGATTATAGGAGAAGAGTCACATCCACCTCTCCATCTCCAAGGCTCTGGATGATGCCATGTGTCAAAAGACCCTGAGATCCCTTGGGGGAATAACCTTCAAGGTTGAATTAGGGACAAAACTTGCTCTTTCCTTCCTCTCTGATAATGTGCCTGTCAACTATAGGGAAATGTGAACCGTTACAGTATTGAGACAAGAATGAGAGGCTGACACCTTCCTATGACTTATGTGAGCTTTGGCTTGGGGAGAGATGTCCAGGGCCTCATTGCCATGGAATGGGATACACGTGAGATGAGTGAAGCTTCCGCATTTTCTGTGAGCCACATGTTGTCTCTCTCTGTCATCTTATGCTGGAAACACAGGGACCAGAGCCTCTCAAAGCAGGGTCTGGTAAAAGGATCAGTTAATGTTTTCCACGGGGTTCTTTAAAGTTTTTTAAAATGTGCTGCTGGAGGTCATCCAGCTCTGTTTCTGAAATAATTGCTAGTTAAGAATCTGGCTGCCACCACCCTCAAAGGCAGGCCAGTTCTTTAGTGGGAGCCCTGGTATTCTAGGGATGTCAGGGTTAGAAACTGTTCTTGGGATGATGGTCTATGTACCCCACTGATCTAGCATTGAATTCAATACTATTTGGTAAAATTCCCCCAATAGGATTTTACATTCCTTGAGCCCAAATAATGCAGTTTATATTTTCTTTGATTTCCCTTCTTCTACATTGCCCAAACACATTGTAGATCATAACACAATTTAATTAATTCTTAAAGGCTTAAATAAGGCAGAAACATACATTTATAGTAAAATACATATGTATTGGATATGAGATACAAATTCATAGTAAAAATATAGTGTTGATTATTCAAGTTGACAATGAGAAATAGAATAATTTAAAAAAAAATTATCTTGGGCCTGGGTGTGGTGGCTCATGCCTCTAATCTTAGCACTTTGGGAGGTCGAGGCAAGAGGATCACTTGAGGCCAGGAGTTGGAGGTTGCAGTGAGCTACAATGATGCCACTGCATTCTAGCCTGGGCAACAGAGGGAGACCCTGTTCCCCTTTCCCCAAATTATTTTGGTAAAAGCTTTGATTCAAAGGTCTAAAAGTTCAATAATGTCCCTCAAAAAATGTGATAGCAAATGTTGCAGAGGGAGAAAAGTTGGCTTGGAAGGTGCAAACTTTGCATTCACATGTGTGAGAAAGACAAATAACACCTCTGAAAACTTCAAACAAAACAAAAAAAAGTTGAGAAATGCCACAGATATTGAACTCGTCCCCAAGAATAGATGGTTTATCACCCTAGCATACGTCGGGAGGATAAACTGGGCACACATGTCAGGTGTGTGGACAGATGAGGAGAAAAGGTGTCTTGAGAATGCTCTCCCGGGGCTGGAGAGCCACCACATAGGGTCCTTTCAAGGGGCTTTTCACATACCTGAGGCCCTCTGGGAAGCTCAGTCCCCTAGAGCAGGGGTCCCTAACTTATGGTGAGTAGTTGTATAATTATTTCATTATATATTACAATGTAATATAATAGAAATAAAGTACACAATAAATGTAGTGCACTTGAATCATCCTGAAACCAACCCCCATCCCTTGTCCGTGGAAAAATCATCTTCTGTGAAAACAGTCCCTGGTGCCTAAGATTGTGGCCTGCTGCCCTGGAGGCATTTGCCACCTGTGTACGACTGAAAATCAAAGAGCATCTGGCTCCTGTTCTCCTAGCTGAGTCAAAGGCAGAGTAGTGCCTGACTATTTTATTTCTAACAATGTGAGTGGCTTACATGGGCCCTGCTACATTGACGTGGTCCACAGCTAACGGGGCAGAGAGTGGGAGGCAGTGACTTGGCTCTGGAAAGTGGCATTTTCCTGGGAGACAATGAGGAAGTACCTATCATTTTTAAGTCCAAATTGCTCAGCTCTGAAAGGTGCTGTCAGGGGAGGGGGCCGAGGAAAGTTGTAAGGAGGAATTGTTTTGCTCTCCTGGACACTGGTAGCAGATTGGATATTAACAATAGCAGGTACACTTAAATCATTCCATTGGACATTTTAGCTCAAGGTCACGTATTTCCACTTTGAAGTGAAATGATCTAAGTTGTTGCCTTACAATTTTCAGTTGCATTTTTGAGTTGGACTTTGGCCATGCTGTCAGGCGGCTCTTGGAGACGTTGTTAGCTTTGGAAACTGCTCTTTCTGCAAGGCCTGGAGAGGTTAACCGATCTCCTGAGACTCCTCTGACCGGCCTTTGTCCTGATTCCTGGTTGAAACCCAGAGCAGTTTTTCACCTTTCCCTTTCTGGACTCTCCCAAGTCTGGAAAAAACAGCAAACAAAACCCAAACAGAAACATACACACAGGGTTAGACTTCTGTGTGCAGATGCTGCTTTGACTGCAGCAATTTCTATTTCTTAAAAATGCACCAGTGTCTTTTATTTTCAATGGTCACAGCTAACGTTAACAGGAGGAGATCCGATGTCTGAAATACTGCATGTTTTCAGGCCCAGGCTGTCTCAGGCCGAGAGCGATGAGGACAGCCCCACAGGAAGGTGTGCTCAAGGGCACGACTCCCTGGCTCACCACCCATTCCACGGGAACAGATTCCATCCTCCTTTCTTCGTGGGGGGATCCACGAGCAAATGAAGGGTGACAGAGCTTGAGATCCCCGAAAACCCTTCTTCCCTCTCCTGGGTTAGACAGGCCTGGATGGAGGAATTGCTTCCTTGCCGAGTCAGTTAGCACACACGTGCTCTGTGTCTTGAGCTGAGCTGAGCTATGTGAGCTCAAAAGCAGAGGAGACTTTGTTCTCGCCAGTAGGGAGCTCTATACAGATATATGGAGCCCAGAGGCCACTGATGCAGATTAAGGAGGATTCAACCAAGGCCCATGACTTTCTGGAGCATCTTTGCCAGGCTCAGACATCTGGTGGGCACTGGACAGGCCCTCACTCCAAGAGTGGTACTGAGAATGTTCCCTTTGGACCCAGAGATGAGCTTTGAAATGAACTTCTAAAATGTATATGTTTAATGTTTAACAACTGGTTCTTTGGGGTGGGAAGCTGCCCCAATTTTGTATTATTTGCCAATTTCTGTGGCGTAAATACTCTCACCGTGGCTGGTTTGAAGCTAACAACTTGATGTCAAATGGCTTGCAATATGCCTGAAAATTAACAGTGGGCTTTTGTAATTAAAACCCATCTCCAGCTCACCGCTGGCTCTCGCCCAGTATGGTATTACTGAAACTGACCTGAAGCACAGTGCACTGGCTTCAGAGCCAGACCCACCTGGAGAGGACTCCACGCATGTCCTAATTCTCCTGTGTGTCTCACAAGACTCTGCATGTGGGAGACTTTCTAACGGAGGGCCAGACTCCCTTCACTGAAGATAAGTTGCTTGGCACAGTGGAAGGGAAAGAGGGAAGTGGGAATCCCACTGCACGTGTCTTTGTTAAGCACTTTCTGCGTATCAGAGTCCTTGTGAGGAGCCGGGAGAGATTCAGGAGGAACCTGACCTGCCCTCATGAGCTGCCAGCTTCAGTGGAGGGACAGACAGGACAACCACTAAGTACAGAACAAAGCAACGTGAAAAATATCCCGCAGTATTTGATGTGACAAAGTACTGAGGGAGTGCAGGGGGGAATGATCAATTCAGATTCATGGAATTAGAAAAGGCACCGTATATTTGATGAATGGATGTGTATCTTCTAGCAGAAGGTCAGATGCATGGTAGGAGTTCTAAACACCTTGATTCCCATCTGGGTCCTTTCCACTCTAAGAATTCTGTATCTAAGAACTAGTGTACAGAGAAAACCTAGTAGATGCTAGATGAGTTATAGCTACAATTAAGTGCAAAATGGAAGCCAAAAATCCAAAAGTCTATTTGTAGCTGAATTACCAAACACTGGGCGGCTCTGCCTGGCAGTGTGTGGGTTAGCTGTCCTTGCTGTCCGAAAATGGTGTGCAGTTCTGTGCTCTCCATCTCACTTGAGCTGGTGGACGTGGATCCCAGTCCCAGATGCTGGGGGAGGGGTTTGAATGGGGGGGTACTTTGGGGGTGATTACCTATCAAGGAAGGATCCAAAACACAGCGGCATTTTCAGTATCAGCCTCTGCAGCCTTTGCCAATGTGCTTACTGCATTCTAGCACCCTCCTGAAGGCTAGAGGACGGGCTCCCGCGGGAAGGACTCAGACATCAGACAAATTAGTGAAGCCCTCTCTCCCATTTATGGGGGAGAAAATATGTCTCAGGGCCTGATGGTGAGCACTGTTCCTAAGGTATTCGAGGGACCACCAAGTGAAGCCCCACAAGGCAGCATGAGACATCCCTATCTGGAGATTTAGGGGAGCACTTGCAACTTGCACCCTGGGAATTCTCTTCCACCCTCCCACACAGCAAGAAAGATGCTTGGCAATGTGTGTTTGCCTGCCTGTCTGCTGCCTGGGAGGGGCTCCGGCGCTAGCAACTCTGCTGGAATATGGAGCTGTGCATGGGTGTGTGGGAGTGGGGTGGGGAGGGGTGCCAGGGAGGGCCTTTTGCCACCCTAACTGGCTGGAGGGAGCAGCTGTCTGGGGATGAGAGGCAGAGCGAGAGGGTGCTTGAGCTGTTAGCTGATTCCTTTAGCTTGCTCACTCTGAGGAGGCCAGGAAGCAATGATTTGTAAGCTCTGGGGTGTGTACGTATGTGTGTGTGTGTGTGTGTGTGTGTGTGTGAGAGAGAGAGAGAGAGAGAGAGAGAGAGAGAGAGAGAGAGAGAGGAGAGAGAGAGAAGTCATGAGAAAGCAATTGGGGATATATTTATCTTTAGCAACCTTTACACTAATCAAAAGCAATTTTATTCATTAAACAAATGTATTTATTTGTCAAATCTAATTTACTTATAAATTGGATCATTGTTTATGTTTATTGTTTATCGATTTGTTTAGAGATGTTAAAGAATGAAACACTTGCTGGAACAATCAGGCCCCCCGTCCCCATTTTGTACCCAAAAAAACAAAAAGAAAAAAGATCTTTAGAGAAAAATATTCCATCTCTCCCTCCTTTCCCTCTATCCTCCCACCATTGCAATTACTTGCTCTCCTTCCCTTTGATCCTCCTTGCCAATCTACTCTATTTAATCATTCATTCATTCAGCCAGTCAGCCAGTTGGTCAGTCAACAGACATATCACAGGCACATTGCCAGGCATTAGTATCTATGGGTGGAAGTTGTTAAATAAGCCAATTTTCATTTTCATTTCGTCTAAGAAAGAGTTTCCTAACAGTTCATTTCACTCACAAAAGGAGTACATTCTTCCGCCAGGGAAAACGTCTGATTATTCGAGCCAGCGAAAGCCAGCTGGGATGCGCACAGGAGATTCTTGCATCACGCTGGGCTTGGCCAGGATGACACCTGAGGTCTTTTCCAACACTGAGATTCCATGGTTTTGTTGTTATAATTTTTAATGTAATTGAAAGACACCAAAGAAGTACTGTGGTCCCTAAATTAGATTTTTCCCCCTTAACTCCCAAGTGGTCGATCCCAACACAGTAAAGGTCAGACTGGCTCCCCGATCCTCGCCGAGTTCTGCCTCCTCTCTGGCATTTGATTACTTGAAAGCTGTCTAGACGGAGCCGAAGGAATTAAGAAAGGGGCAACATGAACTCTCTCGTGTGCAGACAGACTTTGTGGAGATGAGTCAGGGCCCGTGGCGATGCTCCTTGTGCTATTTCTAGGACTTGGCACGATTCCTCCCCAGAGAGGCTGCGGGTCCCCACCCAGAACCAAAGGTGATGACTGAACATTAAGGACAAGCACAAAAAGGCAGAAAACCCAGCGCAAGGCAATTTTCTAATTGGGGATCTGGCAGCCTCTCCAAATCACACCGGGCGGAGTGAAGCGGCAGTTTCACTTCGCGCCAACTCGATTCGCTCTACCAAGCACGTTTTGGGCATTGCCGCCACATGCCTGCACTCCGGGGACCCGCGAGGGTGACCTGCGTGCTGTCTACCCTGCTGACAGAACCTTCTGCCCACTGGCCCGACGGGCTGCTGGGAGAAAGCCCGAATCTGTGGGTGTGCAGAGGCCACGGCTCAGCCTGGAAGGCTCTCTCCCTGCAGCCCTGCACGCCTCCCCTCTGCCTGGTTACCATTCTCATCAGAAAAAGCAGGATGCTGGCCTTAAGTCCTGGCGATCGACATGGAGAATAGGAAGTTCTGAGCCCACTCCCCACCCTGGACTTCTGGTCAAAAATTAAGTATAAATCGAATCTCTTCCCTTTCCTCCCCTGTCAGAGGCTGCTCTGCAAAGCCGCCGGTAATCAGGAAGAACCGGCAATGAAGTGTCTATCAAAAGGCCTGTTTTTACAATTGGGACCCTTGTGGGTGATGAGGTAATTTCTTCTTAAGCTTCTGGTATCCAAGGAGGAAAAAGAACAGCAAAATAAGGTCTGTTAATAAAGGTGCGAGAGCCTCCGGGTGTTTGCTGTTATTAAAGAGACCTTAAGGAAGGCTGCTCCTGGGCTGAAAGCAAACCTTTTCAAGGGTTTCATTTTAGAAGGTTCAAAAGACACCAGGGAGAGGGAGAACAAGAGGCAGGAAGAGGCAGGCACAGAGCGCGGATGAGATGAAGGGAGGCAGAAGGCAGGCGAGCCATGCCTTGCTGGGATGTCGCTGGAGAGTCACAAGCACAGGCTCCGGCAGTTTGATCACTGGAAAAATGTTTTCTGTTAAGGGTTGGTGCAGTGGAAGAGAGAAATCTCTGGATTTTTTTTTTTTTTAAAGACATGCCTTTGCTCCTGCTGCTGTTTGCCTGGAATGCCCTTTTCTGCCCATCTTTAGCCCATTTGGTCTAGATCACTCAATGCAAATGCCCCCTCCTCTGTGAAGCCTTCTTTGGTGTCCCCGGTGTTCACCTCCTGCTGGTCAATAGTATTAAAAAAAAATTTATTTTTAATTGTGGTAAAATCCACATAACATAGAAGTTACCACCTGAAATATTTTTAAGTCTGCAGTTCAGTAGTGATAAATATTAGGATATTCACATTGTTGTGCAACCAGTCTCCAGAAATTTCTCATCTTGCAAAACTGAAACTCTGTACCCATTAACAACAGCAATTTCCCATTTCTCCCTTTCCTCAGCCCCTGGCAACCACCGTGCTATTTGCTGTCCTATAAATGTGACTACTCTAGGTACCTCTGAAGTGAAGCGATCCAGTGGTTGTCTTTTTGTGACTGCCTTACTGCACTTAGCATAATGTCCTCGAGGTTTATCCATGGTGTAGCCTGTGCCAGAATTTCCTTCCTTTTCAAGAAATAGTAATTTGGTTTAATGTTTTAGTGGCATTTCTGAGGTACTGTCTTATTTTTAAGCTATGTGCACACATTATATCTCCCCTATAGAATTCTAAACCCATTCAGGGCAAGATCTGAATCTTTCTCCCTTTCGAGTCCCCTTGTCCCTGTTAGCCCAGTGCTTGGCAGAGAGTCTGTGCTAACTTAATATTTGTTGAAAGGATCAAAAGATAAATGCTACCATATCGTCTTGAGTGGGCGCTTCTAGACCTCTCTGTCCCTCCATAATCATATCCCTACCAGGGTCGGCAGCAATGTAAACCAGTGCATGTCATCCAGGTGAGGCGAACAGAAGGCATTTGTAGCCACAGTTTTAGGCTCATCTTCTTACCCAGCAGCCTTCAATCCGTCCCTCATCTTCTCCCAGCTCCAGCCTTCTGTTTCCGTTAGGAAAACATCTCCCTTGAGACAGGAAAGCCGACCCAATCTTAAAAGAACAGAAGGCCAGAACAGAAAGAGTGAGGAATGAGGGAGACAGTTCATGCAAGAATGGAAGCTGACATATAGATTTGCCACCCTGTCAGCTTTCTGATTGTGTCATCATTCTGGATAGGAATCTCCTCGCAGAGGTGGGGTTGGTAGCAGGGGCAGGGGACTGTCTTGTTATTAATCACACTAAGCATCTTTTTCACCCTCCCCCAAGTTGTCACTAGGGAAGGTTTGCTTATTATGCAACTCAGGAACAATAAGCCTTGCTAAAATTTGGCTTAGGATCTTGGAGAACTAAATGTAACTTCATGCTTGGTCTGTAATAGCTATTTTTGGAGTTATTTTAGTTAGCTTGGCTTGTAACCCTGTCCTTCCCCTTTGTTCTCCCACAACCATTTGTAAAAGGGGATCATGGAATGAATACAGGCTTGAGTGGAGCCGTCCTGTGTTCTGGAGAGGTGACCTGGGGCAGGCCATATTGCCTGACGACCCTTAGTTTCCTCATCTGTCAAATGTGGAAAACACCACTGTCTTTAGCAGGCTTTTCTGAGGATTCAAGGAGATCATGCACGCTCAATGAGTGGATGATACACGCGACTTTTTCCCCTTCTCCTAGGTTGACTCGATGGTCTGTACTGAAGACTGTGGCTGAATTGGCTCAATTTGGATCCAAGACACCACATCCACATTCACTGTGCTGGCTTTGTCTCTTCTCCAGCTGCCCAAGACACCCATGGACACCCTATGGTAGTTCTTCGTTTTTGGGACAACTGGACTCATTAGAGAACAGTATTCTGGTGTGGAATAAGGCCCTTTTCAGGCCCAAGGGAGCCTTGTTGGAAGATGGAATTTTCAAACCCACAAGAGAATTCGTAGAAGAACATACCACCCACAGTCAGATTTCTCTCTCAAGTGATTTATGTCGGTGTCAGGCAGATGGCTCTTTGTCTGCGTGTGTTATTGGAGCTATTGGAGCTCAGCCTTCAGAGGAGCCCTCATTTTTTGATTCACATCACCTTTATTAGAGGAACCTAGTCCTAGGGGCTAGCAAATGGGTAGGCACTCAGCCAGCCCAGAATAAGCGGAGCTATGGAGGCAGTTTCTGCAATAATCTAACAGAGTTGGTGCCCTCCTTGACCTAGGATGCCTAAAATCAATGGCCTGTTTGCCACTTTCCATCATCAAACTCTTCCGTCTTGGACGTAAGAGAAGGAAGTGATTACTTCCTGCAGCGGGGTGGTTTGCAAAGCCTTCCTGGAAGTAGCATTTGAGCCTGGCCTTAAAGGATGGGTAGGATTGAGAAATGTAAATATTTGCAGGAAAGCATTCCTGGCAGAAAGAACAGCAGCGGCAAAACTCGGGAGCGGGAACTTGAAGTGGCATTAGTGGAGAATAATTTGGGGAATAAGATACACAGTGGAATAATAAAAATAGCATTCATTAAACACCGTGGTAGGCATTCTCTGAGCTGGCCCCAGGTGAGCTCTGCCTCTTGGTCTTCACACCCTCATGCGAACCCCTCCCTGAGTGCAGGCTGGATTTATGGACCCACTTCTAATGAATAGACTATATCAGACGTTATGGGATATCCCTTCTGAGATTCAATTATAAAAAGACTGTGGCTTCCTTCTTAGGCACTTTCTCTTGCTCTTGCTCTGCCTTGAACTGTACGCCCTGAAGAAAGCCAGCGACCACGTTGTGAGGCAACCCTGAAGCCTGCCAATATCCGTGTGGTGAGCGGGACACATTCCTGGTGGTCTTGGAAGCCAAGCTAGTGGTGCTACCCTCGGGTAGGGTAACAGTACCATTTCTCTTGTCCTGGGTTAGAGATTGTGTCCTTGGAGACCACATCATATTCTTCAAGACCCCAAAATACAACTTTTCCATTTATTAATACTTATATCATAGGCTGGGAGAACCCAGGGGGTCCTGCTGCCATTTTGGGAGATGGAGAACTCTAACCCTGTGGGTCCTTCCCTGGGCTCTGGTAAGTGGAAACTCTGCCCAGCCTCACTCTGCTTCCCCCACAGTTTACTTGCACAGTGGTTTGTTTTGGGTCATCCCAGGAGACTCAAACTTGCCACTGCCTTTTAGCCATGTGAGACAGTCCAGGGCCTTCGCAGGGAGGCAGGGGGTGCAGATGTGTGGATGCTACATGTTCAGTCCTGGGTGACTGTGGCATTCCTTCTGATCACAGCATCTATGGACAAGACCTTTGACATACTGGCTGAATCTCAAGAGGTCTATAAATGAATGATTATCTCTGGCTAAAATTATAAACAAAGAAACGTACTAATTAAACAGAACCTTAAGAGTTAGAAGTGACCTTTACCTGCAGTTCTGTTAACCCTTGGCTGGAATGAGCAGTGCTCTAAGGCACAGAAAGAGCTTACAATGGGTGAATCAAGGTCCAAAGGCAACCGCTCCCTGGTGGCAGGAGAACTGGGTGCCTGGCCCAGCTCTACCACCTGCTGTCTGGATGACCCTGGGAGGTTCACCTCACTTCCTGAAACTGCTTCCTTGTGTGTTAAACCAGGAGGCTGGAGAAAGTCACCACTAAGATCCTTCTAATCTTGACTTGTAGTTTTATGGGACTTTGTAATTGTTGCTAGGCTGGCCTGTGAGCAGAGCACTTCCCTTTCCTCTGCTCATACAGACTCCCCAGTCCCTGTGCCTCTTCTCTGAACCAGTGTTTCACATAGAAGTGCTCTGTGGGTGGGGGGCCGAAACACTCAGTGCCCAGCAACCTGGGTAAAGAGGCAAAGTCTTCTCGCTTCCTGGATCATTCTTAACAAGCCAGGAGTTTCCTTTCAGCGGCACACACAGTGCACTGGTCTTTAAACACCTGCAACAGCCCACTCGACACACACTGGGAGGTGGGGAAAGGGGTGGGACAGTGACTAACTTCTAGCCAGCTCCCTCCTTCCAGGAATCAGGCCTCACGCTGGGGACCCAACAGGACAACCCTAGGAGTAGGCTCCATTTTCCAGAAGTGGAAAGTGAGAAAATGCTAGTATCAAGACTCAAAGTTCAGCCGGGTGCGGGTGGCTCACGCCTGTAATCCTAGCTCTCTGGGAGGCCAAGGCGGGCGGATTGTTTGAGCTCAGGAGTTTGAAACCAGCCTGAGCAAGAGCGAGACCCTGTCTCTACTAAAAATAGAAAGAAATTAATTGGACAACTAAAAATATATAGAAAAAATTAGCCGGGCATGGTGGCGCATGCCTGTAGTCCCAGCTACCGGGAGTCTGAGGCAGGAGGATCGCTTGAGCCCAGGAGTTTGAGGTTGCTGTGAGCTAGGCTGACACCACGGCACTCACTCTAGCCTGGGCAAAAGAGTGAGACTCTGTCTCAAAAAAAAAAAGACTCAAAGTTCAGCTTTCTGATGCCAAGTTCATGAGAGAGCAGACATTATTTCGTTAATTAATTCCACAAACATTTATTAGAATTAAAGGGGCCCTGATAGATCATCTGAGTCGGCTTCAAGGTGGTTTTCAAAGCAGAGAAGTAAAATGATGTACTCAGTCGCATAGCTAGAAAATGCATTTGATTTGCATTATGTATTTAGACAGCTTTCTCTTGTAGGACTGACTCAGGGCCCGTTTTTTAAAAGTTCAAAAAACGTAAGCTAGAGACAGTCCAGTTACTCTGCCTTCCATCTGGTTTCTAATAGGACTTCCTTTTCTTTTCCAAAGGACGCTCTTTGACCTCTTTAACAGCTGCCACCCTGGTATCGAAAGGCCATTGTGTAAACAACCTTCCTTCTGTCTTATCCTGGCTGGGTTTATCAGAGGTGACGCACTCCTGGTGCCCCTTGCAAGAACCTGGGCTGGGATCGTAGGGCTGGGCAGGAACCAGCTCTCCACCCACTTCGTAACCTCCACTCTGCCCCGTCACCCCAGCTGGAAGCTCAGCCACCTGCCTTTGGGGGAACTTGGTCCCAGCAGTGGCTCTGTCTTCCCCACAAGCACTTTCCCTATAGGTGGCCTTTAGGAGCAGGTGACCCTGAGGAAATCAGACAGCTGGGCGGACACGGGACAAGGACTGGTGGTTGTAGGAAAGAAAGAAAATGCTCTGAAATGTGAGCCAGATGGTGGGTCCCCCAAGCCAAGGCAGGGGGCTCAAAGAACACTTCCTTTCATGCTAGAAGTATTAGCAGCTCCCACCTTCCAGAAATACATTTTTAAGAGTAGGACAAATGATCATTTGGTTCGAGGAGACTGAAGCCCTAATACTCAGTATTTTCAGCATATCTTGGCCTCTGGTCCGATGGGGGAACAGCAGACAAGGGAACATCAGCACACTCCATCGCTGCCTTCCCAGGCAGGGCAAACGGGTGCCTGCCTGCCTTCCCTCCTTCCTGGCTCTCTCCCTCCTCCCTCCCTCCCTTCCTTCCCTGCTGCCTCTCTCCCTTTTTTCCTCTCTCCCTTTCTTCCTTCCTCCCTTCCTTCCTCCTTCCCTTCCTACATTTTTTGAGTGAGGACGACCTGCCAGACGTCTTGCAAGGTGCAGGGAATCCCACGGGAGCAGAGAGCAGACCCGGCCCATGCCCTCCTTCCAGGAGAGAAGAGAGGAGTCCTGCCAGGACATGGCACTGTGAAGAATGCTACAAACAGAGGTTCCTGGGGGCCTGAGGGGTGACTGGTGCAGGTGGGGACTGCTAAGACAGGCTTTCCTCGAAGGGTGATGTTTGGGCTGATGCCTGGAGGCGCAGAAGTGGGATGGGAGAGCATCCCAGGCGGACCAGAGGGCACTTGCAATGGCCATGAGGAAGAGCCCAAGGAACGGGAAGGTGGCCAGGGTGGCCCAGGACAGAGAGGGAAGGGGACCCAGGCAGAACACAGGATTGGAGGGGGGGCCAGGGCAGAGCACAGGACAGTCCCGTTGGGCACAGTCAGTTTCATCGTTATGCTGGGGGCAACGAACAGCTTGTGAAGGGACTGGGGCAGGAGTGACCTTCAGGGCACATTGGGCATATACGGGGCACCCAGCACGGCCAAAGCCATGGGCCCTGGGCCCTCTGCCCTCCCTGGCAAGCAGAGTCCATGGATGGGGCATCCCGAGGGACAGGAACAGAAGGCAGGAGAGTTGGCCCTCGGTTTCCACCTTCCCCACCCTGTCCGAGTGAAGCGCCCACAGCGTCCCGGGTGCTGCACGCCCCCTCGGGAGGCCGAGCCCACAGCGGGAGGCTTCCCCCACGCCGCCTGCCCGGCTGACACGGCAGGTGCTGTGAGTCGCCCACCTGCGCCGTGAGTCAGCGGAGGAGGCCGCGGCGGGTGGGCGGCGCGGTGGCCCGGCTCCCCGGGGCGGGGGCGGGGTGAGGGGCGAGTCCCTCCCCCACCCTCCCCAGGAGCTGCGGCGCAGAAACGCGTTCGCCGGTCCCCTGCGGGGCGCCCCCGCTGCCCTCGCTCCCTCTCCCTGCCCGCGCTCCCCCTCCGCTCCAGTCAGCCGACTGCCACCGTCGCCATGGCTACGCGGCTCCTCGCAGCTCCGCAGTCAGCGGGTGTCAGAGCCGGGGAGGGCGCCTGCCTCATTAGTCTTCCGGTGGAACTGGGTTCTCTGAAAACAGCTCATGGCTGCAGGCTGCAGATGCCAGGCCTAGCCCCTTACCTGCAGGGCTGCCCTTAAACAAGCGCGAGATGAGAAGGACGAAACGGGACCGCGTGCATACCTAGGGGGCTTATCTGCACCACCCAAGGCTGCACCCCGGCTTCCCTTTTTAAGCACCGATGCATAAGAGTGTGGTAGACATGACTGATGAACCAAGATTTGACTAAGGCCACCGCTGGGTGACTTGAGGTAGGCTTATAAGTCTTTGGCTGTCACAGGCAACTTGGGGCAAATCCTGGATCTGCCACTTATCAAAGGGATGAACTGGGACAAATTATTTAACCTTGCCGGACCTCAGTTTCCTCATTCTTAAAGTGGAGATAATACCCACTTTGTAGGTTGTAGTGAGGATTAAGGATAATTTATGCAAAGTGTTTGGCACGTAGTAGGTGTTAAAAATGCTTCTTCTTGTTATCATTACAGAGTTCGAACCCTCTGAGATGCCGTACGTGTTTGCTGAGTTGAGGGTAGTGCACAAGGCAGTTTTCCCCAACACTGACTTTAAGGCTGCTGGGACTGCATATTTCAAGATGGCAGGGTACAGCAATTTCCACCCTCTTGGCAAAAGTCTCATCCCCCCGGGGAGACATATGTGACCCAGAGCTACAGTATATGAAGCTAGTGAAAAGGTGAAGTAATTAGCAGAGAGGTGGAAAGTTCAACTGAGTACCTAGGGGCAGGGGTGGCCCATGTCAGAGAAGCAAGTTGCTACGGCCCTTAGAACCTTGGTAAGTGCCAAGAACTGGTGCTGTGGAAGGGAATAATCCCTGAAAACAGAGGGATTATTTAGAAGTATTCACAACAGGCAGACAGACTTGTGGGTCTCAAACTCTACTCCCCCTCCTGCAGGAGAGGAAGTTTATTTTCTAGAGAAGTGGAACCAAAGAGACATTGTGCTAGCGACATCAGGTACAGAGGAGGCTGAGATGGGGCAAGAGTGCACACTAAATGAGCCCTTCCCCCACCTAGCCTCAGAACAACAGAGGCAGGAGACTGAAGGATTTGTTACGTGGAAACTGACCCACTCTTAAAAAAGACCTATATATATTGACATTTGTAGGTGCCTAGTGAAAAAGCCCATTGTCTACCTGCTCACCCTGGAATAAATCCATGTACACAGAACTTCCAGTCAGCTCTCAGCTCTTCAGGGCCTCTTCTTAAGTTTGAGTGGCAGCCAAAGATCATCACCGAGGAAAGTGCCCAACATGACAGAGAGTAAAATAATTGAGCAGGAAAACAAAAAGATCTGTGAAGGCGGCAGAAAGAATGAAAACGCAGGAAAAACTGAAAATAAATTACAAGTAATATCTTCAGAGGTATAAGGGAAGATGTTGTATTCATGGGATGTGATGAAAAAAGGAAAAAGTAGGGCAAGAAAGAGTTCTTGGAAGTTAAAAATATGAGCTAGAATTTCAAAAATTCTATAGCAGTGTAGGAAGATAAGGAAATTTCTCTGAAAGTAAAATAAAGAAGGACAATAGAAAAAAAGATAAGAAAATCACAAGACCAATTCAGTAGGTTTAACCTCTAATAGGTAATTTTAGAAAGAGAGAGCAAATGATGGTAAGAAAATTATCAAAGAAAAATACAAGAAAATGCCCTGGAAACGAAGAACATAAATCTTAACCGAAATGCTCCAAATGCCCAGGATAATAGTTGACAATGGTCCCAGACCAAGCTACACTATTGGGATATTGTAAAACTCCTAGAGATAGAGAGATTGTAAGAGTTTTCAAAAAAAAAAAAAAAAGAACAAAAAGGTTTACACATAAAAGATCAAGAATTCAAGAATCAGAATGGCACTGGGCTTCCCAATGGCAACATTTGAAGCTAGAAGATATTGAAAAAATGCCTTCAATATACTGAGGGAAAATTATCTTTGGCCTAAAATTCTATTTCCAGCCACATTAGCAATCAAATGTGATTGATAGTATCCATAATTATCAATCAATAAAGACATTCCAAACATGCAAGATACAAAAAAAATGATATCCAATGTGCCCTCCCTTGGAAGCTACTGGAAGATGCTCCACCACGAATGAGGAAAGCTTCTTTCCCATCTAGCAAAAGGGAGGGGCAGCGGGAGGTTCCGGGATGACCAGTCTGGGCAGGCGCTGGGACCAGCCAGTCCAGGTTAGAGCAGAGCACGGGAGGACTCCAGTAAGAATTTCTCCCAGAAAATAATGGAATGATATGGACAGGTTTGCGGTGTCAAAAAGTGCATAAAATGTCAACTTGCAGAGTTGTTGGAAATACGGAAAGACTCAGATACTTAGAGAAAACAAAGCAAAAGCAAAGTATGGAGGAATTAACCCCAGGAAGAAGAAAACGTTGAGGAAAAGAAATGTACTTTGAGTTCACTACTTGGCTAAGCAAGGAACAATGTTTATTTTATATAATCATAATAATGAAAATGCCGCATGTGGATTTAACCAAAAATTAATAAACAACTATGTTGGAAGGATAGAAAGCACAAGAAGGGATGAGTGATCTAAAATACTCACTTACTGTAGTGGAAAATATTTAAAATAAGTGAATCAAGAGAGAGCAGTATATACTTGTCATCTAAAGAGATGAAGATAAATATAAAAAAATAGCCATGAGTGTTGTAAGTGATTGCTTCTGGGGAACAACAAGAAGATGAGGTAGAAAGGTGGTCAAGGGACTTTCACATGTATTTCAATTGAATATAAATAAAACTTAATTAACAATACAATAAAGACAAAAGGCTTTCTCTCCCCAGTACACCTGTGGGGTGCTTTTCAAATTCCTTGATCATCAAGTCAGCAGATACAAAGTGGCAGACATGTGCATAGCATTAGGAGAATTTCCAGAACTGGGACTGCCATTTCTACCATAGGAAAACACCAACAGTAACAAGTGACAATGGTTCCACAGGTTTTCAAGGCACCCCAGCAAGTTAGGCGCCATGTTATTCCCCGTTTTCAAAGGCAAACTAAGACACTTAGAGAGATTCGCGATTGGATAGAAGTCTCTGATGTAGTAAGTGGTAGAGGCAGGACCTAATGCCAGGTCCTCTGTGGCAGATTATATTTTCCAAGATGGACTCATCCCTCATGCTCTTCTTCTACCCTTCCATTCAAAGAGGGAGTCTACTTCTCCACCCCCTTGAATCTGGCCAGGTCTTGTGACAGTGTTGACCAGTAGAATACAGTGGAAGTGATGCTGGATGACTTCTAGGGCTAGGTCATAACAAGCCTTGGGGCTTTTGCTTTGGTCTCATGGGATGTTCCCTCTGGGACAATCCCTTTTGTAAACCAGCTGCTACCCTGGGAGAAGCCTAAGCCGCATGTAGAGGCCATACAGGTACTCCAGTCAACATCCCCACTGAACCAGCATCAACTGCCAACCATGTGAGTAAGCTGCCATCTTGGACATCAACCCCAGTTTAGCCTTCACTTGACTCCAGCCTTAGTCACTGACTACAACTCCAAGAGAGACCCCAAGTGGAATCACCCAGCTGAGCTGTCAACCAACAGAACTGTGAGAGATGATAGCAAGATTGTTTGAAGCCACTGTTTTGGGGTGATCTGTTATGCAGCAATAGATAATCAGGACACCATCTGACTCCAAGGTCCATATTCTTTCCTCAATACCACCCTATAAATATTTTTCAGTAGACACATTATTAGAATTTGGATCGAACAGTTTTTATTTTGCAGCACTTCCTTGCACACTGGAGAACTCCTAGCAAGCCTGGCCCTTGCCCGTAAATCCAATACCTTTTCCCCTCTACCATGGTGATAACTAAAAATGCCTTCACATTTTTCCAAATGACTCCTAAGGATAACATCCCCAGGTGAGATCTATAGGCAGATGAAACCACCTTGAGAGGGTTTAAAACTGAATTCCAAACATACAAATGGAGAAGACAGAGAGGTTCTGTTAACAGGAAAGGACAGAAAGGAAAAGCACGTGGGACATAGTTACCGAAGTCCAACTTCAAAGCATCTCCCTGGCCCTTCCTCTGGCATCTAAATTTCTGGTTGAGATCTTTTTAGATCTGGTCTCTCTAAGCCTTGCAGAGACTGTTTAGTGGTAACTGTGCCCACGGGGGAAAGGATGTGGGGATAACAGAGCCATAGAGTACTGATGTGGGAGGGAGCCGAGAATCATCTAGTCTAACGCTCTCACTTCACACTCTGCTGAGGCCAGAGGAGGGGTGTGCCAGGCTGCAACTCAGGGGCTTCCAATCCAGGCCCCGCCTTCTTTCCACAATACAAACAAGGAAAGGGTTGTGATTGAGGTTGTTTAGGTGGGAAATGGACAGATTTACCTTTGGCATGCAGCATACAGTTGTCAAGTTGGCTAGCATGATTGCTAGTTGCGTTAGCGTGCTAGGACTGCCATAACAATGTGCCGCAAACTAAGTGGCTTAAACAACAGGGATTTATTGTCTCCCAGTTTTGGATGCTGGAAGTTCAAGGTGTCAGCAGGGTTGGTTCCTTCTGAGGGCTGTGAGAGAGAATCTTTCCCCCCCTCCCCTTGCTTCTGGTGGCTTGCTGGCCATTGTCGGCTTTCCTCGGATTGTAGATCTCTGCCTCCATCTTCATGTGGTGTCCTCCCTGTGTGTGTCTGTGTCCACATTTCCTCTTTTTTAAATAAGGGTACCAGTTGTATTAGATTAGGGTCCACCCTACTTCAGTGTGACCTCATCTTAACTAATTGCATCTGCAAAGACTCTATTTCTAAATAAAGTCACATTCTGAGGCACTGGATGTTAGAACTTCAATATATGATGGGGGGGTAACAAAATTCAACTCATGACACTAATGTAATGGACTCATATGCTGTATATTTCCCACGTGAAGTGTTATTCTGGATATCTTCAATTTGCATCTTGCTTTGACTCTTGGCTTAAAACTGTGCAATGCAGTGGATCCACTTACGAGCCCAGATAAGACCAGGGATCTGTCTCTTTCCCTGAGACAGCATGTTGCAGTCTGAGCTCTGCTTTGGCAACTACAGAAAATCTTTGAAAGGCCTCTAATCTTCTCCAGTGTACACACCTGTGATAGCTGTGACCTACCTGTGAGTCACATTTTGCCTTCAGAAGGATCCCAAAGTATATTAGCTGACTAACAGCACCTGTAGAGTGCAGCCACCTTGGGGAATGAAGAGCCTCCCGGCTTTAGAAACACAAGATATTTATGGAGAGGCAAGGGGATTCAAAAGAATATGGGGGCCAGGCGCGGTGGCTCACGCCTGTAATCCTAGCACTCTGGGAGGCCGAGGTGGGTAGATTGTTTGAGCTCAGGAGTTCGAGACCAGCCTGAGCAAGAGCGAGATCCCGTCTCTACTAAAAAAAAATAGAAAGAAATTATCTGGACAACTAAAAAGATATAGAAAAAATTAGCCGGGTGTGGTGGCGCATGCCTGTAGTCCCAGCTATGTGGGAGGCTGAGGCAGAAGGATCGCTTGAGCCCAGGAGTTTGAGGTTGCTGTGAGCTAGGCTGACGCCACAGCACTCACTCTAGCCAGGGCAACAGAGTGAGACTTTGTCTCAAAAAAAAAAAAAAAAAAGAATATGGGAAAAGCTTGATGTCATTGGAAATCCAGGGAGAAGTATTCAGTCATTTATTTATTCATACATTCTTTGAGCAAGTTCTTACTGGGCACTCAAGATGAGCCAAACACTGTGAAACAGACAAGCAATTTCTAATTGTGATAAATGGTATGAAGGCGTCAACAGTCTGCAATAATAAGGCGCAATAAGGGTAGCAACTGTAAAAGGCGGTTGAGGAGCCCTCTGTAATGAGGTGACATTGAAGCTGATACCTGAAGGATTCAGACATGGGCATTCCAGGTGGCAGGGACAGCTTTGCAAAGGCCCTGAGCTGGGGATGAACTTGCTGTGTTTAAAGAAAAAGAGCAAATGTTTAGTGGAGGAGGCAAGAGATGAGGTTGAAGAGCAAGGTGTGGGCCAGGACAGGGAAATGGGGCATCTTGCAGATACCGTGAAAAGCCCCTAAGGAATTTCAAGTAAGACAGTGACACCGCTTGATTTCTGTTTAGCTTGATTTCTGTTTTAAAAACAATCATTCTCAGCCGGGCACAGTGGCTCATGACTGTAATCCTAGCACTCTGGGAGGCTGGGGCAGGAGGATCGCTTGAGCTCAGGAGTTCGAGACCAGCCTTAGCAAGAGTGAGACCCCCGTCTCTACTAAAAATAGAAAAAATTAGCCAGGTGTGGTGGGGCATGGCTGCAATCCCAGCTACTCGGGAGGCTGAGGCAGAAGGATTGCTTGAGCCCAGGAGTTTGAGGTTGCTGTGAGCTAGGCTGACACCATGACACTCTAGCCTGGGTGACAGAGTGAGACTCTGTTTCAAAAAAAAAAAACAAAAACAAAAAACAAAAATGATCATTCTCCTTACCATCAAAATGGCAAAAATTAATTAAAGTTGAAACCACGTGGCGTTGCCAAAGGTATAGGAAATAGATAGACTCATATATTGCTGGTGGAAGTAAAAGCTACAATATAAAAATATTAAAATGTAAAATGCTAAGAGAAGCAATGTGGAAATATTTATTAGAATAAAAATGCACATATCTTTTGGCCTAACAACTTTTCTTCCATGAATTTA